>NC_052646.1:8231605-8548657 GCF_016161935.1 Mauremys reevesii | reverse complement strand
GCCCTTAACACAGCACATGATCTGTTGTGCCATATTTGTAAAGTTTGACCTCCAAAGTTAGATGTTTTTGCCCTGATTGCTTTTTTTATATAAAGAGTCTTTAACTCAAAAGTTTTGATAGGGGCTCATGGATTCAACATATATTTTTTTTAGATAAATGTTTTAAGAGATTATAGGTTTTCACCTTAACATGTATTAAATTCAGATTCATATTTAAAAAGAAAAACACTGTTAATTTTATCTAAATTATATAATCTGGTGGGGTTTTTTTTGTTCTTTTATTTTTTGTCCCCCCCAAAATTGATTTGTATCCACCCTGTCAAAATCAAATGATCTGTAGTGGGTAGTCAACAATGTGAACATAAGAACGGCCATACTGGGTCAGACCAATGGTCCATCTAGCCCAGTATCCTGTCTTCCGACAGTGGCCAGTGCCAGGTGCCCCAGAGGGAATGAACAGAACAGGGAATCATCCAGTGATCCATCCCCTGTCGCCCATTCCCAGCTTCTGAATGCTCTTGTAAACTGCACACTGTTGTCTCACCCTGGTCTAAACTTGCACTTTCACTTTTGCTACCATTAATGGAGCTACAATGATGGGAAACTGAAGAAAAACCTAGTGCAGAAAAACTTAATGAGCTTATGTTTGCAATACACGTGCTGGCATTGGCCAAATTGCCTTGTCCTTTAAGATAGAGAGGAGAGATGGTACCAGGTGATTTAAAAGAACAAAGTAGTGTGTTTGCTTTTCTAAGCAAAATACAAACAGGTCTGTCAAGCTGGAAGTTTCTTCTTTGGAAGATTCTTTAGAAAGAAGAGCATGAAAATACAGGAAAAGTTTTATCATCTGGCATGGTAGGGGAATGGGGGGTGCCGGTTAGTCAAAAATTCCAGTTAACTAAGAGTTTTTATACTTACCCAGGGAGGGAGTTTGGGTTCGGGGGAGGTGGGGTGCAGGGCATGGACTCTGGGAGGGAGTATGGGTGTGGGAGGGGGCTCGTGGCAGGGCGTTGGGGTGCAGGAGAGGTTTCAGGGTGCTGGATCTGGGCAGTGCTCACCTAGGGTAACTCCCCGCAAACAGCGACATGTCCCTGCTGCTCCTAGGTGGAGGTGTGGCCAGGAGGCTCTGTGTGCTGTCTCTGTCCACAGGAACTGTCCCCGCAGCCCCCATTGGCCGTGGTTCCCAGCCAATGGGAGCTGCGCAGCCAGCATGCAGGGCGGGGGCAGTGCATGCAGCCCCCATGGCCGTTCCTCCGCCTAGGAGCAGGAGGGACATGTCGCCACTTCTGAGGAGCCACGTGGAGCCAGGTAGGGAGCCTGCCAGTCCTGTGCCAACCGGCCTTTTAATGGAGATATCAGAAATGTTGGTTTCTAGAGCTTTACAGTTGGTAAAGTGCTGGATAACACAGCTTTTACTGTACGATGGTTTGTGGGGGTTGGTGATAAACAATAGCACCATTTCCTGAGTTTCTTAAACTTGAAGCCCCCTTTTGGAAAACACAGCCTTTAATGCTGGCATGTGTTGTTAAAGGGCAACCCATCTTAACTTCTTCATCTTTCATGCCACTCCAGCTAGTCCCTCACTTGCACACACCCCTGGAAAATAATGGGCTCTTAAGCCTTTTATTTCTAGGTGACTGGTTCAATTACAACTCAGGTTAGTAGGGACTGAAAGTTGTTACTGCTTTGTCTGTATGGTTGTCTTTGTCCAGATCACACTAGACAGGCATCTACCCACTACCGTTGACAATTTCAGCAATAGAGGCCAAGAACTAAGCTTTTTCCTCTTACCCTTAGTGTTCTTGCCACATGAAAATCCAGAATAAAGTAGGGTGGGAATTTAAAATGGATTATTATCTGTTTCTGATTAACCCTGTATCTGAACACTCTTATTCCAGAATAAGCATGCCTTCTCTGAATTAGTCTAATCATGTGGACTAAGCTAATTTGGAATAAGGCACACTTATTTTGGAATAAAGGCTTGTCTGCACATAAACCGCGACAGTGACACAGCTGTGCTGTGTAGCGCTTCAGTGAAGACGTTACCTATGCCAACGAGAAGGGTTCTCCTGCTGGCGTAGGTGTAATCCACCTCCCTAAGAGGCAGTAGCTAGGTTGACAGAAGAATTCTCCCATTCATGTAGCGCTGTCTACATCAGGGTTAGGTCAATTTAACTGTGTCGCTCAGGGCTGTGGATTTTTCACACTCCCGAGCAACACAGTTATACTGACCTAATTTCATAGGGTAGATGAGCCTGAGTGGAATGAATCAGGAGTAGCTCCCTGGGTAGATGAGCCCTTTCATGTGGGCCCCTCTAGCTCAGGACCAAAGCACATTGACACTGCTGCTTGTGCAGTATCTCTTTGGTGATGCAGAGCTTCATTCTAGGGCTGTCAGTTTCATTTTTGACAAAGACTAGATCCAATGAAAACCAGAAAATGTGACACAGACATTGTAGGTAGTTCTTTGATTTTTGTTGATTACTTTGTAATATCACAATTATAACACCATTAAATATGTTGTTACGGTGTTTTATAATCCCCACTCACTCTCCCTTGTTCTAAAAGCCATAGCTCTCAGGAGACAGAATGGCATTTTAGATGTAGCCTAAATTCTATTCTGCTGAAAAATGACAATTTGCCTCTCCAAAGTGTGTGTGTGTGTGTGGGGGGGGGAAACATGGCCTGAACACATGACAAGGGACCAGTGACTACCCGCTGATTTCTAATCCCAACTCCCTCCATGGCCTTGGTTGAGTCACTTAACCTGTCAGCCTAAATTCCTTTTCTGTAGAATAGAAATAACAGCTCTGTGAAGTAAATGTGCAAGTGTTGTGAGGATTAGTTAATGTTTAGCCCATAAAATAGTCCAGAAAGCATTCCTGTCGGAGTGCTCGTGCTTTCAGAAGGGCTGAACTGTCTTCTGCAGATACTGAAGTCTGCAACTGTGTCTCGAGGAGCCAAGAAACTCAAGATCACATTCCATCTCCCATGGAAAGGTTGTTTTCTCCTTTTAGAAACAACACATTTACATTACTTTCACATCTAGCCTTTGTAATTAAATAGCATTTTGTTGCAGCACTTTCAGGTTGACTCTTACCAGGATTTAATTGTACTGTTTCATACTTACATAATGCTCTTCATCTTCAAAACATTATAATCCTTGTTACCAAACAATCTCCAAACCCAGCCTCCTGCCTGCTTGGTGGTATCCCTGCTTTGCAGGTGGGGAAACTGAGGCAGAGAGGTATTGGCGAATCACTTCACTACAGGGGAGTGTGTGTAAGAGTCAAAAGAACGGCCACACTGGGTCAAACCAAAGGTAGTCCAGTATCTTGTCTTCCAACAGTGGCCAATGCCAGGTAACCCAGAGGGAATGAACAGAACAGGCAATCATCCTGCCGCCCATTCCCAGTTTCTGGCAAACAGAGCCTAGGGACTCCATCCTGACTAATAGCCACTGATGGACCTATCCTCCATTAATTTATCTTGTTCTTTTTTGAACCCTGTTATAGTCTTGGCCTTCGCAGCATCAGCCAGGATCAGAAGTCAGTGGCTTTTAGCTCCTTGTCCTTTGGGACAGTCCTCTCGCCTTTGTCTTTCTTCAGGCACAAAGGCTGTCTGCTCCACATCTGTGACCCATTCATTGATATCTCTTGTCTGTCCTTCGCGTGCTCCCCACAATGCCACGTGCATAAATCTTGTATTTATTTGGCAAGTCATGATACGGGATGTTGGAGTTGCATAATTCTGATTAACATCCGATTTTCCCACTTCACTGCAGAATGATCTTAACTTCTATCTTGAGCACAGCCAAAGCCAGCAACAAATGCATTGTACAACCCCACAAAAAGAACAGGGGTACTTGTGGCACCTTAGGAACTAACAAATTTATTTCAGCAAAGTTTGCAGTGCCGGTTTACTGGTGGTAGAAAACATTAATCATCCACTCTAGCTGTTCATGAAACCGTAGCTGCTAAAACCAGCAACGGGGCAAGGGCTTGTGGTGTTGAGGGAAACAGCAAGCTGTCCATCAGAAAGTCCTTTTTAATGGGCAATGTTCTCATGGAACTAGAAACAGTTTTATTTGCCACTATAAATGCACTTGAGGACAATGATTTTTTTTTTCCCCTAAGCATTGCTCCTGGGCCAGTGATCAGAAAAAAGAAAAGTCTGTTAGGTTTCTATAGAACACCCCCCCCCCCCCAAAAGGCCTGATCAGGGCCGTAACCAAGGTGGGGCAGCTTCCCAGGGCGCAAAGCCGCGGGGGTGGAAAAGTGAGGGAGGTCATGTGGGGTCACATCCCCCCCAGATTTCTGCCTTCCATTTAGCGTAGTGGTTTTCAAACTGTCGGGTGCACCTCCCTAGTGGGGCTTGTCCTACAGTTTGAAAACCGTAGCCTCCTGCCAGGAGCCAGCAGATTGGAAGCTGGTGGAAGCTGCTCGGGCCCCAGCTCTTCGCACTGTAGAAGCCAGGGCACTGACTGGCTGCCCAGCAGCCCTCCCTCCCTCTCTGCATGGCCAGGTGCTCCCCAGGCAGGGCAGGCTCAGTGGGCAAGAGGCGTCGCCAACCGGCACCGGACTCTTGAGGGAGAGGCAAGAGCCCATCAGGGCGCATCTTGGAGCTGTGCCGTGTGCCCTGGCTGGGGAGTACCCAGCCATGCAGAGGTGGTGCAGCTAGAGGAGCAGGGCAAGGCGGAGAGGTGAGCTGGGCAGCTCCCATCAGCGTCTGATCTGCCAGCAGGTGACAGTTTTCAAACTGGAGTGTGCCTTTTGGAAAACTTGGTGCTAATTTGAAGGCAGAAATCGGGGCGGGGTGGGGGGGGGGGAAATGTGATCCTGTGTCCCTTATCCCTCTGCCGCGGCCACGTTGCCTTTAGTGGGTGCAAATATGCTTGTTTGCCCCATGTGCAAAAATGCCTAGTTACAGCTCTGGGCCTGATCCTAAACCCAATCAGATCAGTGCAAAGACTCCCACTGACCTTAGTGAGTTTTGGTTCAGGACCCAAAATAGTTAGTTGCCGTTAAGTCTCTCTGTTCCTGGGTTTGCTATTGTAACTATCTCCAACAGCGTGTTTATAATTCCCGTGTTCCAGTAGGTTTACAATGCTCACTTACTAACATGAGCACAGAACTTCACCCACAAACCTTAAGGAGATGGGGAGAGAAGTTTGAAAACCTGTTGGGTTTTCCCCCCCCCCACCCCAACTTGCCAAATCTCTGTGCAATAATGGAGTAAATGTCCACAGAGCTTACTATGTTTCCTTCTATTTCTTGATGTCTGAGCTCAACTCTCTGTATTAGGTATTTATAAAGTGCCTGTTGCTGTAGTATCTAAGCCCTGAGGAATAGTTTATTCCTGTCCTGTAAAGGAACAAGAGGCGCTTGCTATGAAAACATGGTGCAAAATGTTTAGCGTTTTCCTGTGGGCTATTCCCCAGGAAACTTTATGGTCTCACCGTGAGCCTAATCATTGTCAGCAGCATCCTAGTAACTTCAGAAATATCCTGTCTCATGCTCTGCTCCATTAGTTCATAGTACAAGTGAAATAGTGAGAGAAGCAGCTGTGCACTAATCCAGGGCAACAAAAAGTCATTCATGCATGTGTTAATTCTGCTGACTGCTAGCAAATTAGCTCAGTGGTTTGAGCATTGGCCTGCTAAACCCAGGGTTGTGAGTTCAATCCCTGAGGGGGCCATTTAGGGAACTGGGGTAAAAATCTGTCTGCAGATTGGTCCTGCTTTGAGCAGGGGGTTGGACTAGATTACCTCCTGAGATCCCTTCCAACCCTAATATTCTATGGAATTGTGGTAGCAAGAATGAGTAGTTTGTGAAGAAATTTAGCAAGTCTTAATCCAGAGGTTCTTTAACAGCAAATTTAAATAAAAAACATTTAGGAATGCTCTTAACATAAGTTGTCGGATAGATCTATTGGTTTATTCGTGGGCATGTGGTGGAGGGCTTCTGAGAGCTCGGCCAGAGTGAGAGGCAGCTCTAGCACCCCGGTCGCCAGCGCTGACCATCAGGAGTCCGTCCCAGAGCACTCTGCAAGCATCGGGATTGGTCAGATCCAGGGAGAACAGGCTTGCGTAGAAGGCCCAAGCCGTCCCGCATATCTCCTCTGGATCCATGAGGGTGGGGTGCCATCCTCTGCCAGAAGGCAGGTGACATGCTTCTTAGCTCCTCTTCTCTTTCTCCAGGGCGTAGAAGAAGCGGGAGACATGGTGCAGAGAACTTCAAAATGCCACCCACTGCTTGGCCTTCCAGCCAAAATCAAGTGTTTATATATCCTCTTTCAGAGGACTGTATTCTGCCCTGGCGGAGGGTGGGCTGAATGATCTAACGGATCTCTTCCATCTCCAACTACTATGATCAATGTTGTTTTGACTTTTTGTTCAAGCCAGGCTCCTGGAGTGTCCATAAGAGCCTTCTGCCAAAAGCAAATGAAATATTTAGATTCTCGTCTTCTAGAGCTGCAAAAGAGTTTTGTTGTGAGTGAACTCAACAGGGTGAGGGTGTCTTGTTAAGAACTCAACATTTTTTTTTATTTTTTTACACAGTTTGAGAGGTGTCCTCTTTCCTCCCTTACAGAAATTGTATTCGGTCTTGATAAAATTTGTTCCTGTATCTTTAGCCACAAAAAAGTTTCCCATTTCTTTAAGGGTTGAAGTTTCAATTTGCATTCTTTTGCTTTGTTTTTCCTCATATAGATTTCAGCTTTTTGTGCTGCTCAGTATCATCTCAAAGAGGTAGACAAGTTGCATATCTGCTTCAGAAGCATGGGTTTTCTTCCTGTCCAATAACTAGCAGCAAACAGCCCACCTTACATAACTGTCTTGGCTTTTAAGAAGTGATACAGAATCAAGCCTTTTGTAGGCTTAGTAGATGGGTGCTATAACTTTGCTCAGTGGAAGCTGCTATTTTAATTTAAATGGCTTTTTTTTTTTAAATGCATGTTATATGAAAGTATGAGCTACTGCCTGACATCTATGCTGTGTGTGTGCCAGGATTATTCTAGTTAGGTTCATTTTATGCTTTCATACCTGCCTGACATGCCTTTCTGAAAACATCTCAGCTGTCTTCCATCTGCAGGAACCTTTGAAAGCCATCCTAAATAGAAAAGAGGTTGTTGGTTTGTTTTTTTTAATGTCCTTCTCCAGTTGCCTACTGGCAGGGTTGAGATGAAACCTGAAATTGGGAGAGGAAATGGAGATGTCCTCTTTCCTCACAAGAGCTCCTAGCAGCTTCAATGCATGCTTGTTTGATGTGGCCCTGGTGCTTAGCTTGTAAGATGCTTCATAGCCTGAAGAGTGTAGCTCTTGATGATATGTTTGGATGTGGTAATGTTTTCACTTTTATTTTTATCTAAAACGTGAGATGCAACTGAAATTTGTCAGAACAGCTCCATAAATATAGACACTGGTGGCTATGAATCCTGCCCACCCCAAATTAGCATTGGACGAATGAGTGAGGTGAGAATTTGACCTGAATTTCTGTGTTGCATACTCCTTTCAGCACCGCAGTAGCTTCAGTATGGCTTTTAATCTGATATTTATTTGATGTGCTGTAAGAAGTATACTACTTGTGGTGGGCTTGTACTGTTTTCAGCCAACTTCTGTTTGCTTCTCCTGATTCAGCTTCCAATAAATAACTCCATGGACCATCTGAATTCTCCTTGGGGATTGGTTGTGTGATGTTAAAAGATACAAATATATGATGATCCATCCTTTTTCCTTTTTTTTTTTATTTTTATTTTTGTTAATTTTTTTTTGAGGAGGAGGTGGGGGCATAGGTAATGTCTAAGTTATGTAATCCCCTCAAAAGAGAGGCCAGGCATGGAAGTTAAACCACAAAGAATATCAAAATAGTTACCATAACTGTTTAGTCAGTCACCTGCTTGATTTTAGTTAAAACTTGAGATAGATCTGCTTCAATTCATGAGTGTTTTTTGAAAAAAAGAGGTACATAGGTTTAAAAATAACACATTTTCAGAAACACCCAGGCACAAGCGAAGCTTTATCTAACAGTTCAGTTTTGTAGAAAATGTGCTCATTGAGTTGGCTAACACTGCTTCCCTTCCTTCGTTTCTCCACATACCGCAGAAGAAATGGTCATTTTTAAAAAAAAGAATAACTCCTCTAACTTCCTCGCATGGGAAGTCTTTTAGTTTTAACTATTTCCTGGCTCTGTGTATGATGCCTCCCTCTGGCCAAAACCAGTAACGCTTTTAACTGATTTCAGAGTAGCAGCCGTGTTAGTCTGTATCCGCAGAAAGAACAGGAGTACTTATGGCACCTAAGGGTACGTCTTCACTACCCGCCGGATTGGCGGGTAGCAATCGAATTCTCGGAGTTCGATATATCGCATCTCATCTAGACGCGATATATCGAACTCCGAATGCACTCCCGTCGACTCTGGAACTCCACCACCACGAACGGCGGTGGTGGAGTCGACGGGGGAGCCACGGTCGTCGATCCCGCGCCGTGAGGACGGGTAAGTAACTCGAACTAAGGTAGTTCGACTTCAGCTACGCTATTCGCGTAGCTGAAGTTGCATACCTTAGTTCGACCCCGCCCCCCCCCCCCCCCCAGTGTAGACCAGGCCTTAGAGACTAACAAATTTATTTCAGCATAAGCTTTCATGGGCTACAGCTCACTTCTTTGGATGCATAGAATGGAACACACAGACAGAAGATATTTATACATACAGAGAACATGAAAAGGTGGAAGTACCCATACCAACTGTAAGAGTCCAATCAACTGAGATGAGCTATCATCAGCAGGAGGAAAAAAACCCTTTGAAGTGATAATCGAGATGACCCATAGAAGGTGTTAGGAGAACTTAACATAGGGAAATAGATTCAATTAGTGTAATGACCCAACCATTCCCGGTCTCTGTTTAAACCTAAGTTAATTGTATCTAATCTGCATATTAAGTCGAGTTCAGCAGTCTTTCTTTGGAGTCTGTTTTTGAAGGTTTTTTTGTTGCAAAATTGCCACCTTCAAGTCTGTCACTGAGTGGTTAGAGAGGTTGAAGTGTTCTCCCACTGGTTTTTGAATGTTATGATTCCTGATGTCAGATTTGTGTCCATTTAATTCTTTTCATAGACTGTCCAGTTTGGCCAATGTACATGGCAGAGGGGCATTGCTGGCACATGATGGCATATATCACGTTGGTAGATGTGCAGGTGAACGAGCCCCTGATGGCGTGGCTGATGTGATTAGGTCCTATGATGGTGTCACTTGAATAGATATGTGGACAGAGCTGGCATCGGGCTTTGTTGCAAGGATAGGTTCCTGAGTTAGTGTTTATGTTGTATGGTGTGCGGTTGCTGGTGCGTATTTGCTTCAGGTTGGGAGGCTGTTTGTAAGCGAGGACTGGCCTGTCTCCCAAGATCTGTGAGAGTGAGGGATCATCTTTCAGGATAGGTTGTAGATCTTTGATGATGCGCTGGAGAGGTTTTAGTTGGGGGCTGTAGGTGATGGCTAGTGGCATTCTGTTGTTTTCTTTGTTGGACCTGTCCTGTAGTAGGTGGCTTCTGGGTAATCTTCTGGCTCTGTCAGAAGCTTATGCGTTTGCAGGCATCTCCCAACATTTACAGGAATTGCACACACCTGTTTACATTCATCTCCCCTTTACCTAGGAGACCAGACTCCTGCGGCATGTTCATTCTAGTTCTCAAGTGTAATTAACTATCTTTATTGTGGACAAAGGGAAATAACCTATTGCCCAATCTCATAGACTTTAAGGCCAGAAGGGACCATCATGATCATCTGGTCTGACCACCTGCACATCGCAGCACACAGAACCTCACCTACCTACTCCTGCAATAGGCCTGTAACCTCTGGCCGAGTTACTAAAGTCCTCAAATCTTGATTTAAAAACTTCAAGTTACAAACAATCCACCATTTACTCTAGTTCAAACCAGCAAGTGACCCCATACCACACTGCAGAGAAGCAAAAAACCACCAGGGTCTCTGCCAATCTGTCCTGGGGGGGGGAAATTCCTTCTCAACCCCAAATAGGGTGTTCAGTTAGACCCTGAGCATGAGAGAGAGCCCCTCTAGCCAGACACCTGGGAAAGAATCTCTGTAGTAACTCAGAACCCTCCCCATCTGGGACGGTTGGAGATATCGCAATCAACGGATATTGCACATTTGTTTGGAAATGAAGGAACTAGAGAAAGGGAGGGAGTGCTTCCCGTCTTGCACATGGTAGGGTGTGTGTGTGTGTGTTGGTTACCGATCCTTGTTACAGCATACGGTAACTTTCCTATGCTGACTAGTGATCTTTCTTTGTAAACAGTGGTGCTTGATTTGAAGATAATGTGTATATCTGATTTCCAGATCTCATTCACTAGAATTACATGATG
Organism: Mauremys reevesii; assembly: GCF_016161935.1. Taxonomy (NCBI): domain Eukaryota; kingdom Metazoa; phylum Chordata; order Testudines; family Geoemydidae; genus Mauremys; species Mauremys reevesii. The sequence goes on along the minus strand of NC_052646.1, from coordinate 8,538,286 downwards.
GGAAACTATGTTCTCTCTAGCAGTTAGACCAGGGAAGTAGGAATGCATAGAAATGTAGGGCTGGAAGGGACCTTGAGAGGTCATCTAGTCCAGCCTCCTGTGCACGACCAAGTAAACCTAGACCATCCCTGACAGGTGTGTGTCGAACTGTTCTTTAAAAGTTCCATGATGGGGACTCTACAACCGCTCTTGAAAGCTTGTTCCGGAGCTTAACTTTCCTTACAGTTATGATGTTTTTTCCTAATGTCTAATCTAAATCCCTCTCGCTTCAGATTAACTCAATTACTGCTTGTCCTGCCTTCAGTGGACATAAGGAACAATTGATCACTGTCCCTTTTATAACAGCCCTTAATGTATTGGGTGACTCATCAGGTCTCCCCCTCAATTGTCTTTTCTCAAGACTAAACTTGCCCAGTTTTTTTAAACTTTCATCATAGATCAGATTTTCTAAACCTTTCATCATTTTTGTTGCTCTCTTCTGGACTCCTCCAATTTGTCCACATCTTTCCTAAAGTGTGGCTCTGGAACTGGACACAGTATTCATCTGAGGCTTCACCAGTGCCATGTAGAGCCAGTTTCTTGGTTTCTCTTCTCAGTCCTGATGCTGATTTGCTGTGTGACTTCAGGCAAATCACTGTACATTACTCTAAAGCTCTGTAAATTGAGAGTGCCTGTCTCACACTGGTATAGCGCAGGGGTGGTCAAACCGTGGCTCGCAAGCTGCATGTGGCTCTTTTACAGTTACTGTTGCTGGTGGAGCCCCGCCACCCCCAGGTGCGCGCCCCCTCCCCATTCTCCACCTACCAAACTCGGGGTGTGTGTGAGGACCTCTGCTTTGCAGCAGGGTGGTGTGGTAGGGACTTCTGCTCAGCGGGTAGAGGGGTGTCAGGGCTTCAGCCCCATGAGGCACACCTGCCAGGGCTCGGGGCTTCAGCAGGAGCAGAACTGAAACCCCAGCAGGTGCGCCCCGGTTCTCGAACTTCTGAAGATTGTTGTATGCGGCTTGCTGGGTCAGTAAGCTTGGCCGCCCTTGGTATAGAGGCCAAGTGAATATGAAATACTTTGAAATCTTCAGTTGAGAAGTGCTACACAAGTGAAAAGTTCTTGTTTTGGGGGTGGGGGTCCTTTGCTTAATGTTTCCTGGATGCAATTGAAAAGGTATTAAAAAGGCTCATTTGTTGTCCCTTGTGAATAAATAGTTTTAGGTAAATCCTCATAGAATGTAAGGGTTGGAATGGATGATTAGCTATGTTAATAATCTCTAAGGTGGTGGGGCTAGCTGTGCTGCTGGTTCAGTGTGACTTTAGAGAGAGTATCTGATTTACATGCTTACAGAATGCTCACTTGAAAAGGCAATCAGGCTCAATTGGTGCTGCGCAGGTGCTGCATTGTAATGACTGAGTTGCTTCCTCCACCACTGTGTCCCAGACATTGACAGTTTGGAAAGCCTTGTTCAAAGCAGTCACCTGTACTGCAAGGTGACAGAGTGGAGCGCTGTCAGGTTGTTTTTTTGTTTTTTTCTTTCTCATTAAAACAGCATACTGGAAAACAGGGTTAGGGCTGCGTGGCTTCTGTTAGCAGGACTGAAGTGTAGAGAAACAAGCTTCCAGCTGGGAATATGTTTGGTTTCAGATCCATTCTGTTCTGTAGTGACAGAACTTCCTGCTTGGGGGCAGGGATGGAGAACAAAAGCTGTTAACTTGGACTGTCAGACAGTGATACCCTAGCAGGCTCCTCCGGCTTCAAGCCCATGGAAACTCGGAGAGCCTCCTTGACTCCACAGCGGTTCAGCTGGCCAAATTGAATAGTGGCAGCAGAAGCTTGAGCCCTTGGATCTATGTCCGAGGACAAATGGCTCCAACTGATGTGCAGAATTGGCTGCCCTGCTAGCCTGACCGCCTTTGGTCCATGGCAATGGTTTTCAGCCTTTTCTGAGGACCCCTACAATTTTTTGAATGGAAGTACAGACCCCTTTGGAAATCTTAGACATCTTAGACATGGTCCATGGGTCCGCAGACTACAGGTTGTAAGCCACTGGTCTGTGGCCTGGCATAGCACAGCTAGTTGCAAGTCAGTGCATATGAATACAGCTGTGCATTACTCACTTTTATGAAGAGCACAGAATGTACTGGGAGGAGGAGGGACTAGCTCCTGAATGTGTGGAACTTTATGCATAAAAATTAGAACTTGTCATGACACCTTTCTTGCCTTAAGGGGAGAACAGAGGGGGTGGAAAACAAGTTGGAAAAGCCAGCCGCTGTCCTCTCACTTCGGTTAGTAAAAAGCTTTTGGCACAGAATTATTTTTGCTCACTGTTTCGTCTGTCTTGAAATGGGAGCTTTGATTGTTTGATAAATGGATTGGAAGGATGGTCAGTTTCACTGTTAAGTGCCTTTGTATCCTTTGCTAAAATGCAGTTTTCTTACCACTTTAGTTCTTCTTTGCCCCCGTTTTGAATGACTGAGGTTGCCATGGTTGAAAAATAAGCTTAATCAGACTGTATTTGTGGCTCTCACCTGGGGAGGATGTGCTGCCATGGTGCTATCTCATAGAGCTGGAAGTGACCCCGAAAGGGCATTGAGTCCAGCCCCCTGCCTTCACTAGCAGGACCAAGTACTGATTTTGCCCCAGATCCCTAAGTGGGCCCCCTCAAGGATTGAACTCACAACCCTGGGTTTAGCAGGCCAATGCTCAAACCCCTGAGCTATCTCAACCCCCCTGGAGGTAGGTGTGTGCGTCCGTCCATCCGAGAGGAAGAAATGCAAGTTTTTCCCATGACTTCACTTCATGTGCGGGCAGCATCTCTGCTTTTGCAGTTCTGGGCTGTTTCTAAGTATTATTGCAGATCTGTGTGGTGGTTTTGTGGCTTAGACAAGCATCCACAAAAGAGCAGGATCACAGAGTCAGTTTCTGTTCCCGTATCCAAGAAACAGGACTGGAATCCTGGCCTCAAAAGGTGGAAAAAGTAGTAAATCACCTCACTGTCATTTAGCCCTAGTATTGTCTGAACCTTGACATTTGACTCAAAGGATTTATGTTGTGATTGTAAAAACCCCTGGAAATAAGTTTATAATGGAAGTGCTGACACTGCAGCATCACAAAGCTTGAACTATGAAAATTGGGTCTTTGATGTAGTGATTTTAATTAATGGTTGGTTAGAGCCTTATTAAGTCTTGGTGTAACTCAACTGAATTTGATAAAGTTGCATCATCTTACACCATTTCTGAATTTGGCCCTGAGTTTCTATACACAGCTAAAAAATTCTTGGAATCTGGCTCAGCAGGAGAGATCAGACTAGCAAATAGCTACACTATGAGAGATAAACAAAGTTAAGTTGGGATGGCTGTGTGGTAAGCAGAATGACATTTCCTTGTGGCCTGAGAAAAATTTCCCTGTGCTGTGAGCAAGAGGAGAAGTTGAGAAAAAATCAAACATGAGTCAGTGCTTTTTCAGATGCACTAAAACATTCAAATCACAGCAGAATGTCAGGCTTTTTCTACAATATATAATAACCTGTTTCTTTGCTAAATATCTCTTAAATTTCTGTCTTGACAGGATCAGCAACCTTCAAAAAATCATTCACTTCAGAGGTAAGTTACTTCTTGAGAAATTGGTGTGCTTTGTTCCCTGAGCACTGTCATAAATGGGTGCTTTCTGTGAAACTAGGCATTTTGAGCTCTGTATATGGCTTGAATCTGGAAGGGAAAGCGGGCGACAGCCGAACAAGCAATTATAAGGCTGCAATGAGCTGGTGTATTCACTTGTGAAATCAGTGGGCCTTTGTTCCTCATAAGAGAATCGGGTCCATTTTTATATCCTAATGGCCCTGGAATTTCAAGTGATTCCATGCCACCAAAACACTATATAAATGTCAAGCCACAGAGCCTGAGCTCAAGTTTATAGAGCAACAGAATGGCCGTTTACACAGAAGACAATGACCCAGGCAAGTTTCCAAGGGGTCATAGAGTAGTGCAGACAAGATGCAGCCAAAATTGCCACCTCTGCCTGAGAAACTAGATTAACTTGTACCACCAACCTAGCTCACTTCCTCAAAGGACTCAAGTCTTCGAAGTGTATGTGTGTACTGCAATCACAGGATATAATTGTAGCTTGAGCACACATACTAGCTTTGATCTAGCTAGCTCGGATACTGGAGCAGTGAAGTTGTGGCCGTGTGCACTTGAGCATGAGATGTACAAGCCCAATACCCGTGCTAGCTAGAATATGTCTGCTCAAGCAGCAGTCCTATTGCACGATTGCAGTATAGCCATACCCTTCATGGGCACGAGTTGTACTAGTAAAGGAAAGCGAACACTGATTGCAGCCTGAGGTCTGCTGGAAATTAAGGCTTCTAAGAGCAACCTGAGAAAACTCTCCTTGTACAGGAACCAAAATTCCTCCCCTAGCTTGCATTTTGCGAAGACAGTCCCCTCCACCCCTTTATTTAGATTCCAAGTCTGCATCACACAGGAAGCTCCCAGGAAGCTAGTATCTCTCCAAGGTTCTTTAATGTCACTCTGCTATTTTGAAGATGAAGTTAGGCCATATAATGTCCCCCTCCACATTAATATGCAGAAGCAGCCCATGAAGACTACTGGTCCCAGCGTGTGGTGCTCCATCTTGATCCAAACAGCTTCTGGCATTGCATGCTGGGACCTGTAATTTTCTGCAAGCTGCATCTTTGTATTAAAGATAGAAGTTGAAAAGAAATGTATTATACAGCTCCATAGGCTTACCCTTGAGAGAGCCCCTGTAGCCCTCTATAGTTATGCGTTTTGATTCTGGGTGGGGAGATACACCTAAGATATTTGTTTTTAAAACTTCTTCGTTCTTGTCCTCGCCCATACTCCTAGATGTCTGGTTCTTCTGGACAGCCTGGCTCACAGACAATAAAGAAAGGTCATAGAGGAGTAGATTCCACTGGTGAGACTACATATAAAAAGGTAGGTGCCTCTCACCTAATTAATCTGCTTGTTTTCATTCCCCTATTCGCTAAATTAATGCTGCCCAGAGCATTAGGCTTTCTGACTCATTCTATTTAGCATAAAAGGTTGAGTAACTTGCGTGACAAACATTAAAGAACATCTTAGTGGGAGCAAAGACTGTCAGGCTGAAGGGCTGAATTTATGCTTTGGGGATTTATGCTTCTCTGCCATTGCCTCTTAAAGACAGGATTATTTTTTAAACCTTACCCCATTAGTAACACTTCCTAGGACCCTTCTCGTTTACTGAGTGCGCTCTATGCTGTCTGGACACAATAGCAGCTACAGATTGTGATTTTGCTGGAATTTGCTTTACAAAGGGCAGATTGTGTGTTGGTTTCTTAAACCAGCCTATGGATGTGGGGATTTTTGGACACTGCTACTAACTTTCGTTGGACTTCATCAGTATGTGCCAACTTGCTTTACAACAAGAGTGGTTTCCTGTGTCTGGATTAAATGGATAATGGCATGATCGAGGCGTTTCAGCAGCTCTCGCTTCATGTAAGTGGAAGCTTCTCATTTGAAATCTCTAATCCAGCCATGCTTTAATATCCACATACTGTTTGGTGACAGGGCTCACTTCTAGAGATCACCTGGAAAATAAGGGAATTGAATGTGTGGGAGAGAACTTAAACAGCACTTCTGTTGAATCTAGTCTCTCTAATTTACTATAATTGACTATGTTTAAGCTTGGGGGTTCTCAGTTCAGATCTCCAGTATCCCAGAATGCTGAGTGGGGGAGGAGGAGGAGGTAGCAGTACTGGCTGGGAGAAGGCAGCAACCAAAGTGGAATTAGATGAGACACTTAAATATGTTTGCAGGGACCCCAGAAACTAGTAACCGGGGGTGCGGGGGGGAACAACTAATGGGATTACCTGGAAATGACTGACAGGCTCTCCTCACTTAAGTTGTTGCTGTGGCTAGGTCTCTCCCGCCTTTCCTTGAGGCAGTATGTTGATTAATTTATTCTCTCTCTGCCCTTTGTTAAAACAATTGTAAACAGGCAGCTGACTGCTCAGTTTATGATGAGGGGGGGGAAAAATGCACACAGCTTAATGGCAACCTCATTGTGGCTCTTTGCACCCACAGATAATGCAGCAATGCCAAGCTGGTGTTCATAGTTTCTTTATCTTTAAAGTGAAATTACCTTTTCGGTATGAACGGTGTGCTGAGCTTGCATGGATTTTTCAGTGATACTAATTTTAAAAGGCAAGAAGGAAAGGTATTTAGGAGAACTCTGTTCCAACGTCCTAGACAGATCGTGTGATAAATCTCACATGGGCACATCCCAGTGAAGGGATGCCATGAAGTGGTCTAAAACCTGATGGAATCAAGAAAAACCTAAATTCTGTTCTCAGTTCTGTCACTTACTGTGTGACCTTGGACAGATCTCTTACTCCATCTCCATTTACCTTCTGCTCCGTCCTGCTCACCCCCCTTCCCTTTTCTTTCCATTAGCTGATCTTCTCCTAACCAAACCCACTCCCAAAAATAATAATAATGGAACTAACCCGCTTGCTGCCATCACGCTGTCCACTCTGCTGGTGTGTGCTTCTACTTCCCCACCTTGCATCTGTCTTGTCTATTTAGATAATAAGCTCTTTATTTCTGAGTTTGTACAGTGCCTAGCGCAATGGGGCCTCATTCTTGGTCGGCCCTTAGGTACTGTAATAAACATGATTAATAATAAATGAGGAATATGTTTATTCATCTTTGAAAGATTTTGTAGATACTCAAATGAAAGCCAGAGCATTCGTTTTAGAAGCAATGGAGGGGAAATCTAGGGAAGCCAAAATGTACTTGTGCAAATTGGACTCTGGCCTAGTCATCAAGGTTAAATTCTATCTTTCACAACGTACCTTGATCTTAAATGACCAAGTCATCAGGACGTCTTATTAGATGCACAGTGTCCCTTGGCACCTAGCTGGGGTATTGGTTCAATACTGACTGTCAGAAGAACACCACCTACTGAGTCACCTGCTCAGGATTTTGTTTTAGGTTCAGTTGCCTTGTATGTAAACAACTTGCACCTGTTCCGCCATAGTTTTAACAACCTTTGCAGTGGGCTTATGTCGTATAGACAGGGAATTGACACAGAGCATGTAACTTCAGTAGTTGTCTACTGTGTCATCCTTGATCTTATCTCTGTCATCCTTGAAGATTCATGACCGCATAGAACAAGCTGGATATAAGCAAGTGTTAACGGCCTAAGACAAAATTGTGTGTTCTGTAGACATGAGCAGACTAGCAGATTCTTGATGTTTGTAAATAGCTGCCACAGGAATATAATACTGCATTGTTCTTGGACAATTTATGCAGAGGCCACAGCAGCAAAGCTACAGTTTGTTTTTAAAACTGTAATGACCAGCTGTTAGTTAGGCTTGGAAGGATCAGATTTTTATCGGCAAACCTCAGTTTCACCCTGCACACACACACGCACACACTGACACACACATTTCCATCACTGGTCAAAAGTCCAGCTAGGCAAAGAAAAATGCCGCTTGAGAACTTCTTAGAGTTTTTAAGGATATTCACTTTCTCTATGGTGACAGTTTGTGTTTTGACACTGGCAAAGCTTAAACTTTTTTGAATCGCAACATCTACGGTCATTAAATAATCCCCTCAATTTCCCGCAACTGTGAACATTAAATTTTCGCAGTTGTGCAAAATGATGGTTTTAAGCACTTTCCCCCTATTTTTATCCATTTTTAAATAGATACAAGTCTTAACAAATGCTTAAAAATAAACATTGTTATTACAGTCAATATTGTGTTTAAAGAAAAAAATCATCAATGAATTCTGCCAAGCCTCTTATTATTGCTTATGAGCCACAAGCCTAGCAAGAGGGTGAGAATAGAGGGTTGCAACCCACAAGTGTGCATTCTGTGGGGTTAGGTTATTCTGAGGGCTAGCTCCGTGGTGGGACTCTGCATTGCCTTGAGGAAGACCAGAGTCTATGCCGCGGCCTTCTGATCATGCAAACCTAAGTCTCGGGAGATTGAGATGATGCACAGATACTGTGCTTGTCTGCTTCCCAGAGGAAAGAGAATACTTTGCTGTTCAATAGCCACCACTCTGGTCATTGTGAGGAGTGGAAATGAACACCCTGGAAGGAGGTAAAATCCAGGCTTCATAAGGCCAGGTGGATGGTAGCTACAGTGCAAGCCCTCTGGGGTAGCAATGCTGCAGAATGGGGATAAAATGAGATGAAGGATTGTTAGGGCTTTGTTGGGGATGTAGAGGTATTCCCATCCCTAATATATGGCAGAAGCTAGTCTTGTATGCTCTGCGCTTCAGATGAGTGGAATATGGAGCCCTTGTCACCTTAGTCTGGCAGCAGCTTAAATATTCTGGAAACAGGATCCATGTGATGATCTTGCTGCTCGGTGATAAGTTGTAAATAGGTTGAGAATCTTTCCCAGAGAGCAGATTGACATGAAAGAAAGCAGCCAAAGACTAAATTAGCCAGCTAGAGAGAAGCAAAAAAGGAAACTGGGATTTTTGGGTACAAAATACTATCTAGTCAGTGCCTGCTGGAAGGGTGCTAGTTTAAATTGGAGCCGACTTTTTTTGCTTGAAGACAGTCATCCATTTAACCCCTTCTGTTCCAATTCGGAATCTGCTGCTCCATGTCAGAGATGTTTGACTTCCTGTTTCCTTCTCCCCTCCAGACTACGTCATCGGCCTTGAAAGGTGCCATTCAGCTGGGCATCACCCACACAGTTGGAAGCTTGAGCACCAAACCGGAGCGAGATGTTCTCATGCAAGACTTCTATGTAGTAGAAAGTATCTTCTTCCCAAGGTGAGAGCTTTCTTGCTGCTCTGTGAAACGCTTTTACTTAGAGTTATCCACTCTGAGATGAGTCTTCCTGTGGGTTATGAGCTAGTACTGTTACTTTACTTGTAGGTTAGGGTGTTAAGAAAGCAACCCTGATTCCAAATAAGCTCCCTAAGACATGTACAGGCGTCTCTAAAGCACTCAATAGTATAGTGGCTAGTTCTGCACTTGTTGTTATGGCAACCACACAACAGAATGTAACTCAGCCCCTAATTTTAGATATTCCTCAACTTTTCCATTAGAGCAAGCATTCAACAATTACTGTTCTTGCATTATATATGATAGAAAAATACCTGCTGGAGCTCTGAGGCATGCGAGGGGTTAATGAAAGAGAATTTAAGGCAGCTGTTCTCAACCTGCAGCCCACCGCTTGCAGCCCAATCAGCACAGAGCTGCGGCCTATGTGACATCCTCAGGGCCATACAGGTAGTATTGGATGCGGCCCACAATGGTAAATAGGTCGAGAATCACTGATTCAAGGTGTGAAATTTGCCATCTGTTTTTGTCTTTTTGGGGTTGTAGAAAATTGCCTTGGGGTGGTCCTTCTTTATTTTTAAAAGAGGCCTTTAAAAGTACTGTGTGTATTTCTAACTACCCGTTCCCCACCCCCACAGTGAAGGGAGTAACCTGACCCCAGCCCATCACTACAATGACTTCCGGTTTAAAACCTATGCTCCTGTAGCATTTCGCTACTTCCGTGAACTGTTTGGAATACGGCCAGATGACTATCTGGTAAGTCACTGGGGAAGCCAGTGTTATTTGTCATACTTGATTTTTCCCTTCTTCCCCAGTGTAAATTTGCCTCTATCCGGTCCCACTCTTAACACCGTGCGCACCAATGGATGTTGTCTCAGCTTCGCCCCCTTCTTGGGGTTTGCCTTTATTTATTAAAGTTTACCAAGAAAAAGCCCTTGGCCAGGACTTCACTTACAGCCAACAGCCTGATCCCCAATTCCCCAGTGTGGGCAGATCAGTATTTATCCTTGTTGGGATCTCTTGACCCTTCTGATGATTGTTGGCTTATGTTCTGGAGTGGAGCTAATGAGACCTGCCTGGTCTGACTGTCAGATTCACAGCAGCGTATTCTGAATGTCCATATAGAGTCCAGTACTGATTCCGTCCTGATTGTGCTTCTCAGACACTGTCACATGAAACTCTCCTAGCCTGGACCCACTGTAGGCTCCCTTGAAACCACTGCTTTAACCCAGGGGTGGCCAAAGCGGCACATGCAGCCCACAGAATTCTATTGTGCAGCTCCCATCTTTGATGCAGAGATCAGGCTACTAGAATCAAAATGGAGTTGTGCTCACTGGGCCAGTGATCTCTGCAATTAAGCCACTGTATTAGAGCAGGATGCAGCAGGTTTTACTCTATTTTATACAAATTAGGTGTGATCCTTGCTTATAGGGCCCCGTGGTTGGCCAGAATATGTTGCCCGTAGCCAGTCAATGGGTCAGTAGTTTCAGGAAGGAACCAAACTGTTCCTTTACATAGCAAGCAACTGCACTAACTTGAGGGGGGAGGGGGTGTCCTGGTCTTTGACTAGAGCTCCTAGGTGCTATGCTAATACAAATAATTACTAATGGTGAACAACCCAAAGGGAGGGAGGGAGCAAAGCTGCTGAGACATCACAGGTTTATAACTACATCTCCATGCCTACCTGTAATCTCTCCAAACGAGACAAGTTCTAGCACAAAGTTATGGACATGAAAAAGCACTAACCTGAGGGCCACAGATTCCAGAGACACAGTCCTGCTGGATGCTTCCCCAACTCTAAAAGCTGTGCCATGACTTGCTGTGCTCATAAAACATCTCTAGTTTATCTAACTTAATGAGCTAGTAACCCATCTGTATACTGAATTGCAATATATGATGCTGCTGTTCACTGGGGTGGCTCCAAGTGCTTTGCAAGGGCACGTATGCGGATGTGTAACGACTCCCCCTCTACGTTCTCAGACCCTCGAGTTGGCCCTTTATCTGTAACTTCAATAAAGATGCCTGTGCTTTGTTACTTTATCTTATGCCTTTGCTTTTTAATTTACCCCCCTTCAGTACTCGCTCTGCAGTGAGCCGCTCATTGAGCTCTCCAACTCCGGGGCCAGTGGTTCCCTCTTCTACGTATCCAGTGATGACGAGTTCATCATTAAAACAGTTCAGCACAAAGAAGCAGAGTTCTTGCAAAAGCTGCTGCCAGGTTACTATATGGTAAGTGACCTTTCTGCGTGGGTTGTACTGATGTTTCTCTGATGGCATAAACTTGAGAATATCGTCGTAGCTGGCAGGTCACAGGCTGTGTGGCCGGTTAACATCTGGTCTCAAGGTCGTATTTTCAGAGATGTTGAGCACACTCCACTCCGATTAGCTGCAGGGGCAGATGCTCAGCACCTCTGAAAATCTGGACCTGAGCCCTTTGGGTGGGTCAACTCCATTTTGCCTCTGCTGGCTAATACTGATACACCCTCCTGCATGTGACAGAGAGAGACTGTTGGAGCTCTTTGGGCCTGCACCGGGAGGTTTGCACCAGACCTTCCCGTCTGGATTGTTTTGAAGAGTGCCTATGTCCCTTAAAGGGACCCACCCAGCGTTCAGGCTTGCACTGCTAGATTCTTGGTGGTTGAATAGCTGAGTGTGTCTCTGCTCAGTCAGTGTTTGTGCGAGAAGCTCCTACTCATGATATGCAAAGACTAGCAAAGTTCCTTATTTCCTTTTCCCCCCTTCTGGACCATTCTCTTTGTTTCATCAGTGCTGCCCAACAAACACTACTTTGTTATTTAAATGTAACATGCCCGTGTTCCAGGGCCTCTGAGTGTCTGTCTAAAGAGACTAAAAATGTGATTATAAATAGATCAATGGGCCCTGCTAGTCCTAGAACAAAATCAGATCCAGCCCTAACATACAATATATAATCCCACTAGAGATGGCAGATGGTCCCAGAGCGCTTTACTAACTGCCTCCCTGAGTGGGAATTTGGCCAGGATAATGGAGTTTGTCCCTGGCTTAGAAAAGTGCCATGGGATTCTTAATGCATGCATTGGTTAAGACCTCTGCTTACCTACCCATGACTCCACCAGCACTTTGCCCATATTACTAGGCTGGGAAACTGGCCCAATGCTAGTTTCTGCAACCACCAGAGTTATAGGGGTCTCTTACTGCAGTATGCACCCACCCCTATCCTGCTTAGCATTAGATCTGGCAAGAGCCTAGCTTGAAGAGGGAGTGGCAAACTAAAAGACTAAGCACAAAAATCCCCCTTTTCCCTGCTGGCTGTCACAGATGGGCTCTGGCAAATAATTGTGTGGATGAAGATGCAAAAGGTGCATCGGATGCGTTCAGTTTTGGAGAGAAAACATTTCTTACCCTAGAGTTACCTATCTATGCCCCAGGTTCATCCATCCCTGATTTGTTGCTTTGCTGATCATCACTTTGGATCCAAGATAGGGTTGTTTTGATTCAGATACACCGGTAAAGAGCAAATAGCTAACCACTCTGAATGTAGGGAGTCACCCGGACTCTGAAGTGATGTCTTCTGTCTTTGGGCATTTAGAACTTGAATCAGAATCCTCGGACACTGCTGCCTAAGTTCTATGGCCTGTACTGCGTGCAGGCTGGAGGGAAGAACATCCGCATCGTAGTGATGAACAACCTGCTGCCCCGCTCTGTGAAAATGCACCTCAAGTATGACTTGAAAGGCTCCACCTATAAACGTCGAGCATCCCAGAAGGAGCGGGAGAAGGTCTTCCCGACATACAAAGACCTGGATTTTATGCAGGACATCCCCGATGGCCTGTTCCTAGACTCTGATATGTACAATGCCTTATGCAAAACACTACAGAGAGATTGTTTGGTGAGTGACGGGTGAGACGAGCTGAACTGAGACCGATTTCCCCCTTCTTTGTGGATTAGCTTCATGCCTTTTTGAAATGCGTGTACCCCAGGGTCATTGTAAAGCTGCTTAGGCCTGGCATTTGCCCTGTTTTTTTCCTTGTGTGTCTACAGGTGGATAATTCTGCAGTGAAGTTTTTAAGTGAAAGGTGCTAGAATTGAGTCCTCTGTCCCCCAGAAAGGCACAGCCCAGGCAGCTGCAGTGCAGTCACCCCCTCCAAACATTGCCCTCCCCATACAACTCAATTCTGACCCAGGGAACTCCGCTATCGTGATCCATTCAGTCTTTGGCACCTCAAATTCAAATCAGTAATCTAGAGGGATAAGGGCCAGTCTTCCCTCCCCCATCCCCCTGAGCAGTCAGATTTATGCTCCCCACCCAATAATGTCTTACTACTTTAAGGCCTGGGCTACATTGCGGGTGGGGTTGGAACTAAGATACGCAAATAGTGTAGCTAAAGTTGCGTAGCTAAAGTCAAAATATCTTAGTTTGACTTTCGCTGCCGTGAGGACGGCCAGGTGTCGACTGCTGCGGCTCCCCCATCGACTCTGCTTACTCCTCCTGCCGAGGTGGAGAACAGACGTCGATTCAGGGATCGAGACGTGATAAATGGATCCCCGATACATCGAACACTACCCGCCGACCTGGCGGGTAGTATAGACGTACCCTTACAGTAGGAGGAGTCCTAATTTTAGAGCAGTTGTGTGGTCCAGCAGATAGGACACCGGATGGAGAGTCAGAGGACCTGAGTTTTGTGCCTGCAACTGATCTGGTGTGCAGCCCTGCACAAATCATTTTCCCAGTTGCCCTGTCTGTAGAAGAAAGATACTGATATTTTACTTTTCTTTGTAAAGCTGCTCATTGTTCTCGGTGGGTGAAGATCACTGAGTGTTTATATAGAGGCCGTCCCCTTGGTATTTTCAGAACACTAAGCAAAAATAGTCCGTGCATGCATAAAACTGGAATAGTTTAACCATTCATGTAGCTTGCAAAACGTAAATGATGCCATATTGACTTTGTTTCCGTCCAGGTTCTGCAGAGTTTTAAAATCATGGATTATAGTTTGCTTGTGGCTGTCCATAACATTGATCAGGCACTGAGAGAGCGTGCGATAATGGATGGGACGTCCCAGTCGGACACGCGGAGGCCAGCTACCCAGAAAGCTCTCTACTCCACTGCTATGGAGTCTATCCGAGGAGAGGCCCGGCGAGGCGGCACCATAGAGACTGACGACCAGTACGTCTGCTTTGATCATTCAAATTAACATGGCCAAGTCATACTTAGAGCAGATGGCGTAAAATTCAAGAATTGATAAGGAAGGTGTGATTTTTAGGTACCAAATATGGATCACAGAGCCAAAGCATTGTGGCAGGAGTATGATGTAGGGCTGAGCCTGAGGCTTGGGATTCAGGACTCCTGAGTTCTGCTTTCAGTTCCTTATTGTGAGCACGTCACTTAAGTCCTTTGTGCCTCTGCTTCCTTGACCTGTGAAAGCAGGATGCTTGCCAGCCTCACACGGATATTTGAGGATTAATGTGTCTGTACCACACCTGGAAGCTGTACTCAAACACCTAAACATTAAGTATCGCCTCCGGATCATAGGAATTGCTATAGCGGATCAGACCTGAACTTCTGTCTCTAACAGTGGCCAGCACCAGATACTCCAGGGTTTCTTGGATTCTTCCCAAAGTGGTCAGTTATCAATTAACCAGCCCCCAGTTTCAGTAAAATAGACAAATGTACAGAAAACAGGGATAAGCTCTTATGTTTTGGTAACTTACTGACTTAGCATTTAGCTCTGATTTGTCTTCACTAGAGTTTGTCAGCTCAGCAGTAGGTGTTCTCTGCATGTTGCCACTCGTTAATCCACTTAACGTTTAACCCATGCAAGGCTGAGTTGTGTAGAGTGAAAGCGTTTTGATCAGGGTAAAGCCTGCAAATCTCATGCTTCCTGTTTTTGTTTTCTAGAATGGGAGGCATTCCAGCCCGGAATTCAAAGGGAGAAAGGCTGCTTTTATATATTGGTATCATCGATGTGCTACAGTCCTACAGGTAAGAGCTTTTTACATGACCCCTGTATGTTGTCAACAGTGGATAAAATAAACCTCCAGTAATAAAATTGGCCCTGTTTGGTTGCAATAGTCTGAGACTCTATGGCTTGTTTACTGACGACTACAAGCAGTTTTTAGTTTTATGGCCCCATTTCCTTGACATTTTTCATAGGCTGAAATCCCCACATGCTCCTCTGGACCTTGCATCCCTCGTTTATTCGGTGTCAGAGTACAGGCTTGCTCTTAGAGGCTAGGTTTTTCTTAGACTTGGTGATTATGCTGAAGGGAGTGTGCAGGAAGTGGCAGAGAAAAATAGGTGGTAGGTTAAAATTACCATCGCGCCTCTTCCCTCTGCAATGAAAAATAGTTTTACGACTTTGCTTAGATGTTTGTAGCGTTGGTGTCGAGTTGGTGCATAGCCTGGGGTGCTGGGACAGTTTGTACAGTGTGTGTGGGGGGAGGGGGGGAGGGATGGAGGGTGCGGGGGTGCTAAGAGCCATTGAACCAAACTGTAAACCCTGAATATGATGGAAACCACTTCAAGCCCAGAGGTGCTGCCACACCCCTAGTTTCAGCTAGCTGGGAATTCTAGCTAACTTTAAAATAAAAAATAAAAAATTAAGGAGAGCTTTTTAACATTTATCATTGGAAGTCAATGAGCGTTATCTCACTGCCATCAGTGCCTCTTAAAATCTCCCCCCAGAAGAATAAAACTGCTACTGAATGTTTAGATTATTTTAACTAGATCTATACATTTACTTTGGCTTTAGGAAAAGGGTGCATTTCTGTTGTATCTGTCAATGATAAGCCAAACTGCAGCAATGAACGTAATTTACTAATAGTGATTGCAAAGCCTAAATTTGAAAATTACTGTGGTCTGTTCATTGCTTTCAAATCTCACTTCTCAGATTCGTTAAGAAGTTGGAGCACTCATGGAAAGCATTGGTACATGACGGGGTAAGTGGCAAGAATGTCATCCTGGGGGTCTTAAATTACCTGATAGCAGTATTTAAAAACCAGGTGTCCCATCAAACAGATAGTTGTTTGTGTAGCTATATATTAAAGTAGTATCTATGGTCACACCTTATTAAAGGTACAT
This sequence comes from Mauremys reevesii, assembly GCF_016161935.1. NCBI lineage: Eukaryota > Metazoa > Chordata > Testudines > Geoemydidae > Mauremys > Mauremys reevesii. The sequence continues at coordinate 8,522,433 of NC_052646.1, read as the reverse complement.
TTTATAAAGATCAACAAATGATTAATAAATGCATAGTCGATGGTTAGTCCAAGTTAATAGCTTGCTTATAACCATCTATAACGCCTTCTATTGATGTGTTTATAACACATACTATTCATGATTTCAACAGCTATTAAACACTTTATTAATAGTTTTATACACCATTTATAAAGATGCCTTTAATATCATGTGACCATACTTGTTCCAAATGTAAACCTACTCTAAAAGAAACCCATGTTGTCTTAGAATTCTGCTTATCCCTAGTTACATGTGTAACTTTTGCCCCTTGGATGTTTTTAGGACACTGTGTCTGTGCATAGGCCCAGCTTCTATGCAGAAAGGTTTCAACGATTCATGTGCAACACTGCATTCAAGAAAATACCGTGTAAGTATCTCTTCACAGGTGGGTTCCTGCTGTAGTCAGGGGAGAGAATGAATGGAGGTGCGTCTGATCAGTAGGAAACTTGTGCTGTGTCAGGGTTACTGGTACATCTTCCTGCCCTGCAGAATGTGACTGACAACTCATAGGGGAGGGTCTTTCATCCATCGGCTTTCTTCGGAGTGCAACACTTCCCCATTAAATAATGGGGAAGGTTACGGATGTTGCTATGTAAGACTCCGTTTCCTCTTCTGAAAAAGGTGATATTAAGTAAGATCTTTCTTTGCTTTTGTCTTCAAGTAAAACTTTCTCCTTCTAAAAAGAGCCGGTCTGGCACAACTGTTCCTCGGAGGCCGGGTCAGGGTGGAGCCCCTTACCAATCGCATTCATCATGTGAAACTAAAGCGCAAGTAACGGCAGAAGCAGATGTGGAGCAAGGTTGGTGCCAATGCTAGAAAACCCAGATGACAGGAATTGCTTTCCTTTTAAAAAAAGAACAGCAAAAGAAGCTTGGTTCAGCCCAGATTTTTGTGATCAAAGACCTCCACTGATGAGACTGTGGGGACATTCAGTACACGCTGTCTGAGTCTGCAAGCTTGCTAGGGCACTATCCTGGGATCACAGATCTAATCACAGCTACCAGGACTCAGATGCAGCCATTAATATATTGCGTAGCTCAAGGGGTGTGGCATTCTGAGGTGTCTTCAGCAGGCTTAGAGGAGTTGTCAGACTTTCATGAAATGTGTTTCTCAGCCCACTGGGGACCTGCCAACACTGTGGTGCATTAATGGTGGAACAGTAAAGAGACCTTTTTTTCCACATGATGTATATTTAGCCCGTGGCACTCACTGCTACAGGAAGTGAATGAGATCAAGAACTTAATTTAGCAAGAAGCAAAAAGGGATTGGACATCTATATGAATTACAACTGGATATTCTTGTTATCGTTAACAAATTCTGGAAGGGATTTTAAACCTCAGGCTTCAGACTATCTTTAACTCTTAGAGGTCAGGAGGAGACCTCATCTGGTCAGGGGTGGATTATCCCATGTCAGCAACGTTGTTACCCCATCCTCTGAAGCATCTAGTACTGGCCTGTATAAAGACAGGACGCTGGACTGATCGGACCTCTGGTCCGATCCAGTATGGTAAGTCCTGTGTAATTGGCCTAAGTGATGTCTTGAGCTTTGATCTCCTTCCCTGTGGATCATGCCCTGCCAGTGTGTTAGTGGAAATGTTAGTACAGAGACTGTATCACAAAGAGCTGGATTCACTAAGAATGGATACCAAACATGCTGGTCTGGACCATCCTGTTGTGTAGTTGCAGCATTGGCTTCACAAGATCTTGGCAAATGATTAGTTATTGCTGCTCATGCCAGGGGATGCTATTCATTATGTTGATGACCAAGCTATCTGTTCTGCTCTTCCCGCAGGTTCTCATCTTGGTCGCCCCGATCTCCTTCCCAGAACTCCTCCAGTAGACGAAGCTAACAGTGATTCCATAGCAACAACCTTGTCCACTTCTTCGTTGGGCAGTGGAGGCCTTAACTCTCCAGCCAACAGGTACGTCTCCATTAATCACAACAGTGCATGGGAGGGCACTGCTGCCTGCAGGCTGGGATACTCTGCTTTCAAACACATCCGTCACAGGGCAGATGCCTGCTGCTTTCATGGAGTGTGTATTTTTTGGCATGCTTGTCAAACTACATGTCTTTTGAGGAGGAGTCCCATGCCAGACAGGTTCAGTACCATCAGCGCAAAGGGTCATGGTAACACCATTAACATGCAGTGTTGTGTTTGCAGACAAGGCAGTGTTGCATCCTCTGCTTTGTAAGGTGGTGAGTCTTGTTGGCCTTCTAGCTCCTTGCTTGAACTGTGTAGCAGCTTTGATTTTTTTTTTTTTTTTTTTTTACTTCATCATTTGAAATCTTTTACAGTAGGTGATTTTGGTGAAATGTCTCTTAGAAAAAGAAGACACGCAGGAGAACATGAGCATAGTAGCAAGCAGCGTTGACAGAATTTACTTCATTTTTTTTTCTTCTGCCGCCAGAGGTGTTGAGCTCTTGCAGCTCTCATGGATTCCAGTAGAATTATAGGTGCCTAACCCCTCTGAAAATGAGTTTTAAAAGTGCATCTGCTAGGAGATGAATGTGCAGACACAGCAATGAAAGGACCCCCTTGAATCTTTTGTTTGTTGCAAAAGGGGTAAAATTGGTAGAGAATAGAAGGGGCTGTAAGAGGGGGGGCAGTCTGGATCGTGGAAGCGCACAGCTGCTCTGATGCTAATTTCTCATATCACAAATGATCAGAAACATTCTGTCCTCATTAATCATAGTCTGACTGCAGAATGTCACAAACCCAGCCCAACATCTGATTTTTGTTCTGTCTTGAACAAGATTATAAATGTATAATTTGCCCCTCTCCCACATGCTTCTTTATAGGGATCTGAAACCAGATCTTCTCCTTTTCAATCAAGTCAGCATGTCTGAGGCTTTTTCTTGTCTCACCACTGAGGGTCTCTCTCCTTTAATTTCTGCTTAGGTCAGTGGGAGTGCAAGTTCACAAATCTGAAACCTCTCCAAAGGATTTGGCTAGAACAGCTCCTGCCATCTGCTCAAATAGGTGAGGGCGAGGATCATGCTTTGCCTGAAACCTCTTCAGTTCTAAACAGAATTTTGACTTCTCCTGTCTGTAGATGAAGTACTTCGTAGCCTGTTTTCAGTAGGACCACTTGTCCAACTTGCCATATGCCCCTTTACTGTTCAAAGGCTATAAGTGGTCTGCATCTAGGGAATTCATCATATGTAATATAATACCATGGAACACAGGGGGTGCTTGCACCAAGCTACAAATGCCCCAAGGTTGCTGTAAACCAGAAGGCGGAACGATAAGTGCCTTCAAGGTATGGTGTCATCCTTGCATGACATAATATTCCCAGCATCCATAGGATTTTCCTTGCTGGATTAATCCCACTGGTCCATCAAATCTGGAATCCTGTGAACATTTATTGATTTTTAAGGGAAGAAAACACCTTTCCCTCCCGCACCCATCCATTAATACGCTTGCCCAGTGGGGCAACACTACACATGGATAAAGCAATTCCTTCCTGACCTCTGCAAGCAATCATGAGATGCAATTACTTTTCTGTAACCTCCCATAGATACAAGTGAGGACAGATTGCTAGAGCAAGGGTCTTGATCTTGTGTTCAGATCCCACGGCACTGTATTAATGGACTAGCACTGAGGTAGTTTCGTAACTACAGTAATTGTTTACATGGAATTAAACCAGAGTTTCTCCTTCTCTATAGCGTCAGCAAGCCTGTGACTTTGTATTTACTACTCAGTGTGGCGTTTCACCTTTGTAATCTCTGTGTAGGTCAGTGGGAGTTCAAGTTCACAAGTCTGAAAACGCTACAATTAGAACAATTCTCAGCTTCCGCTCCAATAGGTGAGGGTGAAGACCAAGACCGGACAGGCACTAATTTGCTCTGTACTTAAGTTCTAAACACAAGGGGATGGGCCCCCTAATTTGCAATATCAGGTTGAAAGAACTACGCCAGTCTCTGGCTTGCAGCACAGCCACTTCCCCTCCTGTGGAGTGTTGCTATATGCCTCTAACTGTGCACAGTCTGCACTGAGGACGATGCACCCCTCAGAGCAACGTAAGCAATACCGCGCTGTTGGTGTGTGCTTGCAGCAAATCCTGCCTGCCTTTGTGAGGGGTAAAGCCAGACCCGGGTGCCTGCCACTGACGTGTGGCTGTCCCTGCACAGCCTTCTGTGTGTGGAGTGCCCCTGGGCCAACACTCATGACAGAGTAGGCTTGCCACACTGGATCAAGCCACTGAGCCATTAAATCTGGTGTCCTGCCTTTTGCTGTAACCAATACCTGATGCTTCAAAGCAAGCTGTAGTGCTGTGCAGGTGGGAAGGAGACTGACTCCCTGAGAGATGTGGAGGTCAGTTTATATGCTGTATAACCTCAGATGAAAAGAGGGGTCAGTCCAGAAGAGAATGGGGCTGGGAGTTAGGACTCCCCTGTGTCTCTAGACCCATCACTGCCATTGACTCTCATATTGTTTGTGAAGCACTTTGAGATCCCCGAACAGTGCTGCTAAATAAAGTATACATTATTCAGCCGTAGTGTTTCATTGGCATCCTGTGGCAATGAGTTCCATAGGTTGACCTTCCTCATGGCTTTAGGTGGGGGATTTCTCGTCATCCCTTTGCTGGATTCTGTGGCAGTAAATAAATGACCTTAAAATTAGGATATCATTTCTTAACCCACATAAAATTTGCATTTTAAAATTATCACCAGACTTTCCCCGCTTTGTAAAATCAGTGTCTGGGGCATTGTATTCACCAGCTGAGGTTCTCTCCTTTTAATCTCTGTGTAGGTCAGTGGGACTGGAAGTTCACAGCTCAGAAAGCTCAGCAGAGGATGTAGCTAGTTCAGCCCTGAGTAACCACTCAAATAGGTGAGGCTTTTAATCTAGGCAGGAAAGATGTGTGGTACCCTCTGTGTCCAAACACAAGGACTCCAGTGTCTCCAGTCTGCTGAATGGGAGTGAACAGAAGAGGTCCTAGCTTTGCCCGGTGACCACTTTTCATGTACCGAACGTTGTCCTCCACCGCGCGGTTTGACAGCTCGATGCATTTTGTACCCTGCCGATGATGCGTGCAGCACCAGATGACATGGTGTAGCCTGCTGGAAGCAAACAACAAGCCCTGGGTGCGTTAGCAGCATAAACCAAAGTGCCTTCAATTTCAGAAGCATGTGGCTTTCCTTACGCAATCACAACTCTTTCTTTAAGACAGTGACTGCAATGTGACTAGCGTCTCCTGGCCTGTGTAACACACAGTACTGTGTAAAATCTCTGTTCACCAGGTTGAACTTTCTCTTTATCTGCTTCATGGATTCTCAACCTTTGGGTCGTGAAATGGAGTCAGGACCTCATGCCCACACTGCCTGTCCTGTATTGCTAGGTGGGAGGCGTGGGGAGGCCCAGTTTGGAAACCAGTGCATCGCCTCCCCCTCTCCCCATGCACCCTGACCCTTTTCAAGGTCCAGTCTTGTCAGCCTCTTAAAACACACATGCAAATCAGAGCTCTACCATTGGTGCAACTGCTTATTTTATTGTAAATGTTAGGGGATCACGAAAATTTTTCCCTTTTGAATAAGGGATTTCCATTTTGAAAAGGTCGAGAAACACTGCTCTAGCCCATTATGTCACTTTATCGTCTCTTTGAAATGCCTTCCAGCTAGGAGTATTTATTTATGTACCAGCAGTGCGCTAGGGCAGGGTTTTTCAACCTGTGCTCTGCAGACCCCCAGGGATCTGCAGACTAAGATTTCCAAAGGGGCTTGTGCCTCTGAATTTTTTTTTTAGGGGTCCACAAATGAAAGAAGGTTGAAAACCACTGTGCTTGTAAAGAGGATCCATTGGTTTATCTGAACCATAAGCATTCTCATCTAGTGTTTAAGATACACGTTCACACAATAAACAGAGCAATTAAAACCAGGGAAGGGAAGGTGACTGCTCCAACTGAGTAAACACTAGGGATGGAATGTTTTGTAGAATGGAAACATGTGACGGAAATTGGCCTCTCTTTGCGTTTCCCTAAATGAGTCAACACCAGCGGTGGGCCCCACCTGCTTGCCTGAAACTCCCCTCAGTTCGAGTCTGTGATGAGGGCAGTTCTTGTTTGAATAAAAAAATCTCTGCAGGACCCATGTGGAATGTGGGAAAGGAGCATTCTGCTCCGGAGAGACAGTAACACATCACAGCACTCTTGTGGGGCAGGGAGGAGAAACCTGGATTCCAGACTGGCACAGTCACTTTGGGGTGGGGTTTATTTTTTTTCCTGGTGCAATTTTTTCAAGTACACGTGCCAAGGTGGCTAATGAGTCAGGAACCTCTCACGTGTGGCTAAGAGATGCTTTATACATTGCTTGGATATTACTGTGGGCAGATTAGGAAACCCAAAGGGACACGAATTTTGAAGGTTTATTTAGAAGTAGTAGCTTCATAGGTGCCCCTTTTCTGTTTCCCCAGTGGCTCCGCAGGGCCTTCCGTAACAGAACGCTCCTCAGAACTGACAGAACATTTTGAAGACGTGCAAGAGACCGAGATAAGCTTTGTAAGTACCTGCATTTCCATAGGTCTGAGGAGGGCTCTGTCGGGCACTTTTAGTCGCAGTTTAAAAAAAAAAAAATTTTAATTGGGCTTTTAATTCAAATGCAGGCATGCTGTGCTTGGGGTGTGAGAATCACAAAATGCAACAGACTAACTCAATGGATTACTTCGTTTCTTTGATACCAATGGCCCCTGATTGTGCTGCATGCGACACAGACATCTAGTGAGACTCTGCACCAGAGATCACATAGAGTGGAAGGGGAAATTGAGGCACAGAGCAAACATGTCCAAAGCAGGTCTATGGAAAAGTTGAGAATAGAACCAGGGCTCCTGGGTCCCAGTTCAGTGCCAGAGCCACTGGGCCACAAAGTGTAATTATCCAGGCTCATCTCACTGTCCAAGCTGAAAGTGACCCATCAGCATAATTTGGGACCTATAAAACCACAATCAAGTGTAAACCAAACCTGTGACCTGTCTAGACAGCATCTTCTAATACAGTGTCTGCCTCAGAGAGGCCAAGAATTGCTCAGCCCGAGATCAGTGGTTCTCAACTTGCAGCACAGAGCTGCGGCCCATGTGACATCCCCAGGGCCACAGCGGTAGTATTGCATGCAGCCCACAATGGTAAGTAGGTTGAGAACCACTGCCCTGACTACTCAAGGACAGGAAGGAAGCACTTTACGACACTCACATTAGCACAGAGTAGTTGTGCCTGTTCCGAGACTAGCTTTTGAAATGTCAGTGAGGCTTTGCATTGCTACTGGACTTGTCTCTTACTCACCACAACCATTTAGCAATCCAGCACCTTTCACCAAGGAAGAAACTCACTCAAACTGCTTGGAAAACCTTCCTGAATAGTCTACCTATTGATTTTTCTCTTTACAGTGAAATAACAGAGGGACAGTTGTGATGTGAGCAGAAGATTTCTCTCTACTCTGCGTGGGCCGTAGAGTCTGACAAACATTCAGCCCCTGCGGCTGATCTTAGAAATCTTATCCGGACAGAATCCATAGAAGCTGGAAGGCTTGGGACATACTTAGTGTCATAGTATTAACAGTGGCTGAGCCCAGAGCAACCTCCTCTTCTGAAAAACAGCCCTCAAGCTGTGGCTGGTTGCATCTAGTTTGTTTTCTGCTGCTGTCCTCTCTTCGAAGACTGGCAGGAGCAAGGCTGCTCATCTCCAAGGAGGAGCAGGAGCTGCTCCATGCAGGCCAGAGTCCTCTGGAGAAAAGGAGCTGGCTTTGGGGGAGTTGGTTACCTAGGATTGAGGACCTCACAAACCTTGCAAGAACAATGGTCAACTCTGAAGAGCACCGGGGGTAATGGACATTGGAGCCTTGTTGGAACAGTTTTTGCAACAGCTCAACATGGTGTTTGGTTTTTATATTAATTTAAGTTTCTTGAATTCAGTCATATTGTTTCTTTTAGGCTGCAACAATTATCTGTTCTTTTTAAAAATAGTTTCATCAGTGTTTCACCAAAAATGTCCCGCAGAAGGGGGAGCGACTGTTTTTTTTGGTCACACATGAAAGGTATTGATCATGGATGTCTTTTCTATAAACTAATTTTGAGTGCAGCAGTCTAATGCATTTATGACATTGCATCATCATCATCCTGAGACGGTGACCTGGAACAGACCCTCTCACAAGACTTGGTGCTTTATCATGGCTTGGTGCTTGAAGGATTTGGAATGGGCCACACTTTTAAGATGTCAGAGAGGTTTTTGCATTGCTTTGTCCTGTTTTAAACTACTCCTTTAGTCTCTCATCCTCACACAGAATGAGAAGCAACAGAGATTTTGGGAGATCTTGGTGCCTGGTGCATTTTTATGCCTTCAGTGTTTCTTAAGCAAATGGACCAAACCAATCCTGCTTGGTTTTTTTTCCCCAGTATTATGTGTCCTTCTTGGGACACAACTTGTAAAATCTGCATTTTTTTTTTTTTAAATAGCTAAATTCCCTTTTGATAGCTATGCTTCTGTCTTACCCCTTGGCATCAGGGTTACCTTTTGTGCACGGTGCTCTGACCGCATCCAAATAGATTCCTATAATGCCACGCCATATAAATGACTGCCGGGTCTCTGCAGAGCAACAGATTTTGGGGTTTTTTGCCTCAACAAAAGTGTGTTGCACTCTGATTCCAAGCTGCGGCTTATTAGAATCAGCTGAAAAGACACATTGCTGTATTTATCTTCGCCATTTGCCGTACATAAGACTGTGGCAGTCCTTACCAAGTTACCAGCTGCAGACACAAGGCTAGAAACCTGAGCATATGTTGTACTGATTTTTATTTTCACTAAAGTTTTTTTTAAAAATTAAATGAATCTTAGTCTTTTTTCCCCAAAAAGCAGTGACCCTCCCCCACCTCCTTTTTATAGGTTAAAACATAAAGAAATTGTTGCTCCTGCACATGCAAGGGTTTTGTATGCCTATTAGCAGTCGTGGCTAATAAAGCCGAAAAATGTAGCGGCTTAGAAGGGTTTTTTTAGTTGATGTATCAGGGCTGAGTGTTTGGGTTGTTTTTTTTTCCAATCACATTTAAAGTGAATATAGTTCAAGATGTTAGTTTAAAAAAACAAACAAATCTTTGAAAGGCAGATGAGGCAGAACCGCCTTCCTCACGGAGAGCCAGCCAGGTGTCCAAACGCAAAGGAGTTTAGTCAAGCAGGAAAGCGATGGTCTCTGATTGATGTCTGTCTGGTTCCTAAGGGCTCTGGAACCTCTTTATCTAGATTTTAAACGTCAAGTGATGTCCTGATGAGATCTGTACCTTGAAGATCAATGTAGTGACAACAAGAAATGGCTCGAGTACAATTTCCCTCTTTCTCCCTTCTACTCAGCAGGTTATTTTTCACACCCTGATGAACAGTCTATATTAGACACACATTCTTTCTGATCTTCCCTCCTGACTCAAATTCTTTTTTTTTTTTAACCAGGAGGAAAGAAACCAATTCAGTTGGGTTTTTTTCATGATTCAATATTTATAAAGTTTGTATTTAAATGTTTTATTCTGGGAATAGTTACTCAGTATGCAGGGAGCTCAAAGGGGGAGGGAGGGAGGGCGTTGACATTTATATATCATAATTATCGACCTCTGCTTTGCAATGGTATAACAGCAAAGGCTTCTTGCATTCTAAAAGGGGCAGAGTAACTGGTTTAAGGTGTTAAAACTTGATCGGTTATTTCCATCACGCGGGGTTTGGTTACCTGGCTAACGGCTCAGAGAGTTGGGTCCGCGAAGGGGGGCTCAACCCCCTTGATCCTGGCTCCCTGTTTAAGCGTCTCGTCCCCACCCTTACCCCTCCATTGTTGGACTGGAATGCGTGGAGAAGCATCAAGAGCTGCTGATGGCTGGACCTCTTTCCTGCTCGGTCTACGCCGACAGCTTTGATTCCACACGGCAGGATCTGTTACTTCTTCGTCAGTCCAGCAGGGAGGAGCTGACCTGTCGAGCATACATCCTTATGAAACAACTTGTGCCGTGTTGTGAATAGTGTCATTTTAACCTTGTAACACTTTTGCCATCATTGGCTGTTAATTTGAATATTAAAAACAAAAGCTGTCTCTTAGCAGCCTGTCCTACACAGGGGATAATATTGCTGTGAGGGGACGTTACAATACACAGTGTGTTACCAAACCCAGAAAGGTGTGTATTTTTTTTTTTTCCTCTTGGTGGTGAGGGGTTGCTTGAGGGAACTTGAAAACTATACTTCATCCATTTCATAACGTTCATACAACTGTCTCCCGGCACGCAGCAATGGAGATGGTAGATGTGAGAGACAAGGAGAGCTGGGAAGGGTCTGCAATGGTAAGGACTAAGTTCAGGGAACTGCTGTTGAAGTGTGGAGTGCTGAGGGGTGCTTGTTGGCTTGGAGCGAGTTGTCTCCAGTGGCTCTAGCAACACTCTGTTCACTAGTCTACAGATGAAAAGTTAAATAAACCTAAGAGTTGCTCAGGGCTGTGAAGAACGTTGCACCGTGAGTGCCATGGTTAAGTTGACCTAACCCTAGTGTAGATGCAGCCAGGTCAACAATAATTCTTCTGCTGACCTAGCTAACCACATCTTGGAGAGATGGGTTAACTCCAGAGAAACTCCTTCCATCAGTGGAGGAAGTGTCTACACTACAGTGACAGTGCTGCAGCTGTGCTTGTAGCGTAGACGTGGCCTGAGAGGTGTCCCACTGAGTGCTTAGTTTTGTCCTTGTGACGGGGGTTCCCTTGCCAGTGTGGTTTTTCCTTGCAGCCACATTCGGTTGCTTGCCCTGTAGACACGCTCTGGACATGGCGTGCTCTTTGTGACAGCCTCCAGACAGGTCACTGTAGCCCTGCCCTGTTAGGGTATCAAACTCTCCCTGGACAAACTGACTATCTGCAGTCGCAGGTGGTCTTCTGCTTCACCTCCAAGACTATACCACTTCCCTTGTGGCTGGTAGGGGAACCTGGCCCCGTCGTCCATTACTCCAGATTCCAGACCAGGGACCGTGCCCATCAACCAGTCTGCTTAAGTTCCGACACTATTGCTGTTTCCCTGGGTTCTTTCCAACCTATTTTCTCCTCCTCAGGGTTACTACTGGACCTCGAGAAGTCATTAAGTCCAGACCCCTGCCCTGTGGCAGGACCAATAAACCGAGACCATCCCTGACGGGTTTGTCCAACCTACTCTTAAAAACCTCCAACAACAGGGATCCCATAACCTCCCTTGGAAACCTAGTTTACTACCCATAAGTTAAAAAGTTTTTACTAATCTCTAACCTAAAGCTCCCTTGCTGCAGATGAAGCCCATTCCTACTTGTCCTACTTTCAGTGGCTGTGCAGTGATAATTGGGCCTACACCCTTGCCCTAATTGTCAGCTCAATTCTGAAAAGCGACTGAATGTTCCTAAAAGTGTCACGATAACCTCTTACAAGCGTTGGTGGGAGAAGATAAAAATGGAGACAGACTGAATTAGTGCAAAGCCCAAGTCCTACTGATACAATCCCAGGGCCAAGTTAAGATCATGCCTAGGAAACGAGAGGAGTGTGGGACTGAAAATCAATTAACTCAGATTGGTGTCAGAAATTAAGGATAATTGGTGGACAAAATGAGGGAGAGGAGCCATTCCACCCATCACTCCTCCTTGGGGTCCTCAAAAAGACAAGTGGGCGGGGGGAAGCTGGCTACTGAAAGGAGGGAATACAACCACTGGCTAAAAGCTTAGGGAAAGGAACAGGTTTCACTATTGCAGCTGCCACCCCATTATTTCCCAGGATCTGGAACCTTCTTTGTCTTAATCCTGAGAAAGGTCCTGACGGGACCAGGCCAGAGAGAGGGACCCAGATGACAGCACCACCTCTGCCAGCTCCAGCTAAATCCCAAACACCACCTGGGATGGGAGTCTTTCTCCCAGTACGTCCTTTCCCTTCCCTACCTTATTTCTTCTCTTCCCTGCCTCCCTGTCCCCTTTTCCTTCGGTCTAAGAAGAGGCTGGCTTGGTTGGCCAAGACTGCATATTTTGCAACCATGCTGTAAGCCTGCGATTGCAAGGGCTCTAAAATGCCCGCTGCTGGCACAAGTTTGCCAGGTGTCAGAGTGGCTGATAAGCACAGTGGGTGACTGTGTGTTTGTTCAGCAGCTAGGTTGCATGGGAGAGCCAGCTGCATTGTCCCTCTTTTGCTGTTCTTTCCTTTCCCCTCGAGTGCTCCTCTTGTTTGGTTTTCTGGAAAGCAGGATTGGACTCGAATACTAACAGCAACAACGCCAGCTCCAGCCCGTTTCGACTAGCGTCCCTTTTTCCCAAAAGGACAGTTTTGACCATCTTTAATGCCACTTCAACTGAGCTGGGAGGAGGGTCCTTTAAAAAACTCTCCAGCTCACAGGAAAGGGAGCGAGGGGTGTTAACATGACAGCCTTACTTAAAGCTTTACATTTTCCGTCTGTATGGTTTTAGTGCAGAGTTGGTGATTTTGAATGGTGTGTTTGCCATGGTATAAGCAGGCCTCTTTGGGCCCCTCTATTCCATCTAAATGGCAACAACAGACAGGGAGAACAGTTGATCCTTATAACAGCCCTTAACATGTTTGAAGATTATCAGGTCCCCAGACTAAATATGCCCAATCTTCATAAGTCAGGTTTGCTAAACATTTTAGCATTTTTGTTGCTCTCCTTTGCGCACTCTCCAGTTTGTCCGCATGTTTCTTAAAGCCTGGTGCCCCAGACCAGATCTGTTACTTCAGCATAAGCCTCACCAGAGCTGAGTGCAGTGAGACAGTTTCTTCCTGTGCCTTACATACGACATGGAACTCATGCTTTCATCCATGCAGAGGACAGTATTTGCACGCGGTTGTCATTAGGTTTCAGAATCAACATTCCATTTACATGATTACGTAGTTCACACCTCTCAAAACTATTGTCTGCAGGTTCACAAACAAAGCAAGTGCCTGGATTACAAGACCACAAGGGACCACTGTGTTCATCAAGGCCTGGTCTACACTAGTGGGGGGGATCGACCTAAGATACGCAACTTCAGCTATGAGAATAGCGTCGCTGAAGTCAACGTATCTTAGGTCGACTTACCTCACATCTTCACGGCACGGGGTTGACTGCCACCGCATCCCCGCCAACTCCACTTCCACCTCTTGATGAGTACGGTGGAGTACAGGAGTCGATGGCAGAGCGATCGGGGATCGATTTATCGCATCTACACTAGATGTGATAAATTGTTCCCTGATAGATGGATCCCTAGTGTAGACGTACCCCTAGTCTGACCTGTCCAACACAGGCCAGAGACCTGACCCAAGTAATTCCAAGAGCAGGTCTTTTAGAAAAACATCCAATCTTTATTTAAAACTTCAGTGATGGAGAATCCATTATGACGGTTGGTAAATTGTTCCAATGGTTAATATTTTCAGTCTGAAATGGTCTAGCTTCTACTTCCAGACATTAGATCGTATTTGACCTTTCTCTGCTAGACTGAAGAGCCCATTATTAAATATTGTTCCCCATGTATATAATTATAGGCTGTAATCAAGTCTTCCCTTCACCTTCTCTTTAAGCTTAATAGAGTCTTTGAGTCTCTTACTCTAAGGTATGTTTTCTAATTCTTTAGTCATTCTCCTGGCCCTCTCCAGTTTTTCAGCATCCTTCTTGTGAATTGTGGGCACCAGAACTGGACACAGGATTCCAGCAGCAGTTGCACCAGCGCCAAATCCAGGAGTAAAATAATCTCCCTGCTCCTACTCGAGATTTCCCTGTTTATACAGCCCACTGAGATGCAGGTTGCTTACAGTCAAGGCCCTTCACAGTCTATCCCCATCATGTCTCGTTCTGTATGGGAGATGGGAGTCGACCTTTCTATCACCCACTTCTTACGTTTTCAAACACCTTTGTGCTTCTCCCCTCGGCCCCTCACGCCTGGGCCAAGCACCGTGTGAACAGTTGCAAAGCTACAATAGTCTCCTCCTTCAGAAAGATCTGTTTGAATTGGAAATGTTCCAGACAGGACAACAAAATGATTGGGGGAGTGGACGAGCTTCCGTACGAGCCGAGATTAAAAAAAGACGGGGCCTGTTCAGCTTTGAAAAGAGATGACTAAGGGGGGAGAGGCTAGAGGTCTATACATTCATGAATGGTGTGGAGAATGGGAATAGGGAAGTCTTCACATAACATGCAAACCAGGGGTCACCCAATGAAAGTAACAGGCAGCAGGTTTAAATCAAACATAAGAAGCACTTCTTCACGCAATGCACTCAACTTGGGGAACTTGTCAGGGGATGTTGCGAAGGCCAAAAGTATACCTGGGTCACAAATTAGAGTATTTCCTGGAGGATAGGTCCATCAATGGCTATTAGTCAAGATGGTCAGGGATGCAACCCCACGCTCTGGGTGTCCCTAATTCGCCAACTGCCAGAAGATGGGCCTGGACGACGGGATGGATCACTCGATAACTGCGCTGGTCTGTTCATTCCCACTGAAACATCTGGCACCACCCACTGTGATAAGACGGGATACTGGGCTAGATGGACCATTGGTCTGGCCCAGTGTGGCCATTCTTATATTTTTAATCCTCCTTAAAACTCTCCTTTGCTGTGAGGCCTACAAAAACATTGACAACAGTTAGGCTGCTGGTGTGCAAAGCCTGTCTTGCTGAGCATATGGCCTCCCTGTTTCCTTGTGCTCCTCCAGCTGTTCTGTATCCTGCTGTTCTCTCTTGTCTTGTGCCTAGATTAGAAGCTTTTTGGGGCAGGGATTCTTTGTTCGGCGTTTGTACAGTGCCTAGCGCTGGTTCTTGAGCATAAGTCTATTTTACAGATGGAGAAATGGACGCCTAGAGAGCTGGAGTTACCTGCTCTTGGTCACAATGCAAAAATCCGTGGCCAAACTGGTGACAGAATGCAACCCCAGGGCTCTGTGCTAAGAACTAGACAGACAGCGGTGCCCTCCTCGGAAAATCACCCCCCTCTGCAGCCAAGGGCATATTGCAAACCTTTGATGAAAGAGTCAAGCCCAAGCTTAGCTGTAAGGAAGGAGAAAAAGAGAGGTCAAACTTTAGCTGAACTCTGCTGAACAACAAATTGGCCGAGCTAGAACATGCTGTGTTTTGATATGCTCTGTGCCTGCTTTGCTGTGCTGTCTGCTGAGGGTAGCAGAATGCAGGCTGTTTGGCTCACATTTCCCCTCCAGCTATTATTTTTTTATCGGTCTGGCAGAGCGGCTCCCAGCCTTCCTTGGTTCACATACCACCCTCTTAAAAATATGCTGTGACGTGAATGGAGTATCAAGCGCCTGTACCCCCAGTGGGACACACAACTCCGTTAAGAGAAGCCCTGGCTGGCTTATTAGCTAAAGAGACCCAGGAGGGGGCCCGACTGGACTGGCTCTCTTGCTTTCAGGGTTGCGGGCAGTCCCGCCTATGTCCTACTGAATTAGAGAGCTGGTCCTGGGAAGGGGGTACCTGATGAAATCAAGGTGTTTCTGTGCTCCCCCCATGTGCCTTCAGAATGTACCAACAATCATCCGCCAGGGAACCATTTTTAAATTGGTGGGGGAGGGGCTTCTGACGTGTGTGACCCAGCCGGCTTATACTGTTTATATTGCTGTAACAGCCAGAGGCCTCAAGCAGGGTCAGGACCCCACTGTGCTGCATGCTGGACAAAGCCATGCTCGCTGCATTGAACAGCTCACAAACCAAGGCCCAGATCCTGAAACTGGGTCTGTGCAGAGCCCCCGCTGCAGGACCAGAGCCTGAGACATGTGACAGCGGATGGTGATGAGATAACATACAATTTCATAACCATGTACACAGTTGCCTCAGAGTGGATAAAGCATTAAACTGGGCCTTGGGAGACCTGGGTTCTAGTTCTAGCTCTGCTTCTAGCCTGTGGGGTGACCTTGGGCAAGTCCCATCCCTTCTCTGTGCCTCAGTTTCCCCATGTAAAATGGGGATAAGGATACTGACCTCCGTGGTAAAGCGTTCGGAGCTCTCCTGATTAAAAAGCTCTCACTATTATTTTACTATTAATATTACAATAGCGGCTAGAGGCCCTACGTGACATCAGGGCCCCATTGCGCTAGGTGCTGTACGTACACTAAGAGTGGGTCTACACTTAAAACGCTGAACCAATGCAGTTGCGCCGCTGCAGTGCTTTCATGAAGACATGCTATGCCGACGGGAGAGAGGTCGTAGCTACGTCAGCGGGCAAATATCTCCTGTCAACCTAGCACTGTCTCCATCGGCGCTTAGATCGGTATAACTACTTCACTTGGGTGTGGATTTGAGTGATGTAGTTATACTGAAGTAATTCTGTAGTGTAGACTTAGACATAGTAAGAGCCAGTCCCTGCCCTAAGGAGCATAGGCAAACTAAATAGA
The DNA here is from genome assembly GCF_016161935.1 of Mauremys reevesii. NCBI lineage: Eukaryota > Metazoa > Chordata > Testudines > Geoemydidae > Mauremys > Mauremys reevesii. The sequence continues at coordinate 8,506,075 of NC_052646.1, read as the reverse complement.
CAAGGCAGACAAAGGATGGGAGAGGAAATAGAGAGGGAGCATTGACTCATAGGGGGAATAACTCAGTGGTTTGAGCTTTGGCCTACTAAACCCAGGGCTGTGAGTTCAGTCCTTGAGGGGGGTATTTAGGGATCTGGGACAAAAATCTGTCTGGGGATTGGCCCTGCTTTAAGCAGGGAGTTGGACTAGATATCCCCCCAGGTCCTTTCCAACCCTGACATTCTGTGATTCACCCATCCTCACAGCCAGGAATAGAAGAATCCTGATCTAGTGCCCTACCCACTAGATCACATTGACTCCCTTACTATAGCTGGATGAAGCAAGTTACAATAACAAAGCTCATTGTTTTGTTACTGGGGCTGACTTTAAACATGGGGCAGAGAGATCATCACAAGCCACTCATGCAGAAGGAATCAAAATGCATAATGGTCCCAGCTTTGAATTTCACCATCTAAACCTCAAGTCCACCTTTAAAAATGTTTCTTCCAGAGAAACACAAGTACCTGTTCAGTCCTCTTGAGCTGGTAGTACAGTGACCCCCAATGGCCAAATGTGGTCAGGACATTTCTCTTGCGCCAGCTGCTTTTAAAACAATTAACAAAAGAATCTGGTATCTTTGTTTACACTGTAAGATCTATAGGTGCACATGTGGGAGTTTTCAGTTACCACAAGTCGAGTAATCCAAGACTACCATCCCCTGGGTAATTTTAACGGGCAGGGATGGGGTGGATTGAAGCTAAATGTGATACTGATCAAGGAAATGTGCAGGGGCCCTGTGGAACTCCTTGCCAGGGGATGTTGTGAAGGCCAAGACTATAACAGGGCTCAAAAAAGAACTAGAAAAATTCATGGAGGAAAAGTCCATCAATGGCTATTAGCCAGGATGGGCAGAGATGGTGTCCCTAGCCTCTGTTTGCCAGAAGCTGGGAATGGGTGACAGGGGATGGATCACTCGATGATTCCCTGTTCTGTCCATTCCCTCTGGGGCACCTGGCATTGGCTGCTGTCAGAAGACAGGATACTGGGCTAGATGGGCCTTTGGTCTGACCCAGTTTGGCCGTTCTTATGTCCTTAAACCATCCCAGCACCACTCCCAAACAATTAACAGATGCTGCAGCACTCTTCCATGTACTTGGCTTGTGGGTACACGCATTCCAAATCGCTCACTCGGTGGTGGACAGCAGCCACACTAGGAATTGTTGTAGCAATGGCACATCTACAAAGCTTTTATTGGAAATAAAGTGCTTGCACATTCCTGCAAGGCCAGTTTTAAACTGCCAGAAGGGATGGACAACTGTGACCCTCTAGGCTGACCTCCTGTCTAGCACAGGCCAGAGAACTTTCTCAAAATAATGCCTGAAACCTACAGTGTACAAGTGCCCTCCCTCCCAGCACCATAAGTCCCATTAAATTGTATTTCACTCATTTCTCTTTCCCCCCGTTGTTATCACAACAAAGGGCTGGCAAGTGAATTCTGCATCAGGGCCAGTAAATTTACAAAGCAATTTTGTTTGCAAAAACCTGGCAATTGCTCCAGGGCAAAAGCCCATTCATCTGGGCCAAGTAACTTTTCCTGCTGAGGGAATAAAACGCAACTAATCTCCCTGCGTGAGAGGATTTGCCTGCGCCCATTTTTCTTGCAAGGGCGGGGGGAGGGAGTTCCAGCTCCAACGAGAGGCCTCCCGCCCCCTGGCCGGGGACGAAGTTGTCCTTCTGTAGTCCCTTGGGAAGGCGCGATGAAACTACAACTCCCAGCGGCCCTTGCGGCCGACCTTTTAAGATGGGCGCCGGTGATTGGCTGGAGGCTGGGCCAGTGCGAGGGTGGCTTGTTGGCTGGGCCTAGCCCGGCCGGTGTCTCGGAGGGAGGCAAGATGGTGCTGGAGAGCACTATGGTCTGGTGAGCGGCGGGGGCCGGGCCGGGGCGGCGCGGGACGCTGGGGCGGGGGCCGAGACGGGCGAGGTCGGGCCGCGACCCCGGTGAGGAGCCGAGGATAGGCCGGGCCAGGGCCCGGGGACTTGGGACCGGGCCCCCGCGGGGTTTCCCTGAGTCATCCCGGCTCCTGCTCCGCTGTCCAGGCCCGGCCGGGGGCGCTGTCGGGGTGGGGCTGGGCTGAGGGGAGCAGGGTCAGGCCGGGGTTGGGGCTGTCAGGGGCGGGACTGAGGGGAGCAGGGTCAGGCGGGGGTTGGGGGCTATGGGGAGCAGGGTCAGGCAAGGAGGCTGGGGGTGTTGGGGCTGTCAGGGTGGGGCTGGGCTGAGGGGAACAGGGTCAGGCAGGGGGTTGGGAGTGGGGCTGTCAGGGGCTGGGCTGAGGGGAACAGGATCAGGCTGGGGGTTGGGGAGTGGGGCTGTCAGGGTGGGGCTGGGCTGAGGGGAGCAGGGTCAGGCTGGGGACTCACTGGGGTAGAGAGGATCAGGGCTGGGGGAGCGGGTGGGGCAGGGTTGAGGGGAGCAGGATCAGGCGGGGTTGGGGAAAGTGGGGCTGTCGGGGGGGGGCTGGGCTGAGGGGGAACAGGATCAGGCAGGGGGGCTCACCTGGGGTGGAGCGGAGCAGGCCTGGAGGAGATGTGGAGTTGGGGGCTGGTTCAGCGCTGGCTATGGGGGGATGGGGGAGGGCAGTGGGCAGGTGAGGGGGTGGAATATGCCCAGGTGGGGAGACTCCGGCAGGCAGGGCCAGGCTGGGGTGAGGAGAACTGCAGTGAGTGCAGGGCTGTCGGAGTAGATAGGGTTGAGCAGTGGGGTATGTGGCACTGAGTCAGGCTGGAGAGACTCTGGGGGGTGGGGCAGGACTAAGTAGGGGTCACATACGTTTAGGGTCCTGGGCGGAGGGGTGGAGGGCTAGCTGGGGGGCTGGAGGAGGGCAGGTGAGAGTCTGTGCCGGGGAAGTGGAATATCCCTAGGCTGGGGTGACTCTGGAGGCAGGGCCAGGGTGAGGCTGAGGGGAGGGTGAGGCCTGGGTGGGGAAGAGGAGCAGGGATGGGAGGTGTCAAGGAAAGGGTTGGGGTTGAGTTGTGAGGGATGTGGTGCAGGGTCAGGCTGGAGAGGCTTCGTGGGGGAAGTGGGAGCAGGATCAGGGATGGGAATCTGGTTCAGGAGATAGGGAAGAGGCGTAGGGCTGACTTCATGGGGTTGGGGAGAACTAGGAGAGGGGAGGACAGGTAGGGGGGCTGGATTAGGATCAGGCGGGGGCGGGTGTGTGTGGAATAATCCCAAGCTGGGGAGATTTCAGTGGGGGGAAAATGCTGAGGTGAGAGGGAGTTGGGGAGGGCTGATGGCGGAAATGGGGTCTGGAGCAGGGCTGGGTTAAAGTCATGCAGGGGGTGAGTGAAGAAGGACCCAGCTGGGGAGATTTCTGGGAGTGGGAGATGAGTGGCAGGTTGGGAGCAGGGATATGGAAGAGGTAGAGGCCATCCCAGTTCTGGGCCGGGGATGGGGTAGGAGAAGGTGAACGGGGAGCATCAGTACAAGGTTGTGGGGGGAAGTGGGATCTGTTGGGTGACTGAGTTCTAGGTTGCACTGGGGGGCACAATTACTGCCCTGTGAGGAGGGGCACAGTAATTGAGTGAGGGGATCAGGGCGTGATCACAAGGTGGTGGGAATCGCTGTCCTTTTCTGGGTTGATGAGGGGCTGGGCTGGCTGTCCCTTCCAGGCTGGAAGGTGGTTTGGAGCTGAGGTAAGGGCAGGGAGAGTTGTTAGCTTGGATGGAGGGCTGGGCTGGGTGGGCTATGGAGATGGCTGTTGTTTGGATTGGAGCTTCTCCTTGGCTATGGAGAGCTTTAGTCTAGTGGGCAGTTGGTGATAGTCTGGGACAGGAGATTCAGAGGCAGGCTGTGCTGGGATGTGGTGACTTTAGGGTCAGGTGGGATAAGGCAAATATTTGACATTGGTGGGGGAGGGTTTGATCCTGTGGAGAAGCTGCAGGGCAGAGTGGGCAGTGTGTGGTGGGCAGACTCTGGGGGATGGGGAGGGGTGGACTCTGGGAGGATCAGTTGGGACTGAGAAGTGGGAGCATATGACATAGCTGGACTCAAATCCACTTCACACTGCATCAACAAAGCTATCGAGGGCCTTCTCTGTGTTAACTCGCCTCTAGCCCGGTGTGGATTCAACCCCCAACCTTCCTCCCTGTCCACCCCCCACATGTTATCTCATAGCACAAGCAAGGCTGGTTAGAGTTTGATGTGGCCCAGAGTAACTTGTTACAAGAGCAGACAATAGAGACTGTTCACGTTTTACAGTGTCTGACCTCTCTCCCCCCCGCCCCCTTTCACCTCCCCTGCAAGAGCTGGAGAGTATAAATAACCTTTTAGCCCCCCAGCTCACGCACCCTTCCTCCCTCCCCATGCTTTCAGTGACTGGTGTGTATAGGTGGGTTAATGCAGGGCTGGCATGAAATCCTGGGCAGCTGCAATCCTACTGTATTAGTGTTGCACTGTTGCTTAATACCAGATGCAAAGTAAAATGGTGGTGTCAGTTTTGGCTTCTGCATTACCAAGCTGATAGCTAGAGCTAAAACCAGGCATAGAAAATAAGTTTATACTTCAGAGATGCACAAAAAAAATCACTAAACTTACTATTAACATACTATTGTTCGGTGCACAATAAAGATCCTGGCTACTACAATACCTCAGACCCGTTAGTTGCTGTAGTCTAATTACCAAATGTAACAATAGCAGAGATTCATAAGTTGCACAAAACTTCCATTGTGGGTTGTATCGGTAACTAAATAGCTCTTCAGTTAGTTGGATAGAGACATCACAGTAGCTTGATTTGCTAAGTAACTGTGTCAGATTCAAATAAGAGACAGTGTCAGCTTAATTATTGTTCTCTTGCAGCTGTTGATGTCATGACTTTGGGGGAGTGAGTTCTGAAATTGGAGTACAAAATCCCAGATCTAGTGAGCCCAGTCCATTGTACGGTCACTTTCACCAGTGTAGAATGGGCTACCGTTCTAGTCTGGCAGTATATTTACCCTCATTCTAGGTTCACATGGTGACAATCATAGAATATCAGGGTTGGAAGGGACCTCAGAAGTTCATCTAGTCCAACCCCCTGCTCAAAGCAGGATCGATTTTTGCCCCAGATCCTTCAAATGGCCCCCTCAAGGATTGAACTCACAACCCTGGGTTTAGTTGGCCAGTGCTCAAAGCACTGAGCTATCCCTCCCCCACAAGGTGCAGGGTAAGAAGTGCTGGGCCATGGGTGTGCGTGTAGTGGGTTAGACCAGGGCACTGGGATTCATGAGTCCTGGTTTCTGGCCCACGTTATGCCACTGGTACTGTGTCACCTTGAGGAGTCATGACGTCTGTGTCTCGTAAAATTATTAACTTGCTTCTCAGGGTTGTTGTGAGAATTAATGTTAGCAAAGCACTTCAAAATCCATATGCCACGCATCCACTTCCGTTCATTGTGTGTCAATGGATGGCTGCTTTTTGTAGTAAAGAATATTTGTGTTCAGCAGCGCACAGTGTGACAGGGTTTTGCATTTTAATACAAACTGATGCCTCCTGGCATGAGAAAGTGGCTTTGGGTGCTACAGCCAGGAGAGCAAGGATTAAAACTGGCTCCTGGGCTGTGACATTCTGTATGTGAAAGGTTTAAAATTGCCCAGGCACAAAACTACTGCGTAGTTGCTTCTGTCTGCTGAGCTCATTGCACACACCAGGGGCTCCTTGCCTCCCTCCGTTTGCCCCACAAGCTGTTTGTGTGCCTTATTTCAGGAACTCTCTGCAACCCCTCATTGCCCCATGGCAGGGGCTCTATGTGCCCTCCATTATTTCTTCTGTCTGGGAGTTATGTCGTCCAGGGGCTCAGCATTTTAAACTCTGTTGGGAAGAAGGGAAGAGCTGAGATGTGGGTGGCATGGAAAGCATCAGTGGCCCCATCAACTAGTTCTTTGATCTACAGACTGGTTGAAGCTGGTAACTCTGCTAACTAGATGCCTGGGACTCCCCCTTCCCAGTTTTGTTTTTCACCAGATTCCATAGGGTTCTGCGCATTAATGCCTAGACTGAACATTAGCTGACATTTTTAGAATGGATCGGCTCTGGCATTCCAAAGTTATCATGTTATTGACAGACATGCCATCAAGTTGAGTGTGGAGCAGTGGTCACCAACTGGTAGATCCCGGAGCCTCGTGATCTCCGTCTGCTAATAGTCTGGCGGACAGCAGGGCTAAGGCAGGCTCGCTGCCTGCCCTGATCCCGCGCTGCTGAGTCCTGGAAGGGGAGCAGGATCAGGGGGTCTCCACACACTGCTCCTACCTGCAGCTCCCTTTGTTTGGGAACAGGGAACTGTGGCCAATGGGAGCTGCAGGGGAAGTGCCTCCCCGCTCCGCCAGGCTGTAGGGATGGCAGCTTCCAGGAGCTGTGTGGGGCTGGAGCAGGCAGGGAGCCTGCCTTAGCCCTGCTGTGCCGCAGACCGGGAGCCACCTGAGGTAAGCGCCACTGGCAGGAGCCCACACCCCAGCCCTGTGCCCCCTCCTGCACCCAAACTCCTTCACAGAGCTTGCACCCCGTACTTCCTCCTGCACCCCAACACTGCCCCAGCCCAGAGCCCCCTCCTGTGCCCAAACTCCCTCACAGAGCTTTCACCCCATAACCCCTCCTGCACCCCTGCTCCAGGCTCAGCCCGGAACCCCCTCCCACACTCCGAACCCCTCAGCCCCAACCACCTGCCCCAGTCCGGTGAAAGTGAATGAGAATGGGTGAGGGTGGGAGGGACGGGGGGAATGGAGTGGGGGGGGGTGCTCGGGGAAGGGGCTCGGTAGATCCTGGGTTGCATTTAAATTCAAAAAGTGATCTTGTGCGTAAAAAGGTTGGAGACCACTGGCAGAGAGCCTCTCTTTGTTCAGCCAATCGCAGTATTAATGAAAGCACTATCGTAGCAAGCCATCAGTGTCGATGATGTGCTAGCTTGCATGGAATGGGTCAGCCGGCTAGTGGGTGGAGTGTGAATCCGACTTACCCGGTCAGTGTAGCTAACAGGTCACAACTGCAATGTAACCGCTCCTGTTAACTGAGGGGGAGCTGGGATGTTAATCTCTCTCTGTTGGGAACAGAAGTGAAACCACAAAGCTGGTAATTCCCTGCTTGATAATACCAGGCACATGTTTAGCACCTTTCACCCAAGGAGCTGCATGCACTTTGCAAAGAGCAAGTGAGAATTAGCTCCATTTTACACAGGGCGCGGGAATTGAAGCGCAGGGGGTGGCTCACCCATAGCTCGCCCGGTGAGTTAGTGGCAGTGGCCAGAATAGAGCTCAGAAGCCCTGCTCCCCCGTCTCCGCTTTTAACCACGAGACATCACAGTATCCCAAACAGTCAAATCTGTATAACGGGGGTGCTTGAACTCTGGGACACAGCCCCGGTGACAGCTTGCCAGGAGCCTGGCCTGTATCAAAATGGTTCATTAGCGCCTGGGGCTGAGACACACCAGACAACAGTTCTAGTCCCAGCTCTCATTGACTCTGTGTGACCTTGGGGAAGTCTCCCCTGTCTGTGCCTCAGTTTCCCTCTCTGTAAAATGAGGGCATGGATAGTTGTTCCAAAGCACTTCGGAAGCTACCACTATAGCGGTGCTAAGTTGCTATAATATCAAAAAGCTGTAGGCTACTTCTTAAAATGTCAAATAAATGCTCATAACCCTAAGAGATGCTTGCGTATATATACTGATAGGAACACGGGTATTGCCCCATCAGATTGGTCCAGCTATTCTTTATCCTGTCTCCAGCCGTGGCTAATACTGCTGATGGATGAAGAGAAATTGCTTGTTCTTTGTGTTCACCTGCAAATCTTAGAACATGCAGCTGATGTTGAATGCTCTTCAGCTTGCAGTTACAGGGAGGGGGTGCTGTGTGCCCAGGTTTAGGACTCATGGACTGGACTGTGGGCTCTGAGTCTGTCCCATAGGCCCAAAGGACAGGCCTCCGCATTGTTCTACTATAACCAGGGCTTTAAAATGGATTGGTTCTTGCATCTGATTTCAAGATTCTCTCTCTCTCTCTCTTTCTCTCTCTCTGCCTTAAGAAGTGACAAGGACGAGGATAGGAGACGTGTATGCTGTTAGCTGGCTGACCACAGATCTAGGATCCTGAGGCTTCATTTTCATGAACCAGCTTAGGGTGAAAACCAGACAAGCCTGTTTTATAGTTCTGACCTTATCTGATTTTGTATTTCAGTGTCGACAACAGTGAGTACATGAGAAATGGAGACTTTTTACCTACTCGCCTGCAAGCCCAGCAAGATGCTGTCAACATTGTGTGCCACTCGAAAACCCGTAGCAACCCAGAGAACAACGTGGGGCTCATTACCTTAGCTAAGTACGTCTGTAGAGTTTCCCCCTCCTAGAAATCAAAATGTCTCCTGCTCTCCCACCCAGGTGATGGGCATGGTCTAGTATGTAGTATTTCCCAGCCCGTGAGTTGCAACCCCCATGTGGGTAAAGGGGTCATGAAAGGCAGTGTGGGGGATAAGGGGAGGGGATTATAATACAATCTACAACAGAGATCCCGCTCCCTGCACGCTTTGATCCTGCAAGGTTAAGTATTCTGCCAGCCTCTCAAAAAACCCAAATTACATAGGCTTATCAATGATGCAGTTCTGACTCTTTTATAGTAAATGTAAGGGAGTTAGAAACATTTTTGACCTCGCATGAGGGGTTGCCAACCTGAAAAGGCTGAGAAACACTGATTTAGTGTATCGAGCACAGATCTAGGAATAACTGGCTCTTGCTGTTTTCCCCATGTGACTGTGGGAGACCCCGTGCCTCAGTTTCCCCACCTGTAGAAGGATACGACCTTACAAGGGGTATTGGGAGGGTTGATTAATGGTTTGAAAGGACTTTGTATAACAATGCAACCATGTATATTGTTCTAGTAACTGTGAAGTGTTGACCACGCTTACCCCAGACACGGGACGGATCCTTTCCAAATTACACACGGTGCAACCCAAAGGGAAAATTACCTTCTGTACAGGAATCCGAGTTGCTCATGTAAGTGACACCTTGTTCGTGACTTTTCTTAAAGGAGTCGTCGTCTTGCATTTCTATAACCCCGCTCACCCTGAAGCATTCTGCTAATTGCTAGTGTGGCCTCCTAGGCACAGCACTGGACTGTGTCTCAGGGGACCTAGCTTCTATTTCTGGTTCTGCCATTGCCCTGCTGGGTGACCTTGAGAAATTCATGCCACCTCTGTGCCTCAGTTTCCCCATCTGTAAAATAGGGATGGTGATACTGGCCTCTTTCGTAAAGCGCTTTGAGATCTATGGATGAAAAGTGCTAGATATGGGCTTGGTATCGTACTAACGTCTCATCGTAGTTTAGGATACTAAATACCTTCATTTGAAAGTGCGAGGTGAATTTAGGCAAGTGGCCTGTAACTACCTGTGTTGGAACTGAGTCAGGTCATGGGATTTAATGTAATCCAGTCTGCTACCGTGTGAATAATTCTATTGAGAAGTTGAGTGTGGGGAAATCAATGAGGCTGTTTGGTGAAGGGGAAGAAAGAGAACTATAAACTAGAGAGAATCTCAGTCTGTGGCAATAGCTTTTGATTTGCTACCAAATTGCGGGGTTACAGTTGCAATATATCTCATGTATGTGCAGCCAACTTAAGGGGGCCAAATTCCGGCAATTCACACCCACAAAGGAGAGGTGCCTTTGTTACCCTTAAACATCTGGAATAGGTCTCAAGGTTTAGTCACTCTCTTCTGTCCTGTTCTTTCGCTCTGTACTGGTATATGTGCTTCTCATCTCATCCTCTGCTGCGTACATCTGGAAAGCCATTACTCATATCTGTTTAGAGGGGGAAGGATGGTCTTGTAGTTAAGGAAAAGGACTTGGAGGCCGACCTTCTGGTCTATTGCCAGCTCTGCCACAGATTTACTTATGTCTGCACAGCAAAGAAAAACCCACCGTTGGCCCATGCCAGTTGGCTAGGGCTGCAGGGCTAGTTCATTGCTGTGTAGATTTCTGGGCTCAGGCCCAGCTCCGGGACCCTCCCGTATCACAGTGTCCTAGAGCCTGGGCTCGAGCCTGACCCCAGACATCAACATAGCAGTGAAACAGTCCCGCAGCCTGAGCCCCGCGAGGCTGAGTCGCCTGGCACGGGCTAGCCGCGAGTGTGGAGTTGCCATGTAGACACTGAGTAAGTCACTTAATGGTGCTCTTTTGCCTCAGTTTCCTTGGGTGCGAAATAGGGATCGTAATACCTGCCTCACAAATGCAGCTAAACTAATGTTTGTTGTGCTGGGATCCTTTGATAGAGAAGTGGCATTATTAGTGCTAGTTCCTTTTAAAGCATGTTGTGGAAGCAGCAGACACTTAAAAGCAGCTTATTACAATACAGCTTATATCATCTTGAAAATACTCCTCTGTCTAATGAATTTTATCATAGAATATCAGGGTTGGAAGGGACCTCAGGAGGTCATCTAGTCCAACCCCCTGCTCAAAGCAGGACCAGTCCCCAACTAAATCATCCCAGCCAGGGCTTTGTCAAGCCTGACCTTAAAAACATCTAAGGAGGGAGATTCCACCACCTCCCTAGGGAACCCATTCCAGTGCTAATCTTGCTTCATAAAAGTGCCTCCTGGTATCTAGCTTAGGTTCAGCCTGTTGTTCCAAAGTGTGTGTATAATATCCCATTTTTTCCATCCCACGCAACTCCTCTCCCTCCTGGGCATTTACATTTTCTTGATACATCAGTCAGCATCAGCTTCCTTTTGAGGATTAAAAAGACTGTGATTGTTCAGCTTGGAAAAGAGATGACTGTGGGCAAATATGATAGAGGTCTATAAAATCAAGAACAGGGTGGACAAAGTGAATAGGGAAGTGTTACTTACCCCTTCACATAACACAAGAACTAGGGGTCACCCAGGGAAATGAATAGGCAGAAGGTTTAAAACAAACTAAAGGAAGTACTTTTTCACCCAATGCACAGTCAACCTGTGGAATTCGTTGCCGGGGATGTTGTTAAGGCCAAAAGTATAAGTAGGCTCAAAAAAGAATTGGATACATTCATGGAGGATAGGTCCATCAATGGCTATTAGCCAAGATGGTCATGGATGCAACCCCATGCTCTGGGTGTCCCTAACCTCTGACTGCCTGATGCTGAGACTGGACGTTGGGGTGGATCACTCAATAATGGCCCTGTTCTATTCATTCCCTCTGAAGCAGCTGGCACTGGCCACTGTTGGAAGACAGGATACTGGGCTAGATGGACCACTGGTCTTACCCAGTATGGCCGTTCTTATGTTCACCTTGGATGACAACTCTTATTTTCCAGTTGGCTTTGAAACATCGTCAAGGCAAGAATCACAAGATGCGCATCATTGCCTTTGTTGGGAGCCCTGTGGAAGATAATGAGAAAGATGTGAGTAAAGCATGACCACTTAGATGCAAGTTCATGGGTATATTTAATCTGTGATGGTGAACCCTCAGGCCTGGTTTACACTACAGACCTATATTGTATAACTGTCACTCTCACTCGGTGTGAAAAATCCACGCCTCTGAGCGACGTAGTTACACCAACCTAACCCCCATGTAGATAGCGCTGTGTTGACGGGAGAGCCAGTGCAGCCTTTTAAATGTGGACGTGCCCTTAGTTTTCACAGCAATTTCTTTATCTAGGTGTTTATACTGCTCTCATCACCCTGATATCAAGTACCTAATAATTGTTGCTTTCTTGAAACTGGAACTGTTCAATGTTTTTCTGAACTGACTATGTTGGTCAGTCTTTGGGTATGTCTACACGATCGATTTATCGGGGATCGATGTATCACGTCTCATCTAGACGCAATATATCAATCCCTGAACACGCTCCCGTCGACTCCGGAACTCCACCAGGGCAAGTGGTGGTAGCGGAGTCGACACGGGGAGCCGCGGCCATCGATCCCGCGCAGTGAGGATGGGAGGTAAGTGGAAATAAGATGCGTCGACTTCAGCTACGCTATTCCCGTAGCGGAAGTTGTGTATCTTACATCGACCCCGCCCCCTAGTGTAGACCAGGCCTTTATATCCAGAAAACACGGTTCTAAGAAATCTTAATGAGCATTGATATTACAGCAATCTCAGGAACTGTAAGGCTCAAAGCCTATGTCCCAGTGAGACAACTGTTTAGCTGCTAAACCCTGCTACTAGAATGTGAGTTATTGAAAGGGAGGGAGTGGGTGGGGGTGAAAACGGAAAAGAAGGAATGATGCAAATAAACTCACTCGGCTCTCTCAGAGAAGGCCTAGTGCCTTAGTGTAACAGATCCTCTCTCAGGCAATACAAGTTTCTATCAAAATAGAGCCTCATTTAACCTATTTTATAAATAGGCTTGGAAGGATTTGATTTCTGTAGGTAAATGTCAGTAAACATTGATTTCACTGTACACATACAAACCTATGAAAAAATATTTCCATTTAAAAACGCTGCTTGAGAACTTCCTAGAGTTTAATTTAAGGGTATTTACTTTGTATATTTTGATGTGATGTTGACAATTTGTGTTTTAACAGTTATAAATCTCTAACTTTTTGAATCTCAACGTCTGTTGTGATTAAATAATTGTCTCACTGCCCCATAATTTCCCTTGAACTGTGAAAATTTAAATCTGCCCCCAGTAGGTGAGGGAATTTAAATCAGATCATGCATCAGATCATGCTTAATGTCTGGTTGCAGTATTAAAAAAGCCTTCAAGCATCAAACAGTCAGAAATCTGAACTCTTAATTGTATTTGTCTGGATGGTTTTTTATTAAAAAAAATTAAGAATTTTAGATAGATGCCTTTTTAATTAAATCAAAGTACATACAATGAAACCTCTTGAACATTTTACTGTACAGAAATAATCTCTTACTCTGAAGCTTGTATAGACTGTGGCACCTGTAAATTAGATGCTTTTATATCTGGCTTTGATGAACGAATCCCACACACTTTTGTCTGCTTTCTGTTGTGTGGAGGAGATGTAGGAGCTGAAGAGGAGTGATGAAAGGCTAACACTCCTTTCTCTTTATTGCAGCTGGTGAAACTGGCAAAGCGCCTTAAAAAGGAGAAAGTAAATGTTGACATTATCAACTTTGGAGAAGAGGTGAGGCTTTTAAACTGATCTCCCAAGAGTCTTTGAAATACAAACTCCACCCAGGGGTTTACATCTCATTTTCAAACACTTGGCTCCTATCTATCTGGGTACACCAGTGAAGAATACTATCGCAGTTCCCCCATCTTAATCTCTTCAGCAGGGATTTTAAGGCTGATCTATTCAGACAACAGAAATCCTTCCATGAATGTTTTGCAGATTCCAAAGGAGACTCTCTTCTCAAATATTCCCCTGGTGTGTTTCCTACCCAAACATTTCACACTTCTGCTAGTGCTTCAGTGAAACTGACTCTAACTAAAAGTGAAATTGACTGGTCTAGACTCACCGTCAGTGAAGGGCAAAAAGAAACCAATTTGGATTTTTAAAAATTCTTTGTTTCCATAAATGAAGGTATTGAAGAACATCCTTTCTTTTAATATTTTTTTAACTTAGTTTCTCCATGCTTTAGTCACCCTTCTCTTCCCCAGTAATCCCTACTCCACTTCTAGATCTCCAGGGACATACTTGCTTGGAGGGAGCAGCCTTCACAGGATTCTGTGACTGTTCTTTCCTGATCGTTAGTGTGTGGGTGGCATCAGTGATGCCAGGGTGATACCCTAACCATACCCCTGGTGCATTACTGGTCACCGTTTTCTGTACTTCTGTATTTATAGACGAGTTCCCTTCCTGAACACCAGTTGGTAAGAGGACTTCAGGGTTATTACAGCTCATAAGGCAGCCCAGGATCGTCTCCTTTGAGCCAAGCCAACGGGAGGAAGTCAGCCTGGGTTCTAAGCTCTCTCTCTTTCTCTCTCTCTTCCCCTCCCCTAGGAAGCCAACACAGACAAGCTGACTGCCTTCATTAACACCTTAAACGGCAAGGATGGGACTGGTTCCCACCTGGTGACTGTGCCCCCTGGCCCTAGCCTTGCCGATGCCCTCATCAGTTCCCCCATTTTGGCTGGGGAGGGCGGGGCCATGCTTGGCCTTGGCGCTAGCGACTTTGAGTTTGGAGTGGATCCCAGTGCGGACCCAGAACTGGCTCTGGTAAGAGATGATGGAACCAAGAATCGCTTTGAAGGAGCCGAACTGTTCAGGAACATGCTGTTGCTTTGAGTTTACCCCATTGTCTGCTCCACAGGCGCTGCGTGTGTCCATGGAGGAGCAGAGGCAGCGGCAGGAGGAAGAGGCCAGGAGAGCTGCAGCTGCTTCTGCTGCTGAGGCAGGAATTACAGCCACTGGTGGGGATGGTAAGAAACCAGATGGGGGATCTAATCCCTCTTCAGTTGGAGGGGCAGGAATGAGCAGAGTAAAGCAGCGAGTCTGATGCAACAGGGAGAGGGAGTCTGCTGATGCAGCCAGATCATTTGTACTGAGATCGTGTCTAGCCTCCAGTGCTAAGCCAGGCCCGGGTTGCATTTGGATGGGATGGACACCTATGCGCTGCAGGGGATTCATTAGGGAGGGGTGCACTTCCTTTCAACATGTTAATTCCTTCCATCCCCCCAGTGTGGTGTTCCCCTTCATCTGAGATCCCTGATCACATGCACTGGCTAGAGATCCCCTGGCACTTTCCACAAGAATACTGTTAGCCCCAGGATCTCAGCCCAGTGCCAACTCGGGTAGCTACAGTCTGCCTTCCCTAAAACTGTCCTTGCACTTACAGTTGGATGCAGTATTTTTTCCTGTCCTGAACTGTTGCTCATTGTTGCTGTGCGCTTTGTGCAGCTGTCTCATCCCACCCCAGAAGTGGCTGCTCTTCAGTGGTGAGGAGGAATTCTTCTCTGAATATAGAATTTGTTGGGGAATTGCTCTAGGAACGTGTTCTGTGTTTATCCCTGTGCTAGATTCGGACGATGCCTTATTGAAGATGACGATCACCCAGCAGGAGTTTGGTAGAGCTGGCCTGCCCGACCTTAGCAGCATGACAGAAGAGGAGCAGATTGCTTATGCCATGCAGATGTCTCTGCAAGGGCCAGGTGAGTGGCTAGAATTTAGCACAGCTAATCCCTGAAGCCAAATCCTGTGCTGAGTGAGCTGTCCCAGTGACAGCAGCTGGTTCTCGACACCTGTGAACGTCTGACAGAGGTTGGGCACCCAGAAATTGAGATGCACAAAATGAGTGAGTGCTTGTCTGAGTGGACCTGAATCCCATGAATGTCTTACCTGTCTGGGGGCGAGGGGTGTCAGAACCTTCATGTCAGGCCCTCAAGCCTGAATCTCCTTTCTCAACCCTCACTATTCTGCCTTGAGGCTTCCTGCTGCATCCATCAGTATTATCCCAGGCACCTCTTGACTGATATGGTGTCTGTAGCAGGGAGCAGCAGATCAGTGGGGTGGGAATGATTTGCCATGTGCTGGGTAAGGCGAGGATGGGATCAAATGCTGACAGACTCCTGACCTGAAGGCCTGCAATTGTGGATGTCTGGTCTGTGAAACTCCTGGCCCACTAACTGCCACAGGCAGGTCGCCTTCAATATCTTTACGTACACACCCTGCTGACAACCCAGCATAAATACTATTGCAGTAAAGGTGGTGGCAAATATTCAGTAGCCAAGACATTTCTTTCCTCTCTTCAGAGTTCGCCCAAGCTGAATCGGGAGAAGTTGATAGCAGTGCAGCCATGGACACATCAGAACCTACCAAGGTGATGGTCTTCCCAGCCACCCTTTTCCCAGTCTCTCACATCCACTCTATGCAGAGTCCAAACTCCCCCTCTCCTTAGACTTGGTTAACATAACAGTTCAGTTCAAGCCTTGTCAGTAGGATTGGCTGCTACTGGGGTTCTTCCCTCAGGACTGCTCAGCTCGCACCCTAGGTCCCCCTTTCCCCACAGAGCCACTCCCATCTCCCTTATCAAGAGCTGCCAGGCTCAATGAGTTCCTGGAATCTACTTAAACCTTCCCTAGTATGCTCAGCACCTGCTTACGGAGTGGAGTGTTTCAAGTAAGCAGTGCTAGCCTGTTAGATCCTAGCATATCTTCCTCCATGGGGAGTGACTCTCTCTTCATGGATGTGCAGGAAGAAGATGATTACGACGTGATGCAGGATCCGGAGTTCCTACAGAGCGTGCTTGAAAACCTGCCTGGCGTCGACCCCAACAACGAGGCCATCCGCAACGCCATGGGTTCCTTGGCCTCGCAGGCCTCCAAGGAGAACAAGGACAAAAAGGAAGAGGAGAAGAAGTGATGGCACTGGGGTACTGGCCTCCCTGCCACTGACAAGCGATTGGGATAATCTCAGCCCTGCATGTTCCGTTCCATGTAACCTAATAACTTCAATTTACTTAATCACTGTTCTCCAGGTAGCAGCGGAGCGATCACAGGGCGAGGGTAGGAATTTTTTTTTCTTGATGTAACAGTTAATAAAAACGTTAAATTTTTTTCCATCTCCCTTCTAAAGTAACTATAGAACCTGCTAATGGGTTTTTTTTAGAGGCACATAGGAATATTGGCAGGGGTGCACCTTGCCCTGACTCCAGGCTAGAACAAGCTGCTTCAGAGCAGGGTGCAAGAATCCTTGCAGTGGTGGGGTGACCCACCTCCAGGGAAAGCTGCCCCCCTTAGGCCCATGAGGTTACAGAGTGGGAGAGGGCTTCACTTAAACCAGATTAGTTGGGTCCAAGTGAATGCCTTGCATCTCTTAGGCCTGGTTTAGAGAGAGCTTTTGTACTGATACAGCTGTCAGTTAGGGGAATGCTTCTCTTTTTACTGATCTACCAGAACAGCCCCATGTCTGGAGTTGGTTATACTGGGATAGAGGAGCCTTATACTGGGGTAGTGCATCCCCTTCCTGTGTGGGAATAGCTGTGTTTGTATGATGCACCCTTTGTACGGAGATATAACTGTACCCAGGGTCATGGTGGGGGTGTTGTGCTGCTTTAACTATACCAGTACAACTTGTGTGTAGACAGGGCTTCTGCCATGGAAAGCTGCGTTGCATAGTTTGCAGCCCCTCTAGCATGCAGGTCCCCTAACTTAGAGCAGGAGGCCATGGTATCCTAAGCCGCCTTAAACTGAACTGAATCCAAATCCAACCTTACAAGTAACATCCCCGGCTTGCTGATCTTAAATATATTCCCTTCTCAGCTTTGTGGTACATAGGGACCTTTGGGGTAAAGGAAATAAACCCCTGAGAGCCTTCCCCACTATGCCCAGATCCTGCAACACTTAATCAGGTGTGTAACTTTACTCACAGGAGTAACCCCATTGATGCAAACAGGATTATCTGCCTATGGAAAAGTTATGCATCAATCTGATACCTTGGTGCTCCTAAGTCTAGCGAAGGCTTAACAAGAGCCAGTGGTGGGAAGTGGAAGTTGGCAAGGTTCAGACGAGGGGGGGACGCAAATTGTTATCAGTGAGAGAAACTGCCCAACAGAACGGAATCACTAGGATGGAGTAAATTCTCAGAGTCCTTCAATCAAGACTGGGATGTCTGTCTTGAGCAGGTCCTTCAGCTCAGGTCATTGGGCTTCCTGTAGGAATCACTGGATTAAATTTTCTGCCCTGTGTTATGCGGGAGCTCAGACTAAATGACCAGAATGCTGCTGTACATACGTAAGTGTTTGCTGGCAGGAGTGATGCTAGTGTGCTTCTCCTGGAGCTGTTCTCGTCTGTGCATTGGGGAAGGGGCAGAAGGAGAGGCCTTATTTTAACTGTAATTGTCTCTTTATTAAAAGCCATCACCCTTCTAGCAGGAGGCAGTTCCCTAGCTTTCAGCAAGGCCCAGAAGCACCTCAGCACGTAAGAATCCTACAAGCCTTCTCGGGAATCCCCTCCCATGGAATAGCAGGGTGGGAGTTGGGTATGTTAACAGAGCTCGGAAGGAAGCCTAAGGCTGCACCAGCAGATGGCCCTGCAGGTCAGGATGAGAACTGTGTTGGAAATTCCCTGGTCGGACTTCATCCAGCCATGTGAACTTGCCCACCAAAAATGTCGTCCGGCTGAGCCGTACCAGGTAGGTGCTCGTTGTTATATACAGGCCTAAACAGCTTGGACTGTCTCTGCAGCTGTGATGTTCTGGGGCTTTAAACCCATCCCTGAAGTGCAAATGGACGGCTGCACTTCCAAGTTAGCAGTTCCAAGAGGCAGCCTGGCACCATCTTGTTTCTATGGCCTTATCTGAGCTCTGCTTTCAGACCAGGCAGCCTCTGGGAAGCAGTGCAGAATACATGGGGCCTCCCTCGCTGCGGCTGTGGAGCAGTGAGGACACCAGTGCCCTGACCTGTAGTCTTAAAGTACACTGGGCCCTACAGCCCTTTAATCTCCTCAACCCACCCATCCAAAATCCGTGCGCTACAACAGAACCCCCGTTTCCGCAGCTGCTGAGAACATACCCAAGTGATGACTCTCCTTGTCTCAAAGATTTAAAAGCCAAAGGCTCTGCTCAGGAACTCTTCGCTCCTGCGCAGCAGAGTGCTTGCTAGGAAGTATTATCAGCACAGGAAATTATCCACACGGAGACACAGGCTGTTTTGTGGTGCTCTTTATTGATCACTGTGTCAGTCATTAATATATCTTCCTCGTATCCCCACCGAGGGCTTCTTGTTGTACAGAAGGTGCTAAGGAGGCACCAAACCCATGTGAATGACAACGTAATGAAGAATCTCTGCAGACTGGCTTTTGCTTCTGAGTTGATTAGTTCGATACATGGTGATGCTACGGGTAACTCGGCAACTTGTCACATCTCTGTATTTTATTGCTACTGATTATCTCGGGCAAAGCAGTGATACAGAATCCCACGCTCGTTAGTTGTCGGTTCTCCCCCGAAATATAGAACCCAAGGCTAGAAACTCCTAGACGTGTGCGTGGCCATCCCAGATGGATGCAGCTGGAATTAATACAGTAAGTCGGGACAGCTGGATTTGCAGTCTGGTGTTCCCTGCATGAGCTGTGGGCTTGCTAAGCAGCCATGCTTATGTGATGCCTGGGGGAAGCTGCGTGGACACAAAATCGAGAGCTTTAGTAAGCAATAGCCCCCCTCTGCCCTGATGGGCCATAAATGGCTGATCAGCTCCGGCTACCTCTGCCCTTAGATATGCCTGAATAGCCAGTGGGCATGTCCCAGATTGTTCTGCCACCAAAGGGGGGGTGTCACTCATCATAATGTGATAGGCCGGTTTCATTTAGAGGCTGCTGTCACAGGGGTTTTGGTGTTTGCATAGTGATTAGCAAAGAAACAAGAGATGGAACACGGCCGGTGCCCGGTCGCCCCGCTACAGCTCTGACCAGCCTAGTTCTAGAGTGTCCAAGAGACGGGGGTTCCACCACCCCTTTCATGTGTCCTAATAAGTGATTGAGCTGGGAATCCTCTCCTAACCCCGAGCTGCTGCGTAGGACTGTGCAGAGAGGCATTAAATGGGGCAGGTCTGAGCCGGACCACGCAATAACAGCCTTCGGCTGATGCCAGCAGAGCTTGCATTGGTTGCCATTCTTTTGCTGCTGTCAAATCAGCACTTGTAGACGTGCGTGTACAACACGGTAATGAGAACTCGTTATGCCTACACCTAGTTCTGCATCTCTGGCCAGGATCCCCCTTACAGGATATTTCAGTGTAACTAGGGGCCCAGGACTTGGTCAGGCAAACGCTGCAGCTCGCTGTGATGCGACTCCTATATTAACGTTTTTTGGGTCTAGCCGGCCAAATAGCTCTGGCAACTCCCCTTTTAGGGAAGATGGAGCCTGTGGCTAGCAGGGCCAGGATCAGTCTTCAGAGGCTGCTCATGCATAGTCTGGTCTTGAAAAACTGGGTCAATGTCCTGGCTGCAGACTTGGCTTTCCCATCCACCCCACGCTGGTTAACGTGCACAGCCATTTCCCTGGGGCCCGTTGAGCCTGAGATCGTGCTACTTACGTGCAAAGGCTGTGATCAAATACGTGGGTTTGTTGCTGCACAGCAGGGTGGTCAGGCTGCCCAGGGAGCCGGTCCCCATGCTCTGAACATCCGAGGTAATCCCCAGGGTGGCGTTTCTCTGCAGTGAGATCACAGACAGTTGAGTGGGAGGCTTTGCTACATCAGCCAAAGAATCTCGCCTTGGAAGGGTGTGAGAGGGGATTTGGAGGGCTGGGCAGTCTAGTGGTTAGTGCACCTGACCAGCCCTTTGCCTGTCTGTCGGGCCGTAGAGGTACCTAGTTCCTGACCCTTAGCTTGGAATCTTCTGGCTTCCAGCTGCATGTGGGTGACAGCCCTTTGAGGGGGGCAGTGCTAGAGGGACCTGGTCCCTCCCTCTTCATCAGGTCCCAGCCCAGCGCCCTGTGGGAAGCAATACCAGCAAGGCCCTCCCTGCAGAGCATCTAAGTCTGCTGCCCTGGGCCACTTCCGTTCAGTTTGGGGGCATGGCCACTATCCCAACACTCAATTGCTTAAGAAAAGTCCAGACGAGTAGGATCTGCTGGTTCTTATGAGGGAAAGGCTCTGCCTGGGAGCCTTATCCATGCTGTGGTCCCCTCTCGGGCTCAACCTTCTGCCCGGCTTCCTGGAGAAGGAGTCATCTTTCCTTCAGCCTGTGTCCCCCTTCTGAGCGCCTTTAACCTGCACTGGAGCATGCTCGGCAGGCCTGTAGGGGTGGGGCTACCCGGGCCTAGTATTGCCACCGTTCAGCCCCGTTCCGGCCCAGTGGGGTATTTTTCTAGCCTGTGCCGCAGGGCTGACATGTCTAAGCCTCAGCACCTGACTGCCTCATGGCCGATCTGTGGAGCAATTCCTGGGCCGCTTTGGCATCACTCCTGGTTCTGGCAGGCAGTGGCTCCAGCTGCGCCGCCTCCCGCCACATGTAAGTGGAATTGCAATGGGCCCCTGTGCCCGAGAGCAGAGCTACCCAGGTTTGGGCCACTGGGCTCCTTTCCCTGAGCCAAGGGGCCCATGTGCTCTCATTCCTACTCGGGGAGGGCTCCAGATCCCGGACTCCAGCCCTGTCCTGCTCGGCTGGCTGGAGAGTGGGATCTGGATGACTGTTAGCATTAGAACCGTGGAAAGGGTGGGTGTGTGGGAGAGAACCTGAAGCTTTAGAACTCGTGAGGCTCTGGTAGAGATCAGGGTGAGCCCTTAATGGGGGCCAGCCCACTGCTGCCTGCTGCAGGGGTCTCGCTTTTCTCCTGGAGTCCCTGGGGGGAGGCAGGATAGGGGGCTAGATGGACCTTGGGTCTGATCCAGCCTGGCCATTCCTCACTGGAGAGGAGAAGGGGAATGATGGCTGCATTGGAGCTCCAGCCTCGGGCTCAGTGGAGGCCTACAGAGCCCCGCTGAGTAGGAGTGTCCCCCCACCGCACCCCCCCTCAGAGGCCGGATGGATTTGAGGGGTCCTCTCTGACGGGTGGGGGGGAGGGTGGTAGTGGGGAGCTGCAGCATCTCTTGGGCAGTTATTTACCAATACAGCCTGGAAGTAGCTTTCCAGCTCCTGGCAGGATGGCAGCTGGTCGGAGGGTTCCATCTTCCGGGCCACGCACCCTTCTGGCTGCCCGTGATACACCATCAGGTGCTGGGAGGGGGGAAAGCGAGAGCACCCCACCGTGAAAGCCTGTCGTGGTAGCCTCTGGGCAGGGCTTCGCGGCTGGGGTGCTGCTAGGGTGGCGCAGCGGGGGAGGTTAAGTGTTTAATCCCACAGCGCTGGATCAAGCTGGAGACAGGCTGGTATCCTGTGTGCTTCCTCCCTGAGCCAGAGCACATGGGACTTGCCCTGCTGATCTGTGCTCGTGGCAGGCGTTAGCCTGGCCCTGATGCAGCTGAGAAGCGTAAGCATTGGGGAGGAGATGGCGATGGAGCCTGTCCTGCTGGCCTCCGCTGCGCCCATTGTCCGCGGCTGCTGTGGAGACTTACCACTGAGCAAGGACTGTGTTCATTAGACCCCCCTGGCATTCTGGGTGGGAGGCAGCCAGTCCTAGCTGGGATCATTCTATTCTGCAGCCCGATCAGAGCTGGGACTTTCTCTCGCACCTGGTTCTCAGCTCTCAAGTAGCATTGTTGCGGGCTGTTTGCCCTCCACTGCGTCCCACCCCAGAGGTGGCTGCCTCTCAGCGGTAGTCCTGTGTAGGCCGTCAGCGAAGCAGAGGGGCCTTGGTGTGGAAGGGGCCCCTGCAATGCATGCTGGACGTCCACATCTTCCCCAGCACCCCAAACCCACTGTACTCACGTTTCTCAGGTCGCAGGTTATCCCTGGCGCGACCCCCTGTTCTCCCAGCTCGCTGAGAGCCAGGAGCAGCGACGCTTCGTTCTGGACGTTCACCTGCGTAGGCAGGTAGCCGTAGGCATCTCGCTTGAGCAGGGCGAAGAGGGAGGGAAAGGGAAGGAAACTGGATTAGGGGGAACAGGGGGATGTGCCAGCCCCCACTGACTGGTCACCACGAGAAATCCCCATTAGCCACCATTCCTCCCAGTCGCCCTCCCCTCCATGTTCTCCCCTGCTAGCCTGGAGCAAGCTGATCTGATCAGCTAGGAACCCCCTGGCCCTCCCTCTCCTTTCAGATTTCCCTTCCTTCCTGCACAGGGAACCAGGCCCAACACATCCCTCCCCCTTATCCCCTCGCTGTACCTGGATGCAGGTAGCTCGCCCCAGATACGTCGCCACGAGGACCCCTACGATGCTGACGGTGAGGACCGCGACCGCCCCCACAGTCAGGATCACCAGCTTGCAGCTGGAGGGAGGAGGCCCCTGCATCTCCAGGCTGGAGTGGAAGGTCTGAGGAAGAGGGAGAGTGTTGGGGAGCAGGCTGGAAGGATCCCGTGGCCGGAGCGATCTTGTCCAAAAGGCTCACTCTGCAGCAGGCCGGATTCCCTGCTGCTGCCAGCCAACCTCGGCAGAGGCCGGACTTCGCTCTTTCCTGGGCTGAAGAGCCCATTGCTGCCATGGCACCAGTTCAACATCCGGCCTAGCGTGATGGCCCCAGGAAGCTGCTGCCACTCGGAGGCCCATGTGTGAAGTGAACGTGGCAAGTCTCAGCCCAGTGTGGAACCACCCCAGGCAATTACCCCGTCTAGGCAGAGGGGCTGGGGGACTGGAGGGGCCATGACAGCTCCCTTCCCAGCTGGCTGTTGGAAGGGGGCAGGGGTCTTTAATGTCAAACCTACTTCTGCCTGTTGTGAGGTGCCTAGAGCCGCGGCCCTGGCCCCCGCTGTGCTAGGTGCTGTACAAACAGAACAAAGAGATGGTCTCTGCCCCATTCATGCTCTGCTCGCCTCAACACCTATGAATGGGGGCTGATAATCCTGCCTGCTGGCGAGTGTGAGGCTAAGAGAAGGGGTGGTGGTAAAGTGCCAGGAGCCGCCTGGATGCAAATTGCTGTGGAAATTCACTGTCCCTTTGTTTCCAGACAATTTCTCTCTCCTGCGTGAGGCCATGGCTCCTGTTTCCCTTGCAGCCGGCTCTTGTCGGCTGAGCTTCGTAGGATGTTTAAAGGAACCTAAACATGGCACTTGAGACTAATCTGATTTCCTCTGGAACCAGAGTGGTCCCGCTGGGCTGCCGAGCTGCTGAGAGGTGGGGCAACTGCGCCCCGGAGAGGGAGTCTGAACTTTGAGAGCACTTCTCAGCAAAACTTCAGCAGAGCCAGGGACAGAAGCCAAGATCTCCGGTCCCTGCTCTAACCACTACATCTTGCTCTCCTCAGGCTACGAAGAGAACCCAGGAGTCCTGCCTCCAAGCCCCTGCGCTCATCCCTGGAGCACCATCTCCTTGAGCCAGGAGCAGAAGCCAAGCTTCTTGAGGCCTAGTTCTCTGCTCAAACCACTGGACCATACTCCTTTCCTCGGGCTAGGAATTGAACCCAGGAGTCCTAGCACCCTGTTCTGAGTGCTGGACAGCAGCCCCACCCAGAGTAACCCAGCTCCTCCGTAAGGCACAGGCCTTTGTTGGGAGGAGGATGCTGAAGGAACCCAGGGGCTGCTGTGGCAAAGGGAGAGGAGAGTGAAGCCGTTCTGGGCGTCTCTGCCATCAGCTTAACTGCAAGCTGGCTGGGCGCCTCTCTGCGCTAACCAAGGGGCGAAGGAGCCGCAGCCTGGGCTGGATGGAGCCGGGCACCCAGCATAGGCCCCTCCGTGCGGGGCTGGGGAACAAGCCTGCCTCTTGCTCCGAGTCTGTGGGCTCTGGTGCTTGGAAGGAGGTTCAGAGGTCGTCCCCCTCCTCTCCCGGTTTCCCATCACCCCCTGTATGTCCCTTCTCCAGCCGCTCTAACCTTTTACCCTCCCTGGTCCTGACCCCTTTCTCCTGACTTCTCCCCCGGCTGATGCTCCCCCGCAGTGCATGGGCATCTCCCATCCCCCTCATATTTCTCTGCCCCCCGGGAGGGGGCTGGCACCTGTTTTCTGCTCCTCTTCCCCACCCAGCTGAGGGCACGTTGGTGCTGGGGCATGGGAGGGACCAGGCTTCCCAGGACCAAATGCAGCTGCAGTGGTAGCCCAGCCTGGCTCTGTTTTGGCAGCAGGAGGAGGAGAAGCGCCTTCTCCTGCCCTGGAGGGACCGTCTCTGGGACAGGGCCGTTCGTGCTCCATGGCCCACTCGGTCCCTGGCCTCGCCTTCCAGCTGCAGCTACCACCCCACAGGTGCATTAGTGAGTTGGATGCCATATCCCAGGAGTTGGATTGAGCCCCCGTGCTCCCCAAACTCCTCTCCCCAAGGATCAGTTTGTCACCCCCCGCTCCAGCGCCTGATCCGTCACTTACGTATGGGGGGCTCTTCAGCTGCAGTCCAGCTGGCCAGGAATCAGGGCTCTTCTCTTCAGCAGACATTCCCCAGGAGCACCGGGGAACCAGGCGATCTAGACCCCTTCTTGCACTCAGCCAGCGGCGCCAGAGCTCCGGGTGTCTTATAGGGGCTGCAAAGCTGGGGGGCGGCCTTACTTGGGCTGTGCCTGTCCAATGGGATTGAGGCCTATAGCGGAGCCTCCCAGCTGTGCACCTGCCCCCCCCCACTTCCTGCAGCCTGAGTTACCTCTTTGTCCTATTCTGCCTGCGTCCCCCACAATAGCCCCGAGCGCAGCCCGAAGCGGTTTCTGTCTGCAGCCGTGATCGGAACCTCGCAGGGCAGGATGGGGGGAGGGGGGCTGCAAGAACCCTCCCCCCTCCCTTAGCTCATGTTCTGCTTCTGGAACATGTTGTGCCAGGGGAAAAGAGTGGCCCAGCTTGTGCCTTAAACAACCCCCCAGGCCAGGCCCTGTGCCCAGAGGGATCTGCCGGAGCCTGAGGGGTTTCACTAAAGGTCTAGAACCGCCCCTCTCGAAGTGACTCCTGAATGCGCCCACTCGAGAACACCCCGAGCTGTTCCTTGCGAGCGTGCGTTAGGTGCCTGCTTAACACCACGCCATGGAGCAAGAGGAGCGGCTCCCTGACAAGCTTTAGCCCAGGGGTTAGGGGACGCCCCTGGGATGTGGCAGAGCGCAGTTCAGTTCCCCCCTCTGCCTGAAGAAGAGAGGGGATCTGAACAGGGGTCTCCCTCCTCCTCTGCCATTTTGTGTGGCGTTAACTGAACTGAACGCCGGTCGCCGACGTCCCAAGCTAATGTCCCAGCCCCACCCCGTAACCAGCACCCACGTCTGTGGCTTTAAAATAAAACACCCCACCAACCCCAATGGCTGATTTTTCTCCCTAAATCCGAGCCGGCGCTTTTTTAACACGACCACGGGTGTGGCTGTCGGAGGAAGCTGCCTGGGCATAAATGGGAACATGCTTTCAAATCCATCTAGTACCTGGTGCTAGGGGCTGCGTGGACATCAGTTTAGCTAGTCCTGTTTCTAGCTGAATTCCGCTAAACCACATAAAGCCCCTCGTATGCAGAAAGAGGCCCCGCCCCCAACCTTTGAAATTCACATTTGAGGTTTGCCCTGTGCATCTTTCCCATGGAGCTCAGCCCTGTGTGACGGGGAGCAGCCCAGAACTCGGAGCTTGCATCTACAAAGCTTTTGAGGCCAGGTCTAAATCTGGAATCCTACAATTGGCTTCTGAATTGGAGCAAAATAACTCCCTCTTCTCCCTGCTGGCTGGGCTCAAAGCTGACGTGCCAGCCCTGCCTACCACCAGAACTGGGGGGTCTCTGATGGTGACTAACACCCTGCTAGGAATGGACAATCGCAGGCGGCCTAGGGGACGTTGTGGAGTCTTTCACTGGCAGTAAACTCCTGGATCTGCCAGCTCTCTTCAGACGCCTCGCTCCCTCTCCGTCGGCTGCCTGTCGACTCCGTGAAGTGTCCTCGCGCTGCAGCTGGCTTGGAAGGTGCGCTAGAAAATTGGTGTGTTGCATCCTCCTTTGTAGCACTTGGCTGGGCCGTGACTCTGCTGGGCCTACAGCAAAGTTAGAGCGCGACTGTGCCCCTCCTCCGCTCTATCAATGAACGGCAGCACGTCATGCAAGGAGCCCAGAGTGAGAGACAGCATCACTGTGATACAGAGGGGAAGCCGAGGGGCAGAGCGCCCGGATGCTCCAGCCATGGGTGCTAGAGAAAACCCGCAGGTTCTTTGCTTACCCTCAACTTTGCTGCTGCTGTTGCGTTTGCAGTGTGGCCAACTCTCTTGATTTTGTCATGAATCTCATGATGATTCTTCCTTAAAGCCCCAGCTCCTGGAGTCATGTGGAGACGTGATGATTTCAGCCTTCATTCTTAAAGAAAAAGTCACTTTCTGGCCCTCGAGGCTGTGGAGAAAGCTTCAACATGTGACCCCCGGTGCACCCTAAAGGCCCCCAAAGCAGAAGGCAAATACAAAGAACCCTACATCTATTATTTGTGCATAATCTTGGGATTTTTGGTGAGCCTGACTCGGGATTTTTGAACATTGGGGGTTTGGCAATGTTGCATGTGGAGGAGACGGCTGGAGGGACTGCTGTGCTCTTACTGTAGCTCTGTCCCTGTCTGGGTGGCTTACTGGGTCCTGGAAGGACCTGAAATTCTGGGAGAAGATCTCGTTATTTCAGGGGGTGGGAGGGGGTCACCTTACTTAAAGGGGGGCAGAACTCTCCACCGTCCCTACGCTCACCAGGCTTTCTCAGCTCGGGTGGTTAACGATGGAGGGAGGGCAGTCCCCTTGCCAGGGCAGATTGGTTCCAGCCTCACCCCCACAAGTACCCCAAGCACAGGCCAGCTCTGCTTTCAGCCGACCTGCTCAGATTCCACATTCCTAGCTCCTGGGAAAAGGGCCTTTCAAAGGAAACCTGATCACTGATAAGCTGGCTGGGCCCCTGCTGGCAAAAGGCAGGGCCGGGACACAAACAGGCCCCTGTGTGCTGGGATGTGCTGTGTCATGCTGGGCTCCTGTGAGAGCCCACTCGGCTTTAGAGAAGGGGCCGGCGCTGTGCTCGGCTGCTTTCGAGGCAGCATAAAGGGAAGATTGTTCGGTGATATTGAGCTGAAGGCGAGTTCTAATTAAAGGCTGGGCACTGAACAGCTCCGGGCCCTGGGAGATAAAATTGGCCTCGGCCCCTTGGGTGGAAAATAGAGCTGGGGAGGGGGTCACTGGAGCCCTCAGCCGGGCTGGTTGGGAAGGAGGAATTTGCAAGCAGCCTGGGGATCCTGGATCTAGCTCCTATGTCTCACCAGGCTAGCATCCCTCTGCCCAAGGCAGAGGCAGGAAAGACTTATTCTCCCTAGTATATAGAAAGGGCAGGGTCATGCCACTGTATAAATCTGTGGTACGCCCCTGTCTGGCGTACTGTGGGCACCGCTGGCCGCCCCATCTCCAAAAAGATCTATTAGAATTGGAAAAAGGACACAGCAGGGTAATAACGTGATTAGGGGCTGGAATAACTTACGTAAGAAGAGTGGGACTGGTCAGCTGAGAAGAGAGACAACTGAGGAGGGCTAGGATAGGGGTCTATAAAATCATATGTGGTGCGGAGAAAGTGAATGGGGACGTGTTATCTCGTTGCATAACACAAGAGCCCGGGGTCACCTGATGAAATTAACAGGCAGCAGGTTTAAAGCAACCCAAAGGAAGTACTTCTGCACACAACACACAGGTCAGCCTGTGGAATTCGTTGCCAGGGGATGTTGTGAAGGCCAAAAGTATAAGTGGAATCAAAAAAGAATTAGATGAGTTCATGGGGGGTAGGTCCATCAATGGCTATTAGCCAAGATGGTCATGGAAGTAACCCCATGTTGTGGGTGTCCCTAACCTCTGACTGCCTGATGCTGAGACTGGACGTTGGGGTGGATCACTCGATAATAGCCCTGTTCTGTTCACTCCCTCTGGGGCACCTGGCACTGGCCACTGTTGGAAAACAGGATACTGGGCAAGATGGACCATTGGTCTGACCTAGTATGGCTGTTCCAGGGCCAGAACTTCCAGGCCTCTGCTGTAATTGCTAGACTGTCTTTGTCTAGAGAGAGGTCACCTTTATTATTAAGAACATAAGAATGGCCACACTGGGTCAGACCAAAGGTCCATCCAGCCCAATATCCTGTCTATCGACAGTGGCCAATGCCAGGTGCCCCAGAGGGAGTGAACCTAACAGGTACTGATCAAGTGATCTCTCTCCTGCCATCCATCTCCACCCTCTGACAGAGTCTAGGGACGCCGTTCCTTACCCATCCTGGCTAATAGACTTAACCTCCATGAATTTATCCAGTTCTCTTTTAAACCCTGTTATAGTCCCAGCCTTCACAACCTCCTCAGGCAAGGAGTTCCACAAGTTGACTGTGCGCTGCGTGAAGAACTCCCTTGTATTTGTTTTAAACCTGTTTTAAATTTATTATTAATTATCTGTACTGCAGTAGCCTCTAGATGCCCCAGTCCTGGCTCGGGGCCTCTTGGTGCTACACAGACACAGAACAAAGAGCCCGAAGCACTCCCAGTCTGGGCCCGTCCTGGTTGTGTGCGCAGTATCAATGTTATACGATCATCACCACGGCCTGAGGCAAAGCAGATGTTTGCAGAAAGAGGGGCTTGAACAGCCTAATGAAAAATCCAAAGGTTGAACTAGAAATAAGTGGAGACTTTTTAACTATGAAGCGAATTAGCCACTGGAACGGATTCCGGCAGCACGGGGGCAACTGCTTTGCTTGGAGTCTTTAAAGGGAGCCTGGCTGGCTTTCCGAAAGCTGTGCTCGAGCTTGGCCACAAGATATGGGCTCAATGCAGGAATCACCGATGGGTTTCCCTGCTCTGTGCAGGTCACACTGGAAGATCACAATGGTCCCGTCTGACCTTGAAATCTACAAATGGAATGTCTTCCCTGGCAGGGGCGCAGCGTGTTGCAGATCTGGCACCAGTGCTTTGTTCTGCTGTTTCTGGGCTCCCCATGAATTCAAGAGCTGGACAGCCTTGGCGTGTGCCCCCTCTCCAGGGCCTGCAGATCACGGTGATGTTGTGGAGGGTGGGGGGTAAAAGGGGCTGTGATGCAACATTATTGAATCAGTGGTGATAATCATCCTGAGCTCTTATCTAGCACTTTTCATCCATTGCTCTCATAGTGCTTTACATACCCATCATCCCCGTTTTACAGATGGGGAAACTGAGGCACCGAGCGGGAAGTAACTTGTCTGAGGTCGCTCAGCAGATTAGTAGCACCTGGGGACAGAACCCATCGTCTCCTGAGTCTCAGTCCAGTGCTCTAGCCACTAGACAGGCTTCCTCCCCCAGTCCTGGGGTTTGCGCCTCAATAGAAGATTTCAGTTGCAGCTCACGTCCAAGCCTTCCTTCTATATGTGTCCACCCTGCCCTCAGGCTGCTCCAGCACATTGATGTATGTCCCGCTGCGCTCTTGTGCTTACATCTTGCCTCACTGCACACCAGTGATGTCCCCGTGTCTGGGAGAGTGACGGTGCATGATGCCATGGTGTGATGTCACCACG
Organism: Mauremys reevesii; assembly: GCF_016161935.1. Classification (NCBI taxonomy): domain Eukaryota; kingdom Metazoa; phylum Chordata; order Testudines; family Geoemydidae; genus Mauremys; species Mauremys reevesii. Next base: position 8,476,251 of record NC_052646.1, on the reverse strand, counting down.
CAGCGGTGGGGCTGTATTTTCATGTAGCTTGAGGTCACCTTGGCAAGGAGTGAGGTCACCGCAATACGTTTAAGGGGCCCTCATCTTGCTGGCGACTCAATCATGAGTCGGTCCCCCCGGAATCATGAGATCTGAAAAGCAGTGTTCTCTGGGGTCTTTTCCTTTGAGTTTTGAGTCCACACCCTGCGGGACCTGCCAAACCTCAGTGACGGATGCTGAAGATTTTAGCTCTTGCCTCCTTGGCAAACCTCTTGGTGGGGAACTGAACCTGGCCCCCCTGCATCTAAAAGCAAGAGCCTCTCATAGCCAAGGCTGTAGCAGGCTCAGTGACCTCACCAGCCCTAAAAGAGGACACGGTGCCCTGTGGAGTACGTGAGGCTGCCCCCAATGTTTTCATTCCCCGTGAGTCAGTGGAAAAGTCTTTTGTTCATCTCACAGGAGGCCAGGCAAAGTCCGAGTCTTGCTTCTCCCAGTTATGGCATGGGCCGGTCCCACCCATACGACATCCGCCACTGCCATCTTCTGCCCCTCGCTTTCTCCAATCTCTTCCTACATGTGTAGACCCACCCGGCTGAGGCACGTAAGAGACCCCGTGCGCTCCTGTGACACCATCTCAGTGTTCTGGGCGATGTCCCTTTCCTGTAAAGGCAGTTCCCTCGGACGTGATTTAACCCATTTGCATCTGGGTCGGGTTTCTGACCAGAATTTGCTATTCAAACCCTTTGGCGCGAGAAGGCCGTGCACGCAGAACACACGCTGGCCAGAGACTTTCCTGTGGGCACTGCTGCAAACCCTTGTTTTGCCGTCATGGCCCGGCGACGGCTTCCTCCCCCAGTCCTGGGGTTTGCGCCTCAATAGATTTCAGTCGCAGCTCACGTCCAAGCCGTCTGCTTCCTCTGAGCCACCCGACTTCGAGTCGCTTGTTACAGATGGGCTTGTGCTCAGAGGTCTGTTCTGTATGGCACCTGCAGCTCATCTGGGCATCATTTTATTAACTATTTATTGCAGTTTGTGGCTTCTTTCTTTTCTTGCTTTCTGATCATCTCTTCTCACTGTACCCAGAGAACAGCTGGTGAAAAATCTTCAGCAAGCTGAGACCCCCCCCCGCGGGGAAATGAAAACCATCAGCCCTCCCCATGTTAACCCTGCTGTTAGCCTGGTATGGGAGAAACTTCCACCTAGCCTGCATGCCCCCTTTGGGAAAAGCCACCTCAGGCCATGTGTTTCCCGGCTTCGTAGGCACCTGTTTATAAAGTGATTTGGCTTAGTGCAGGCCCTACATGTCTGCCCATATTCTGGGCAGGAGCGCTGCCAGCTTTTTTGCCACCCTAGGCGGCGGAAGGTACCGCCCCCAAAATGCCACCCCCAACAGAGGCAGTGGAAGGTCCCGCCCCCAAAATGCAGCCCCCAACAGAGGCGGTGGAAGGTCCCGCCCCCGAAATGCAGCCCCCGACAGAGGCGGCGGAAGGTCCCGCCCCCGAAATGCAGCTCCCGACAGAGGCGGCGGAAGGTCCCACTGCTGCGGTCGCTGCCCCCCAAATGTTAGTGCCCTAGGCAACCGCCTAGGTCGCCTAGTGAGTTGTGGGGGCTTGCTGGTCAGCGTCCCCATGGGAGAGGCTAGGTATAGTCTCTGTGTAACTTGTTTTATTTACATACAGCCATGCAGTCTAGGCACAGCTACAGTAGAGGGATTACAGCACCACAACTGCACCAATGCAGCTGCGCTGCTGTAAGATGTCTAACGTAGCTGCTGAAAGCCGACGGGAGAGAGCTCTCCTCCACCCCGGCGCTTACATGGGCTGTAGTGGCGAGACAGCCTCTGTGTAACAGGTTTCCTTAGAACAGCGTTTTTCAAAGTTCGGGTTGTGACCCAGTACTGGGTCACGGCATATAAGGCCCTGGGACGCCTTGCTCGGCACCCAGGGACCCTAGCGGTTCAGGTCAGCACCGCTGACTGGGATGTTAAAAGTCCCGTCGGCGGTGCTGCCTGGCTGAGGCAGGCTAGTGCCTACCTGCTCCGACACTGCGCTGTGCCCCGGAAGCGGCCAGCAGCGGGTCTGGCTTCTAGGCAGGGGGGGCCACAGGGCTCTGCACAGTGCTCCCGTCCCGAGCACCGGCTCCGCCCTGGTACCCGGGCAATGGGAGCTGGGGATGAGGGGTTCAGAGTGTGGTAGGAGGATCCAGGCTGGGGCAAGGGATTGGGGTGCGAGAGGGGAGGAGGGTTGCGGCGGGGGGTGCAGGCTCTGGGGTGCAGCTAGGGATGAGGAGTTTGGGGTACAGGAGGGAGCTCAGGGGGTTGGGGTGCAGCAGTGGGTGTGGGCTCCCAGAGGGAGTTTGGTGTGAGAGGGGGCTCAGGGCTGGGGCTGGGGCAGGGGGTTGGGGCACGGGCTCCAGGCACCGCTTACCTCAGGTGGCTCCTGGAAGCGGCTGGCATGTCTCTCCAGCTCCTAGGTGGAGGTGCAGTCAGGGGACTCTGTGTGCTTCCTCCACTCGCACACGCCGCCCCCACAGCTCCCATTGGCCGCGGTTCCCGGCCAATGAGAGCTGCGGAGCCAGTGCTCAGGGCGGGAGGCAGCGCATGGCCACACCTCCACCTAGGAGCCGGAGAGACCTGCCGGCCACTTCTGGGAGTCGCACAGCGCTGGGTAGGGAGCCTGCCAGCCCCGCTGCACCGCCAACCGGACATTAAATGGCCCAGTCTGGGGTACTGACCAGAGCTGCCAGGGTCCTGGGTGTTCCGGTCAAAATGGACTCCTGGCAACCGTAAGTGTCACCTGCCATAACAATCCCATGTAAAACACTGTTAACACCTTTCCTTGTCGGAGAGCCTTTTTTCTGTGCTAGAACTCACTTCCTCCACCATTGTAACTAGGCTGTTTTGCAGACACGTGATCGGGTGTTTCCAGTCATGTGATAGTCATAGAGTTTAAGACCAGAAGGGACCACTGCTCATCCAGTCTGACCTCCTGCATAGCAGAGGCCACCAACCTCCCCAGCCTCTGCACACTAACCCAACAACCGAAATGAGACCAAAGTAGCACAGCCCCCAGGAAACAGGACGATTCTGTGCTGCAGGCAGACAGCATGGGAGGGACCGAGGTGCACCAGTGCCTGAGACCTCCGCCACGGCAGGGAAATGAAGTGAGATCTATCCAGATAATCCTGGCAAGCAACCCGCACCCCACCCTGCAGAGGAAGGTGAAACCCCTTCCCCAGGTCACTGCCAATTTGACCTGAGGGAAAATTCCTTCCTGACCCCATATCTGGTGGGCATGTGGGGCGGGCAAGACCAGCCTTCCAAGCAAGAGAGCGCTCAGAGCCCTGGCCCTCCCCGTACAATGTCCCGTCTCCAGCCATCGCCATCTCCAGATGCTTCAGAGAAAGGACATGACAAAGAAACCCTCTTATTCTGTGGGGGGCTGGGGGAATCCTTTCCTGCCACTGGCAGGTGTCTGGCTGAAACCCTGACACATAAGGGTCTTGATTTGCATTGCCGCTGCTTGGTATGTTCATACTGGAATTTCATGGTAGCTCTTTAAGCAGGGAGTTTCTTCATAATTCAACTTCACAAGCATTACTTTTGCATGTTAAATCTGCGAGAGTTTCCCTTAGTCTGTCTTCTCCTTCCCGGGGCCTTACCTAGAGAACAGGCCATTCATCGGGAGCAGTTTTGCTGGGCACGCAGTTCTCCTCAAATCTTTCCATTCAAACATTGTTGACGCACGTCAACATTTCTGTTTGGTCCCCCCGACAAGAAATTTTGTGTCCAAGTTTTGATGACTAATCCCTGTTTTTCCTGGGATGTGAATAAAAGGCCATTACAGGGGTTGGGAGTTTTCCACTGACCGTTTTGGATTAGGCTCCTGGTTGGTTGCTTCTTCAGAGCTTCCTTATACTGTTGCACCTTCTTCGAAAGTGCATGGACTAGTGTAGCCCTCCAGCCCTAGCTGCCGGCAAGAACAAGGTACTGCAGCATTTTTGCTATTGTCCATTTTGTTCCCCTGAATGGCCTTTTATGCAGCTGAAATTACTGTTTGCTTGTGGTATCATGTAGATGCCCCAAATGAGAGTAGGGCCCCATACTTTTGGGTGAATCACAGACACATTATAAAACACAATCCTTGCCCCCAAAGGCTTGCAATCTAAATAGTCAAAGCAGCCAAAAGCTGGGAGGGGATGTACAGGCACAAAGATGAAGTGGTTTGCACAAGAAACAACAAATTCTGCATCTTGGCAGGGGGTTAGATTAGTCCCTTTTGTGGTTCTATGTCACATAGCAGGTCAGTGTCAGCTGCTCCCCGCCCCCTTCCTCTGTATGACTGGAGGGATGTTAATGGCCCACTTCACCTTTGAAATACCTGTTAACTACTTATGCTAAACAGTCTGTTCCACCTTGTATTTAGCTGTGACACCCTGAGGGCTTCTCTAAAAATACACTGCGGCAGCACATAGTGAAGAGGGTAGCAGTGCCCCTGGGAGAAGCTCTCCTGTACTGTTTACACCAGGAGTTTGGGTCAGTATAACTTCATCGCTCAGGGGTGTGGATTGTGTCCTGGTCTGTACTACACAGTTGGGTCAGTATAAGGCAGCTCATGTCAGTGTACACACTACAGCCTCAACCAATGTCAGTGTACACACTACAGCCTTGCTCCAGCTGATGTAAGCGCCCTGCTACACTGACACCATAACTCCACCTCCGTGAGAGGCCTAGGGCTTATGTTAGGGCGACGCAGCGTTACTTACATCAGTAGTTGGCTGTCTTGTCAATTTCATGGCTCCCCAGCTGGGCTGCCACCCAGGCTCCCAGCTTCAGCTGCTCCCCCCCCCCCCCGAACCCTCCTAGGGAGGCCTGCTGCCCCCCAGGGTCCCAGCAGCCTGGCTGCCCTGCCCCAGGCTCTCAGTTCCTGTCCCATCTCCAGATGCAACTTACTGCAGTGGCTGTAAGTTGGCCTAACCTAGATTGATTTAAGACTGTAGTGTAGACATGCCCTCATGAGCACCACAGTTATACCAACGTAAGTCTGTGGTGTAGACGAAACCTGAGTAAGTTTCCCAGTCCTGAAGAAGAGCTCTGTGTCTCTCAAGAGCTTGTCTCTTTCACCAACAGAAGTTGGGCCAATCAGAGATATCACCTCACCCACCTTATCTTGCAAATGCTGTACTTGTCACACATGCAGTGGGATGTGCAGGGGGAGTTCAGCAAAGAGACCACAACTCACCATTTAGTCTTTTTTAAAAAATCTCATTTGGGGGCCAGTTTCATTGTTTTTAGGGGCTGGGTCTGCCTGATTGTTGGACTTTTCGATTGGCGACGCTGCTTTGGGTGGGGAGCAGGAACTGACATCTGAGATGGACATGGCCCTGAGACTACCATCACCCCAGCCTGGCTGAGTGCTCTGTGGCTGTCTCTGCTGAACTCACTTCCTGTCTGCGGGGCAGGGAGAGTTTGAGACAGGAAGTCGAGGGCCTTGCAGCTATGGGCCAACTGAAAGCTCTGCTGAGCCTTAGCCCTTTACAAGCCATGTGTCACCACAGCTCCTTGTAGCTAGAAATCTCCCAGAATCCTCTGCTCTCCAGCTCCCAGACTCCTCGGCTCTTCTGCTCCCAGAATCCTTTGTGCTCCAGCTCCCAGACTCCTCAGCTCTTCTGCTCCCAGAATCCTTTGTGCCCCAGCTCCCAGAATCCTCTGCTCTCCAGCTCCCAGACTCCTCAGATCTTCTGCTCCCAGAATCCTTTGTGCCCCAGCTCCCAGAATCCTCTGCTCTCCAGCTCCCAGAATCCTTTGTGCCCCAGCTCCCAGAATTCTCTGCTCTCCTGCTCCCAGACCCCATTGCCCTTCCTCGGATGGCAGCAGCCAATGCAATCATTGGAGGACTGTTTACAATCAAAAGGGTGTGGCCCAAGGGGCTGGGTTTGCGAGTCGAGTGGGTCTCAGCCAATCAGCGGTGCTAGCAGCTGGGTATGGCCATCTCATAGGTGGGGAGCCGCTGCAAGCGGTAGCGGCTGTAGCCAATGAGGAAGTGAAGAAGGGGTAAGGTAGGCAATGGCCATGGCATCCAATAAAATGTGAGTGGTTAGTCCTGATTGACATATCCGCCACCCAATAGGAAAGGCAATGGGTAGGGACTGATCTGAGTGACAGCTTTATTCGCCAATTGAGCTGAGACTTTGTGCAGGAGTGTTTTGAGTGACAGGCTCCCATGCCAATTGGAAGGGAGGAGAGTGAGGGCTCCCTCTCCCTGGCAGCCAATGGGCTTGGGCGTGGAAGGAGGCCGTTCTTGAGCTACATTCCGCCAGTCCTTTGGGTTTGGGGTCAGAGGGTGACAGCCTCCCTAGCTAACGGGGAAGCCCTTCAGGGCTTGTCCTCAACCAATCGGCCTAGGGAGTCATCCAGTTGAGTATGGGGCTCCCCAGTATTAGGCTATGCAGTTGGGTGCCCTCTTGATTGTCAGGCTTTCGGTCCAATAGAGGCGAGGATCGGCCCTTGAGTGACAGTCACGACAGCCAACGAGGATCAGAGTGGGCGGAGCAGAGCTAATTGACATATTTGCCGATTAATGGAGAACGAGATAGTGGCTGCAGTTTCTGAGCCACCGACCAATGGGGTATGATGCAGGCGGGGGTAAGCCTTTGAGTGGCACAAGCGGCCATCAATGGGAACAGGGCAGGGTAGGCGGGGTCAGCCTCGGAGTTGCTTGTTCCCCAACCAATGGGAAATGAGGTAAGAGAGGGAAGCCCTTGAGTGAGAGATAATATAGCCAATGGAGTGGGAGGAGGGCGGGAAGAACCCCTGAGTGCCAGGCCCGCCTGCCAATGGTGTCGGTGTAAGGGGGGGGCGAGCCCCAGCGGGCAGGGGGCGTGGGGAGGAGGGTGAAGCAGGAAGTGGCTGAGGAGCAGCTGTAGCCGGAGAGGGGCCTTGGGGCTGGGATCGGACCCTCCCCCACAGCGCCCGGCCAGCCGGGGAGGAGCCGCCGCAGCAGCCGCCTGAGCCCAGGGGCCAGCAGGTAAATACCCCCCCCCCGCGATCCTCGCCGGCGCTAGAGCGGGGGGGCTCCCACCCCAGTGCCTGGGGGGACCCCGTAAAATGCAAATGGGGAACGAGGGGGATCTTATTATGCGGGCCCCCAGGTCCTGGGGGGTCTCCCTGCCCCCCAGCGCGTGGGGGGTGAGGAAGGGGGAGGGGTGTGTCTGTACCCCCCCAATTGGGGAAGGGAAATAAAGGGGTCGCCCCAGGAGCCCCCCTGATTCCCGGGGAAGAGGTGTGAATAGGGGAGTGCCCCAAATGGGGAAAATTAAAAAGAGGTCTCAAGCCCCCCCCCCCAGGTTCTTAGGGGTCTCTCTAGGTACCCCCAGACACAGTGAATAAGAGGCTCTGGTGGCCCTTCGTTTCCTGGGGAGGAGGGTGTGACTCTCTGGTCCTCCTCAAACACGGTGAAGGTGAACAAGAGGGTTTTATGGGTTTCCCCCAAATGTCGGGGAGGAGTGTATGACTAAGGGGGCGAGGTGCCCCCAAATGGGGAAATGAATAATGGAGGTTTTGTGGGACTCCCCCATTCCTGGGAGCTCCCTGAGCTCCCCAGTGCCTGGGGAAGGTTGTTTGGATAGGGGGGTATTTCTCTGGGACCCTGGACTACGGAGAAGGTGACTGAAGGGGGATGTCATTATGGGTCACCAATTTATGGGGAGTGGAGTCTGGATTGGGGGGTCCTCTCCCCCTCCCACCCCAGCTCCGTGGGAGCAAACAGGAGTGCTCCTGCACTCAGGGACTGCCCCCTCTGTAGCCACCCCCCCTCCCCCCAGCTCTTGTGGGTGTCTCACTACACAGCCCTTCAGACTCCTGAAATGGAAACAAGCGGTGGGGTAGGTGGTCCTGCTCTGAGACCCTTTTATTCCCTCAACTCTCCCTGTGTGTGTGTGGGTGGGTGCAATACAAGGGAATGGATGATCAGGGTTGAACCTTGTGGGAAGGGGGATGGGTTCTGCAAGGAAGTTGTGTACAGTATTAAAATGTAACTGTTACATTCTGCTTCAGTCTATCCTGGGCTTCGGTCACTTCCTTTTGAGGCCGCTTGCCTTTTGTTTGTGAGGAGGAAGGGTTGTTAGACATCCTGGGCGTTTGGTGTTTTGCTTCAGACCCAGTTACCGCCTCCTGGGCATCTCCCCCAGAAAGCCGCCTCTTTCTAGTCTGTGTCTCTGCGGAATCATATCGCAGGGCAGTCTTGTGGCTCTGCAAAATGAAGTTGTTTGTGGGAGGAAGATCAGGTTTTTAAACAGAATTAATTCTCTCTGTAGTTGGCTGTAAGTAAGATCTGCTTTCTTCTGATGTTTAGGTTGTATCTGATCTAAGCAATGTCCCAGGATTTAGCATGAGGGCCAGCAGTCACTGATGACAGTCTATTTGAGTGTGGGAAAAATTGCCTGTCTATTCTGTAACACAGTGTGGTTCCATCTATGCTAGCATAGATCAGATGTGCAGGGGTTTTTACCACTGTCTTCCTATTCTGGTGTAGAGGACAGTAGTATAAATACCAGTGAGCTATACCTGTGCTTTCACCTTTGACCTTAATCCTGCCGTCTCAGCTGTGTAGGGGTGCCCTTACTTTTGCATGGAGACCAAGTGAAACCTTTAGGGCTCTGCAAAGATGCAGGTGGTTGCCTGCAGCTGATTGTTAACAAAGGGCCTGATGTTACAGTGGTGGAAGCATTTCAGAAAATCACCCAAATAGCAGGTTTTTCTGATGCTGATGTGTTGTTTTTGTTCCTTTTAGGGGCCTAAGCTTGTGCAGTGCACATCCTGCATCGTTCGCTCAGCATTTTGCAAGGACGGGGACCTTATACGGTTTTCTTGAGCTCTTCCATCTCCGATTTCTAAAATTCTTTTAGGTCATCTGTTTTAATCTCTGCTTTTGCTAATGTAAGATTGTCCCTTACAATATGTTTTGCAGGCTTTAATTTATTTGTACTGGAAAGCATCTAAACACACTTCTGGATACTGTACAAATATTAATGTACTATTAGAAGCTGTGTGCAGTTATGGAACAGGGTCACTGGTGTGTGTGTGTCTAGAGTGAGAGAACTACGTTATCACCTTCCTTTTCCCCCTTGGCATTGCAATACATGGGTGACATCATCTATTTCCAGTGTTGGACTGAAAGGAGAGATCCTGGCTCAGTTTGAAACTTACGTTGTAAAACTTAATATGGCGAAAACAGAATGAAACCCCATTGGCATAAATATAACAGTGGGGTCCTCTGATGTTCTGAGATTTCTAATCTGGGTGTCGTTTTTGGCACCAGATGACTTGGTGAGGGTATGTTAGAAACGCACCAGTAGATGGTAATGGGGTTTGCAGACTTCCAGGTCTGGGAAGTCTCCATTGCCTTACGGTTAAAACATTGAACTAGGACTCAGGAAATATGAAGGAGTTCAATTGGTTCAATTGCTGACTGTCATTGCCCCACTGGGTGAGTTGCTTCCTCTGTTTGTGCCTCAATTTCCCATCTGGAAAATGGGGATATTTCCTTTCCTCCCACCTTTGTCTTGCTTGGATTGCAGGCTCTTTGGAGTAGCTGCTGTCTCATACTATGTGTGTATAGAACACTTAACAAAATGTTTGATTGGTGTCTCTAGGCCACTACTGGAACACTACTGCTGGAGAAGAATGTAATAAAACACATTGCTTCATAAAACAACAACAAATGTTCATTTTAACCTGTTTGTGCTATTCTGGTGGTGTGATTCAGTAGCTATGTTAGCACTGCCTTACTCACTAAACAGCATTCTCTAGCGGTACTAGAAACAATAGCTTTTCTTCCTTTCTCTGCCGGGAAAATCAGGCCTTAGCTGCATTGGGGAATTACCTCAGTGCCCGCTGCGTGTGTGGCAACGCCAGGCTGAAGTGCGACTTGCGTCTGTGCAACTTGACGGCTGACTAAATGAGCGCAAATGCAAATGGTCACTTGACGCGGCTTCCCCTGACTACACCAGGGGTTAGCACTGATGCTACTGCACAGATGTGTGAAATCGGGGCACGTTCCTAGTGTAGACAAGTCCTGGCACTGTGACCTTGGGGTAAGTCAGTTCTAGATTTCAGGCCTTAGTTCCCCACCTGTAAAATAGAATTAATCCTGGGGGTGGGGGTGGTAATGCTTAGTGCTCGCCTAGATCTCGGTGAATTATCCAACGGAGGACGCTGCGTAGGCCTTGTCTGCGCCAGGAGTGCTTTGCTAGTGTAGGTGCTAAACCAGCAAAGTGCTCCTAGTGTGTTTTGACGTTTGTACCAGCAAAACCGCACACACTTGTAGCTTATTCCAGCCCCTAGAGCGGAATACGCTACCCTGGCAAAAGCACAGGGTAGCTGCTGTAGCTGTATCGCCACTAGCACAGGGCTGCCAGGGATCTCACTCTTCAGGCTGGCGGAAGCCTGTAGTGTAGACGCTGTCCCGAGTGCAGAGGATTGTCCCATGGGATCTCATTTTCCACCTTAGACCGGCCATTACTCAGACTCTGTCGGGTTTTGTTTTAACAGAATCGCTCCTCGTGTTGATGCTGAGACCAGTTTGTGTTAAAAAAACAACTTAAACAAAAGCCTGCCAATGTTTAAAAACTTCATTTTCCAGGCTGGCCAAATTCTAAGCAGCCCTGGATCTCAGCCACCACTTGTTTATTTGGTGTCTCCAGAAATTAGCAGATGGTAGAGACTTAACGCTGTTAAACCTATGGGAATTTAATCACTAACCAGCCTCTCCTCGGGTTTATGTCTCCTCCCCTGCCAGGGCAGCTGTGATCTGCTAGTAGATGGAGTGCAGGACTGCGAGTTAGGGTCTCATTTCAATTTATTGCTTTGTTCCTTGGGTTCCCTGCTTGCTCCATGGGGAGAATGGAACTTCCCCAAGCTTCGTACAACAGTTCTAAGTATTTCCTATTATAAAAGTGTTCACGGTGGAATTCTCAGTGCACCTGCATCAGTAGTTAATTTCCTGGGGTGGAATCTGTACATTGGGTGTGGATCCAGGAAAGAACAGTGTTGTCTACTGATGGGCGAAGGGGGCTGGGCGTCAGGACCGCTGGGTTCCACTCCTAGATTTGGTTCCAGAAGCCGGGGAGTGATTTAAAGCGTGCTGCCATTGTGAGAGCTAGTCAGTTTTTAAAAATAAGCTAAGATGATTTCAGGTATTCTATCTGCCCCCTCGGTCCTCCTGTCAGTTAGTGCTGTTACAGCCACACTTCCTTATTTCTTTTTTTAAATCTCGTTCTCTCCCCTCTTTCACACAGCAGCACCTACACCAGCAAAAGGGGAAAAGTGTGTCTAGTTTTTCTGTTAATCCTGTATAATCAAAATGCTTATTAACACACAGGGGAAAAGCACAAACCAGTGCTGTTAATTGCACAAAGGAGACACCTGGAAAAAATAGGGGGATTTTGTGATTTATTTCTTACAGTGAACCTAAGTCTGGCTTGTTTCAAAAATGTAGCAGGTACAAAATCTTCAGGCAGACGTATATTTAGCTTAGGTCCTTTTCTGTTCCCTATCACTGTAGAGAAGCCATTTGTTTGTCTTTGCAGAGGTGTCCTTCTAACTCAGGGGTAGGCAACGGCGGTACGTGATCTGCCTGGGTCCTGGCCACCGGTCCGGGGGCCCTCTGCATTTTAATTTAATTTTAAATGAAGCTTCTTAAACATTTTAAAAACCTTATTTACTTTACATACAACAATAGTTTAGTTATATATTATAGACTTCTAGAAAGAGACCTTCTAAAAACGTTAAAATGTATGACTGGCGCGCGAAACCTTAAATTAGAGTGAATAAGTGAAGACTCGGCACACCGCTTCTGAAAGGTTGCTGACCCCTGTTCTAACTAGAGGCCTGTAATATAGTTGTTTTTCCTCAAGGGAGCTCAAAGCGCTTTACAGCGATTGAGGAGTATTGTTATTCCCTTCTCTGTGCCTCCATTTTCCCCACCTGTGAAATGGGAAGTGGCTTGGCTTTGGTCAGAATAAGTGGCGTTCCACTTGATCTGAGATCATCGTAAGCTGGTTTCGCTGGATCTTTCTGATGAGTGAGGCTGTTAGGAAAGGCCGGTGTTGGGAGCAGGGGGTTGGACGAGATGACCTCCTGAGGTCCATCCCAACCCTGATATTCTATGATCTTCCCGTTCGGCATGGAGCAATGTTAAGAGCTGCCTGTTAGTGAAGGGACTGGGAACTAGGACTCCTGGGTTCTGTTCCTAGCCTCTGCACTGACTCACTGTGTGACCTTTGTAAGTCACTTCCACCTCTCGCAGCTTCCATTTCCCTGTCTGTAAAGAGGGTTGTGAGACTTAATTCCTGGGCTCCTTGGATGATGGGCAAAGCCTTAGATGCTGCAGATCTCGATTCCCTGAGCAGAGCTGCTGATGGGCTGCGGGGGTTAAATGAAAGTACCTAGAAGCACAGCAGAACAATAGTAATAACGAGGGAGCCCCGTGACTCCCCCCTCCAAAAATACTCCCATGGCCCTGTAAGGTAATTTAGCCTTGACCGTTAGCTCTGCCTTGAAATCCTGACTGTGGCTGAGAGTTCATGGCCAGCAGAAGGTGTTGCATCATTGTCAGCTTTGCCTCTGTTTATCCTCTGCTCGATCTGGAGTAGGGTGACCAGACAGCAAGTGTGAAAAATCGGGACCGGGGAGGGAGGTAATAGGAGCCTATATAAGAAAAAGACCCAAATATCAAGACTGTCCCTATAAAATCGGGACATCTGGTCACCCTAATCAGGAGGGGCCACCCCATGCGAGAGAGTGTTTAATCCCTCTGGCCCGTTCAGTCCTTGCCCTCTCTGCTGAATCTGCCAACAAGGGGGCCACTTAGCGCCAGAAGTGCTTGCGATGTGGATCCCCGTTCCCTAGGAACGGGACTGCGATTTGGCCGTACGCATTCCACGCTGGCTGCTGAGCAGCCGGGAGATGAGAGTGACAGCCAAGGGCTCAACCTGCAGTGTCTACACGGACCCTGCGTCACCCTAACTACGCTGACATAAGGCCTACGCCTCTCGTGGAGTTGTCATGTCGGTGTGTAGGGCACTGAATTCGACGGGAGCAAGGCTGGTGTATGTACGCTGACGTAATTAGGACGACGTAAGGTGCCTTACCCTGACCTAACTCTGTAGTGTAGACCAAGCCTCTCCTAGCTGATGCAGCTGTGCCAGCAGAATGGCGTGATGTAATTAGGCCCAAGAGACAAACGATACCAGCAAAAGCACATTTATGCAGCTATAAGTGGTCTACACTAGGGCTTATACTGGCATAGCTGCGTCAGCAAAAAATCACACCCCTAATCGACATAGCTGTGCTGGTATAAGTTTTAAGTGTAAATCAGACTGCAGACCAGTGATACTCAGACTGAGGCCCGGGATCTCCCGCAGCTCTTTGCAGCACATGCTATTAAAAGGCTGGGTGATTTAATTATCAGCTCGTCTAACTCACTAACCAATCAGGATGCGTTTACCGTGTTGTTACCCAATTGTAGTCGATAAAATAATACTTGGCCTGAATTTTATTTATTTATTTATTTATATATGGGTAATGTTGATCGCTAATTTGGCTCCGGAACCACTGAGGTCTGAGTATCACTGCATTAGACTGTGTCTATGCTACAGACCTCTGCCGGCACAGCTATGTGGGCTGTGAAGAGGTGTGATCCCTGACCAGGATGGCCATGCCAGCAGAAGCCGGTAGAGCCTAGTGTGCACACAGCTATGCTGGCAAAGCTAGGCTCTTACTGATACGGCTTCTTTTCCTTGTGGAGGGTGGATTTACTGGAATACCTCTACACGTGGCCATTTTAATTTCAGAATAGCTTTCATGCTTTAACTGGACACCCTACCTTATTCCAGAGTAACCTCCCCGTGGACATAAGCTCCTCCATCTGGTCTCTGGGCAGGCCAGCCAATTGTGATCAGGTTCTGCCTCTTGATTTACTTGGAATTGATCCTGCTTTGAGCGGAGGGTTGGAGTAGATACCTCCTGAGGTCCCTTCCAACCCTGAGATTCTATGATTTTATGATTCTCCTGGGGGGAAAGGGGTTTGAGAGTCCTTATGAGTTTTAGTCCTGGTCTACTCTTAGGTTGCCAAAAGAACAGGAGTACTTGTGGCACCTTAGAGACTAACAAATGTATTTGGGAATACACTTTCGTGGGCTAAAACCCACTTCATCGGATGCATGTAGTGGAAAATACAGTAAGAAGACACACACACACACACACACACCATGAAAAAATGGGTGTTGCCATACCAACTCTAACGAGGCTAATCAATTAAGGTGGGCTATTAGCAGGAGAAAAAAAACTTATGTAGTGATAATCAGGATGGCCCATTTCAAACAGTTGACAAGAAGGTGTGAGTAACAGTAAGGGAAAAATTAGCACGGGAAAATAGTTTTTACTTTGTGTAATGACCCGTCCACTCCCAATCTTTATTCAAGCCTAATCTGCTGGTATCCAAATTAATTCCACTTCTGCAGTTTCTCGTTGGAGTCTGGTTTTGAAGGTTTTTTTTGTTGAAGAATTGCGACTTTTCTGTAATTGAGTGACCAGGGAGGCTGAAGTGGTCTCCGACTGGTTTTTGAACGTTATCATTCTTGACATCGGATTTGTGTCCATTTATTCTTTTGCGTAGGGACTGTCCAGTTTGGCCCGTGTGCATGGCAGAGGGGCATTGCTGGCACATTGGTAGATGTGCAGGTGAAGGAGTCTCTGATGGGGTGGCTGGCATAGCTCCAGCGCTCAGGAGTGAAGATTCCAGACCCCCGAGCGCTGGAGCTGTGCCGACCTAACCCCGTGTAGGCGCAGCGAGGTCAACGGAAAATGCTTCTGTCACCCTAGCTACTGCCGCTCAGGGGGGTGGTGTAGGCTGTAGCCTTCCATCGCTGTCTATGCGGGGGAGACGGGGGGGGGCACTGCACAAAGAAACATGCATAATGGCCAAATTCCAATCACCCACCCCTGCCTGGGGAGGGAGGGGGAAACAACCCTGAATGGCTTCTAATGTCCAATCAATAGGTGTGGCCGAGTATTGTTTCCTACCTGGCCCTCTGGAGAGGTGAAAGGAGCCAGCACTGAGCACTCCAGAGACAGGAAGGCATGAGGGCAGGGAATAGATAGGGGCCCATTTCCCAAGATAAATGGACACAACAGAACTGATTCCAGGAAGTAACGGGTTGTCCTCGCTGAGCGAGTGGCCAGCCATGGATTCCACCAGGGTAAATTCATAATTAAGCTCTTGGAGAGCCTTGAAAAGTAACATTTTCTGTAACTGAGACTGTGGAGCGGCCAAGCTTCCTACATCTAGCGGCTAACATCTAAAACCCTGCTGCTTTTATTTCTTCTCGGCTGTGCTGTAAAATACCCAAAGAATGGATCAGGTGGGGTTGGAGGTTGGAATTCGGACCAGACTGTTTTTGGGGAGCGCCACAGTTACCTGTCCTTCCTGCCCGGGGAGGGTTCAGTTGCTGACGTGGGGGAGAGGGTGTGCCGTGGATGGTAGGGAAAGGAGTAACCCCACCAAAATCATGCGAGTGCCGGGTGGCAGTAGGCTGGACATCACAAGGGACAAAGACATTGATCTTGGCTAGCTACACAGCAGGTGGAAAATAAGGGAGAAATTCTGAGCCAGAAGCTCAGAGAAAACAGAGACTGTGTGGTAGAGGGGTTCATGGAGTGGCAGGAGATGCAGAGGAGAAGGCTCTTGCACCAAAGGGTAGATTATGTGGCTAGACAAGCAGGGAGGAGCATAGAGAGAGTGGATCAAGGTGATTGGCTGGCGCTAATCCACAGTGGGATTTAAAACTGAGGCGGAACAGGCTCCTGAAACAAATCGAGCTGGTTGGGATACCAGAGGAAGGGGGTGAATGTTCCTGTGTCGCCTTGTCTGTGTGAGGTCAGCAGCAGCACATGCTGGGGTCTGCAGAGCGCGGACTATGAGGAGCGCTCAGTTGCGTGCCCATCCTCCTGGAGATGCACCAGCACGAGGTGTGGCCTAGAGGCATTCCTGACAAACCGCCCCTTGGGAGACGCTCGCTTAGCTCCATGTCAGGAAGTCGTTCCAACAATAACTGACTTTGTTGGGAACCACGTCCTGTAAGCTACAGAAGCCCAGAGATTCAGGGCAAAGGTAGCAATGTCCTTGCCACTGACTTGGATCCTGTACCTCCAAATGCTCCTGGATGAGGCCCCCTTGCTGGCCATTTTTGTAGCGTGGCTTCGGAAACACCTGGGGACGGAGACTTTCCACCACTCGAAAAACCATCTTTGAAGCCCTCCTAGCCCTGCCCCAGACAGCCCCCCTCCAGCATACACAGCTCCACCTCTGTTATCATCTGTTCATGCCCTTCTGAAACCTTCTCCTTTGGGGCTGAACCTTCAATCCTTTCCTCGGTTGGTCTCAGCCCAGCCTTTTGTGGAAAGCTCAGTGTCTCTCTGTGGGTCTATTTCATTTGTTGGCTGGGGGAAGACACCTGCACCTTACTGGAAATGACCCCGGGGCTCAGCAGTAGCCCATGAAGCAGCTGAATCGAGTCATACGTGGAAGTTGCGCCTCACAGAGCAGGTACCCAGCATCTTTTAAGGTGACAATTTGATTATGAATTTTATACTGAGTTAGCAGCAAGAGCTTTGCCCATCTGCTTTGTCATGGTTGGGGACAGGGCCTCATGATATCTTTTGGGCTCAATTTGTTGGGTAGCTGGGGCCGGGAAAGTACAAGAAACTGATTGGAATGCAGACCAAGGCGTCAGGACTTCTGGGTTCTGTTCTGAGTGTTGCTACTTACTTGCCGTGTGTCCTTTGTCACATCACTGTGCCTCAGTTTCCCCATCTGTGAAACGGGAATGATTCTTCCCTACCTCTCAGGGTCCAGGCTGTCATCCCTTAATGCCTATGAGGGGGGTTGAGCTCAGTATCTCTGTTAAACCTTTCCCTGTTGTGTGCAGTTTTGGTGCCAGGATATTGGAGAGACAAGGTGGGGGAGGGAATATCTTTGGCCCAGCCGTGGAGCTTCAGAGGGGCCTTAGTGTTTGAAGAAAAAGGAAATTGCAGGTTAACCCCAGAAGTTGGGGAACTCCAGGTCTTTTGTGCGTTTGTGGCTTCCATCAATGCAGGAAGATCCAGGGGCTTGGCATAAAGATCATGGCTTATAAAAGCACCTGGACACTTGCTGAGTTGTTTTGTCATAGACAGAAGTTAACAATGCCCATGTTTTAACTAGCCTCTTGAGGCTTAATACTGCCCATCAAGGTGAAAAGGAGCCAGCGTCTGCCCCTGGGGTTTCTGCTGATGCTTGTTTTCCCTGCAAGACATCTAGGGATCTTTCAGCACGATATCTGTCTAGCAGCACGTCTGCCCACCCCCCCTTTCAGCTCGGATTCTGCATGGTGCTGATGAGACATTGCCATGGGTTTGTGGTTCTAACATCAAATTCTCACTCCTGTATTTCCAGCCACGCTAGTCTTGTTTGTCAGCTGTTACTTTCCTCTGGGTTACATGCTGCTTTGCCCTTCTCTAGCGCCTGTTATCCAGGGATCTCAAAGCACTTGAAAGCCCACGATCTCCCTGTGAGGCTCTAATCTTAGCGGTGGGGAAACTGAGGCACAGCGGTGACGGGACTGGCTCAAGGTCACCCAGCGAAGCGGGGCAGAGCTGGGGAACAGAACAAAGGCCTTCTGGCTGTTGTCTAATCTAACCTACCACAGCGACTCCAGTCTCTCACCACCTTTAGGAAATGCCAGATCTTCCTCTTTGGTAACGCCTTTCCTCAGGGGTCTTGACACTAACACCCCCCCCCCCTTCAATAAACCTGGCACAAAGCAACGAGCACATGCACAGCCTGGATTTCACCCTGAACAAGGAGAAGAGCTGGGGGAGCTCCATGAAGGCCGCTAGGGACTTCACTACCACTGGTGGTTTGATGAGGGCGGCGCAGAGATGCTGTGGTGATGGGCAGCAGGATAAAATCCTGGCTAGCTGGGAATGGAACCCAGGAGTCCAGCGGTGTTTGCTGTGATTGCTGCCCGTCTTCCCTTTCCTCACGGATCTCTCCCCCCCTCCCTTTTCCTGGTGCTGTCCCCCTGGTTTGATGAACAGAATCTGAAGCCCCGAGACCTGGAATACCTGTCTCCCCTCCTCCCCCCAGTGTGGTGTTGAGCCTGCCAGGCTGAGCCAGGATGGACATGGTGATCTCTGGATCCCAGCCCTAGCAGATGGCAAGGGAGGTGGAGCTCCTCCCACGAATTAGTCGATGTTGCTGGGGGCAAGGCAGAGAGGATGGCAGCGGAGGTGCCTAGGATTTGCGCCTCTGCGCCGAGCATCGGATGGAGCTGCTGCCTTAAACCGCGCCTCCTAGCCAGGGCCATCCTCCCGCCGAGGAGTTTGGGGCTTGTTTTGCTAAACCTCCCCTCCCACTGCAGCTGTCCCTGCTGAGTCCTGACCTCATGATGTCACGCTGGGGCGCAGAACGTGTTGCTGCTGCTTGTTTAACCAGTGTGGCTTTCTATCATCCCCCTCCCCTTTCCTCCATGTGAAACCCGAGCCGGGTCCTCCCGGCCTGCTGCACTCCTCCACGGAGCTCCCTTCTAGCAGGTTAGTACCGCACCGGGTGCCTGGCTCTGGAAGCTGAAGGGTGACTGAGTTGGCAAATCACACCGCTGAAGATTTGCTAGATAAGCAAGCTCTGATGGGATCAGGAAGGCCGAAAGCGAGAAATGCGGTGTACTGGAAACCTCTTGGGTGCAGGGATTTTTGAAATAGGTGCTGTGGTTTTGGAATAGGTTGCCAAACAACTAGGGGAAGCTGGGAGTGAATTTGGAGCATTGTGTAGATGTGGTATTTCTTATATGCCACCCGAAGCGTGCGCGGTACTCTACGGAACAAAGACACAGGTCCCCCTTAGCTGAACAGCAACTGAGAATGGTTCACCGGGGCTCCATGCATGGCATTGAAGGTGCCCTGATAAATTTCAGTTAAGACTGTTCTCTGTGGGTCAAAGCAGGGGAACTGGGATTTGGGTTCTGTACCCAGGTCTGTCTCTGACTTGTGATCTTGGGCAAGTCCGTTCCCACTTTGTGCCTCAGTTTCCCCATCCTTAAATAGGGCGTAATATTCCTCTGCTCCTATGTGGCTTGTGAGACTTAGCTTAATGTTTGTAAATCCTCAAATGAAAGACACTCTAGATGCACAAGGTTGTTTATAAAGGGTGTCTCTCCTCCAAAGCTCAGCTGAATCCCTTTCCGCTTTCTATCTTAGCGAAAATAATTATAGTGCCCAAAAGGAGCAAAGTGCGGAGGGAAGAACTTTGAAGTTGGAGATCTTTCGAAGTTGTCCGGCAGGGAGAAGTACGCTCATAAGTTGATGCTATGTTCCCAGAGAAGTCAACCTAGGTGTGGCATAATGCAGAAAGCTTGGAATGCTTTAGTTGGCAGGGAGAGGAAAATATGGCTCAGGAACAGGTATGAGATTTGCGGTGCCTGCCAATGAAGTGCGAGTCATTGAGTAATGAAATAGAAGCAACATGGTCTAGTGGTCAGAGCTGGAGACGAGGGCTTTATCTACACTGAGCTATGCTGGCAATAGCCTCTACTGGGGACACCGTTATATTGGTATAAATGTGCTTCTATCTGCATAAGCTATATTGCTATAAGCACTTTTATAGTGATATAACATTGTCTATACTAGGGCTTTTCCCAGAATAGCTGTGTTAGTTTAAAAAAATAAATAACCCCCCTGAACCAACAGCTATGCTGGTAAAACTTTTGAAAGTATACTAGGCCGAGGTATCAGGACATCTGTGTTCTGCTCCCGGCTCTTTCTATGTTAGGTTTTTACAGGTGTGGTAGTAGCACAACATTAGCTACCATGGTGTAAAAGTCCAGTGTGGACAAGCCAGCGTACGCTTTAACATACATTAAACTGATCAAATTAACTGAGGCTTTTGACTTGAGCAGTTTAAAGTATACACTGCCTTGTTCTAAAAAATTGAGATTAGATGTGGTTTAGATCAGTGCTTTTCAAAGTGGTGGTCCGCGGGCCGGTGCCGGTCTGTGAGCCATCTCTGGCGGTCCGTGGCAAGTTTCCTCATAAGAGCATTGAATAGGATGATAATATGGCACTGGTCCCTGGCACATTGGGGGGGAAAAATTGCTGGTCCCCCACATCAGGTAGCTTGAGAAGCACTGGGTTAGATACCTACACACCTTTTAAATCTTCCTCTGTACACAGCCATTGACTCACTGTTTGATCACTTTCCCCTCCCTTTGCCTCAGTTTCCCCGTCTGTAAAATGGGAGAGAATACCCAACCTTGTCAAGTGCTTGAGCAGCCACCTGTCTGTCTTGAACAAGTGATTCTTTCTTATTTTTGGGATGCTGTCAGGTTAATATCTTTTAAAAAATCTTCTGTTGTTTAGATCTTGTTTAATTCTTGGACTTCACTCAACTTAGGCAGTAAAATTATACTGTTCAATTTCACTTGATTTACGTCAGTTTTATATTTTGTGTCTCCTGCTAACTCAAGGCTGCGGTGTTCAAAATCTCCGATCTTACTGCATCCTATAGATTCCCTCTTTTGGGGATAAAACCCCACTAAAATGGCCTTTTGCATCTCACTCCTATTCTCTTGCTGTTTCTGGAGAGCAGAGAGGTTGAATGGTTAGAGCAGTCAGAAGATTCCCAACTCTTGCAAACACTGTCAGGGAAGGTTTCAATCCAAAGCCACTTCTCCTCATGCCAGCTTTTGTGAAAACTTGTTAAAACTTCTTTGGTCTTAAAATAAACATAGCACTTCCCTTTGATCTGAATGATCTGCCTTCACCGCAAAATCCAGGTACCCGCTCTGTAAAGCGGTCAGCGCCGCATTGTTTCCGACCATTTGCAATTGTGTGTTGGGCAAAGTGAGGCGCTCTCTGCTGTGGTGGCAGATGTGCCCCAAACACAAGGCTAAGCTGGTAGATCCTGTTGCATATACTAGGGTTCCACCCCCACCCCCACTCCCTTGTCAGCACCAGCTGGGAATCATGTCAACAATTAGCATTGATCTTCCATGTGAGCACAGCTTTGGGGGGGGTGCTACCCCCGGAGAGGGGAATTAGAACAGATGAGCACTAGCTGTTGCATAAATAACACACACACACAAGCACGGCCATTGATTCTTTTTTTTTTTTTTTCACCAGTTGCCAACAGTGCAGGATTTTGTGTGTGTGTGTGTGTGTGGGGCGGGGAGGGTGAGGAGTGAAATATGGAAAAGCGAGGCCAGGTGCTCCAGTCCGTGCTGCTCCGAGATTTCTCCCTTCCCCTCCCTCCCAGTTCAAGGCCTTCTGCAGACTGTCTGCTAAAACGTTGGCCTGAGGTCTCAGCTGGGGAGAGAAATTATAGAGCACCTGGCGCTAGTTTTGCTCATTAAAAACAGTTGCTCTTGAAGGGCCCACAAAGGCTGGAGGTTTTTTTTTTTTTTTTAAGCAGGGGAATGGTTTTAAAATAGCTCAAACCAGCACTAGGAACGATTGAGAAGGGAGTGGTTTGCCCAGCGCTTAATCTGGGTCTCCCCGCCAGGTAAATCTGTCGTTTTCCTTGGGACTGCGTCCCTCCTCTCCCCCGCGGATGCGTCAGGCCTGGGAGCAGTGGGCCAGGGAGAGCTGTTCTAAAGGTTTCCTCTGTGCTTCGGAAGCTAATCCATTGGTCACGTGATCCTCCGCAGCTCAGCCATTCCAGTTGGCCTTGGACGCAGGGACAGGCAGGGCTGAAGGCCTGGGGGTGGGAGGGAAACGTTCCAAATGGCGTTTAACAATTTCATTAAGATGTCGTGTTTTCTGAGGGTGGTTGGTTGGTTTTTTTTTTTTAAAATGCTCCTGGTAGGCAGGACCTTGCACTGGTCAGGAAGGGGAACAGGAAAAGCAGCTTTTAGAAATCGCAGGCCCTTTAAATAGTCCCACCGTTCAGTCTCTCTTTTTGTCTGAGCCTTGTGTGCCTGTCTGGCTGCCCCTGGCACCAGTTCTCCGGTGCGGTCTGTGTTCTCTGTGCGGGACTTAATACCCCCAGCAATTCCAGAGCATCAGTGCACAAAGATGGCTTCTGTTGATAGACCCGAGGACTCCTCCTCTATTGGTATTTTTTTAAGGGAGGGAGGGTAGTGGGTGGGATCCTCCAGCCAGCAGCCCTGGTTCCTAGTTAAGCATAAAGCCACTTGCACCTGCACTAAACCCCTAGGCGGAGCAGCTGCAGGGGTGTTGGGAGCTTTACAGTGCATTTGCGTAGAAAGCTGCCTAATATTAGTGGTAATGATTAGGGGTTAGATCCGAGGCTGGGACTCTAAAATACGGGCCAATCCCTTGCTTTGGGAAGTGGCGTGGTCTGGTGCTTGGAGCAGAGAGGATGGGTTCCATGCCCAGCCCTGCCACTGACTTTGGGCAAATTCCTTCCTTCATCGTGCCTCAGTTTCCCCGTACGACGATGGTGCAAACTCTCCTTGGTAACATTTTCAGATGGCACAAAAACTGAGGGAGTGGTAAATATTGACCGGAACAGGTCAGTTCTACGGAAAGATCTGGATCACTGGGGGCGGGGGCTCATTTGAACGTATCTTAATGTGGCCAAAGGCAAGGCCCTACATCTTGAAACAAAGATGGGTTTGGGGGGGGGGGGGCTGTCTCCTGGAATGGAGTGACACTGAAAAGCACTTGGGGGTTGGGGTAGATCACCCCTGAACCTGAGCTCAGAGTGCAGTACTGGAGCTAAGTGGGCAGATCTGATTCTTTGCTGTATAAACTGGGGAATATCAAGTGGAAGTAGGGAAGTGGTGTTATTGCGGGGGTGGGCAAACAGCTCGCCCACTGTTTTAAGCTGGTCCTCGAGCTCCCGCTGGGGAGCAGAGTCAGGGGCCGCTCCACCCGGAAGTCGCGGCATGGCCCTGCTCCAGCTGGGGAGCAGGGTCGGGGCCGCTCCACGCTGTTTCTGGAAGCAGCGGCATGACCCTGTTCTGGCTCCTATGTGTAGGGGGCAGCCAGGGGGCTCTGCTCTGCACGCTGCCCCCCTAGCTCCCATTGGCCGGGAACTGTGGCAAATGAGAGCTGCAGGGGCGGTGCCTGCGGACGGGGCAGTGCGCAGAGTCGCCTGATTGTGGCTCCGCGTAGGAGCTCGGGGGGGGGACAACGGGGATATGGCTGCTGCTTCCGGGAGCTGTTTGAGGTAAGTGCTGCCTGGAGCCTGCACCCCTGAGCCCCAACCTCCTCCCCCAGCCTTGATCCCCCTCCCGCCCTCCAAACCCCTTGGTCCCAGCCCGGAGAACCGTCCTACACCTCAAACTCCTCATCCCCAGAGCCTGCACCCCACCCCTCTGCTCCAGCCCTGATCCCCCTCCCACCCTCTGAACCCTTCAGTCCCAGCACCTACACCCCAAAATGTTTGCCCGCCCCTGCATTAGTAAGACTGTGTCCAGTTCTAGTGTGCACTTAAGCACTTAAATAAGGATGTTAACAAGTTGGGAAGGGTTCAGAAAAGAGCTACAAGAAGATTCATGGCCTGGAAAACCTGCCTCATAGAGGAAGACTAAAGAAGCTCAGGGCTTGTTTACGCTTAAAATGCTAAAGCAGACAGCTGTCGGGCTGTAGCACTTCAGTGTAGAATTCAGAATTCTTCCCGTCAGCATAGGTCACCCGCCTCCCCACGAGGTGGTACTTAGGTCAACAGAAGAATCCTTCCATGTAGGCAGTGCTGGGTCAATGGGAGAATTCTTCCCTTGACCAAGCACTGTCTACACGGGGACTTAGGTTGGTTTAACTGCACTGCTCAAGGGTGTGGATTTTTCACACCCCAACCAACATGGTTAAACAGATTTTGTTTTCTTGTGTAGACCAGGCCTCAGCCTGTTTAGTTTAGTTTATCCAAGAGGAGTTGTAGACCGCGAACAAGTCACTCCTTCAAGTACCTACATGGGAAGATTTCCGAGAGAGAGCTCTTTAATCTAGTAGAAAAAAGGAAAGCAAGATCCAGTGGCTAGAAGCTGAGTTGAGACACATTCAACAGTTTCAACAGGGAGGATAATTAACCATTGGAACAATTTACTTCGGGAAGTGGTGGATTTTTCATTGCTTTGGGAGTCTTTAAATTGAAGAGATCTGCTGTAGCTCAAGCAAAGGTTAGCAGCTTGATGCGGTAATTTTGGGGAGACAGTCTCTGGCCTTCAAATCTCTGAAGCTCTACTTAGCCTGTGGGGGAGTTGGGTTTACACCACTGTGCAGAGACACAGGGACTTTTGTCTCTTAATGACATAGAAGACTCAGGATCCCAGGACATCCCTGAGGCAGGCATGCAGCTTTCACTTCCCCAACCACCCCAATCCCCTCCCCACCCCACCCATTTTGGGCTGTGGTGGTTACACCCCACCCGTGCCTGAAGAGAGATGTCCCAGAGCTTGGCGTTAGGAGGTGCTGCAAGGTAGGAAGCGCTGTTTGATCTCAAACTCTATATAGTCTGGGTTTGAGAACTGAAGCTACAGCTTCTCTAGAAACACTGCAGCCGATCAATGTAGACGCTCGCTAAAGCAACCGGAGAGGTTCTCCCATCGCTGTAGTTAATCCCTCTCCCCGAGAGGCAGTAACTAGGTCACGGGAAGAATTCTTCAGTTGACCTAGCGCCATCTACACCAGGGTTCAGGTCAGCTTCACTACATCGCTCAGCAGTGTGGGTTTTTCACCTCATCCCTGAGCGACGTCGCTGGGTCCACCTCACTTTTTTGTGTGGACCTGGCTGTAGTTTCTCTACCTTTTTGCCCCTCTGCCATTGGGTTGGCCTCTAATCGGACAAACTTTTCCAGCTCTGCAATTAGCAGAGAGCAGCAGCCCATGATCTGGTTTGTCTCCCTGTTGCACTGTGCCCTTTGCACACAGGCCATCCTTAGACAAGTCATGGGTTTCTGTGAACAGGCTTGGGGGAGGGGGAAGGGTATTCGGGTGGGGGGTGAGGATAAAACTTGATTCTCCTTACAGAGCAACTTACAGAAGCTGCTTCCTCCTTCTGCAAGGAGGCCCCTTGCAGCACGGCCTTTGCATTTCAGCCAGTGACTATTCTACTCACCGACAGTCTGGTCTGCCTTTAATAAGCCTGTTGGGCTGATTACTGCAGTTGTTACATAATCCTGTATCCCGTTGAGTGCCCCCTGTAGGACTGAACAGTAGTTACATGGTCGAGTTGCAATGAAAACGCCCCTGTAACGGCAATACTGTGCGTGCTGCGTATCCAGCCAGAAATGGACGTGACGGGCTCACGGTTAATGTGTGTGTGGACTAACCAGAAACCATATCCTTTGGCTTAAAATTGAAAGCACAAATGTTCCCTTAGATTATCAGCATGGCTCACCATTGAGGGTTCCTCATTTTTGCGAGACCCTGACGACAGTTGCCCACGGCTGTGTTGCTTTTGAGTTCCAGACTATCCAAACCAAGAAACCGGCACTGGGGACAGAGGCTACGTATTCACTGGAAGAAGAGGTGCATCTTTACACTGAGCTCATCTCCATTTAAAAACCCATCATCTTGTCCCAGACGTAGCCAGAACGAACTGGTCTCTGGTGGTTCTGTATCCTGTGCTCTTTGGTGGATGGGTGGTGGTTTGATAACAGAACCGTGAGCTTTTAGATTTGAAATCTTACATTGATCTCAAAGGCAGGGTTGGGGTGGCCTTGATCTGGGTTCTAATCCTGGTTCGGCCTCTAGGTCACTCCACAACTTCCCTACTCTGTGTCTGTTTTCCAGTCTGTCAAATGAGAGTGACTCTATACCAGGGGTAGTCGATAGGTGGACGCCGGCCAAATCGGGACCGCCAGACTCTTTTGAACGGACCGCAAAAATCTTCTTGCCTCGTCATTCTAAACTTATCACCCTCATTGTTATAATGTTTGTATGATTTTCCCTGCAGTCTGGACCTTGACTATACCTTGACCAAGAAATGTGGATCTTAATTGATTAACCCCCCTTATCTGCAGATATCTAAGTGCTCGATTAAATGGTACAGTAAGGAACGGTTCCTGAGTCACGCTGTAGCCTGGGTAGAATGTCTTTCAGGACCATCAGTAACCAAACTGTGTGGCAGTGCAGTGCCCTCCGAACAATCAGCCTTGTACAGGTGTATTTTTTTAGGCTCATGTTTAGCTAACTCTGCTAGAGTCCTGGAGAAGACCAGGCAGTTTGTCGTGTTCCCATGAGTTAGCAGGTCACAGTAAGCTGTAGGCTGTCCCATGGCAGTTTGAGATAAAGACGGGGAGAGCCTACAGCTCGCCGTGATCTGCTAACTCATGTGGAAACGACAAACTGCCCTGTCTTCGCCGGGATTTTACCATGCATGTGTGAGCTCGAGTTAAGAACACTGCCTGTTTTCCTAGTGAAGACACAGGCACAGTTGCTGTGGTGCAGATGGGATCTCCGTGGAATAGTGACTTCTAAGAACACACAAAACCCCCCTGTGGGGGTGGAGGGGAATTTGCCATTGACACTAAACCACGAGGAAACGCTAATGTAATCAGCCCTGTGCAGAGTCAACGATCTTCCCTCAAGAGCAATTTTTTCAGGGAGCGATCGGCTGACGAGTGTCTCTGGGAGCATGGAAGCTACGAACGGTTTGTAAATGCCTCTTACTTTCTGTTTTTAAACCGGTGAGGTTTTCAAAGACAACGGGGGGTCTGGTCTCCTACCGTGGTGGGCTGGGTGTATTTAAAAAAAAAAAAAAAGTGGGGGGGTGGACTTAATCAGAAGGGGTGCAGGAGAAACTAATCTATGGAAACACCGGGATGACAAGGGGCAGGATTTGACTTACCCCTGTATTTGAGAAATGAAATGTCTGGGTTGTTTTTTCCCTAGTGGAGGTCACGTGTCTCTGCTTGTACAAAGACATAAATGCAAATTGTTTATAGTAGAATAAGTGGAAGTAAACTGCAACAACGGATGTTAGGGCAGATGTTGAATAATTAGTCTGATGCATAAATAAAAAGCAGCACGCAGGTTGCGTGTGACACCAGGCCACATAATAACGGTGCTTGTCTCAGCAGCGTAAAAGCCTACGTTCAGTGTTTCATGAGCATTCTTTAAAATATTCCTTTTGGATTGAGAATTCACTGCGGGTGAGAAGTGACAGCCCTGGAGACTGGTGTGTCTAGTATACCAGAACCGGTGTTTCATGGGCAGTGCTCGTTCCCAAGCTAGTTTCAGTCTCTGGTTCCGCCAGGTCTTGGGCATTTCTACGGAGGTGAACGATTCTGTTCTGTCGGGGCTCTTATCCTGTCTTCGTCACCGGAGTGTCGGAGTGCCTTCCAGTTGTGGATTGTGATGTGCCCATCAGCTCGTTCCCGCTCTCCTCTCAAGGGCGAATGTTATGTGCAGTGGAGTGTTTTGTTTTGGTAGGGTTTTGTTTTCAAATGTTACACGCTGCGTTGTGTTTATGTCAGGGAAGACGGGTTGAAGAAGTGCACCTGGCACTTGTAGCTGGAGGTGGGGAGGTCTGGGATGGGCCGTAGTTCCCATGGGAGATTGGTCCACAGCTGAAGGAAGCTCTGTCTGATGCCAGCCGAGCTGTACCCTGGGGGTGGAAAGTTCCTCTGGGCCTGAGGAACAGAGCTGCCAACTGAACTTCCTTAGGAACGTGCTTCCCGCTGTCGGCAGCGACACGCTCGCTCTGCTTGAGCTACCAGCACCCTGACAGGAGCGGCGTAGCTGGCGTAACGCAGACGGTGGCTCAGGTTAGCTGCCCGAGTACGTATCCTGGGTGTGTTTGCACTCAGCTAGTCCAAACTGCCGCCCATGTGATCCTGGCGACTCTAGCTCAAGCACAGCTGCTGCCTGTCTGCCCGGGCTGGGAAGCATGCTCCCAGCTGCAGTGTAGACGTCTTCTTCAATCTGCTGGGCCTGGGCCATTGAGCACTTTGAAGATCTGGACAAAGTCGAGTTTTACTGCTCGAAAGTGAGGTTATTTTGGTTACTGAAGCCGTGTCCAATGCTGCTTCTCAAAATTGTGGTTGAGCTGCTTAAGAGGACGTCTTTCTCCTTCCCCGATGTCCAAGTTGGCATTCAGAAAATCCCTCTTGGTTGTCTCTTCTCCATGCCCACGTGCGGATGAACCTATTCCTAGTAAGAGGGAAGCTGTGCGTAGAGGGGAGAATCCTTTGCACTGGCCATAACCTCCATGGTAGTATTGGAGGCAGTGTGCACAGGTAAACTAGAAATCCAGGGAGCATGTTCAATCTGTTCTAAAGGGGAGAATTTCCCTAAACAAATCCTTGCTTTGCTGGCGTAGGCCAACTGTTGGCTTTTTCCGGGACGTCTTTGTGTGCAGCAACCTGCTTGTCTCCTCTCTTGTCTGTAAATGGTCGTACTCTGCCAAACCGGGATGAGAAAAATCATTATTTGAAAAACAAACTTCCCTGCAGAATCGTGTGTGAGGCTAAGCGGGCCAATGTGCTGGGAAAACAGATGGCAAATGATGGAGCTGAGCGTAACATACAGAGATCCTCTGTCCCGGCTCTTTGAAATCCCACTTCTTTTCAACATATCCCTTCTGCTGAGAGGTCTAATGGAGCCTCTCCTCCCACATCACTTATGACATCTCTGCATTGTCCCTAGTCATGGCTGGAGGAACATCATGTGGTCTCTTTGAAACTTGTTTGCGTAGGATGGGGTTTAATCATAGAGGAGGTCTCTGCTAATAAAATCCCCTCTGTTCCTACTCGGGTGTCCAGCACAGGATCAATCCCTCCAGTATCTTCTAGTGGCTCTTCTATCAAATCTGCCTTTAAATGTCTCAGCAGACAGGGTTCCTCTTCCCCGGGGAGATGACGCCAGAGCCTTAATAGGTCTCAGTGTCGCTTAAATTTTCCCTTTTGTAATTTCAGCCCATTCTCGGTATCACTTATCCTCTTGTGCCTCCCAGCCGTTTCCTTTCCTCCTATCGAACCCCTTCCCAATCTGGTAGACAATGTTTTGCGCACTCTCCCGTTTCAAATGTAGCGAGGACTCTGGACAAATTCTGTTTGCCACACTAGCCTCCCTTCTAGCGGATGTCTGCAGTGCAATTATATACACATGGCTGACCCGTGCCAGCTGGCTTGGGCGAAGGAACTGTTTAAATGCTTCATTGTAGCCATTTGGGCTTGGGCTGTGGGATGGTGAGAGGGTCCCAGAGCTCACGTCTACACCTACATCACCACCCCTTAGCCCGGGGTGGACAAACATTTTTGGCCCGAGGGCCACATTGGGGTTGCAAAACTGTATGGAGGGCCAGGTAGGGAAGTCTGTGCCTCTCCAAACAGCCTGGTCCCTGCCCCTGACTGTCCCCCCTCAGAACCCTCGACCCATCCAACCCCCCCCCCGCGCTCCTTGTCCCCTGACCGCCCTCTCCCAGGACCCACCCCCCCAATTGTCCTTGGGATCCCCACCTGTATCCAACCGCCCCCCCCGCTCCCAGTCCCCTGACTGCTCTGACCCCTATCCACACCCCTGCCCCCTGACAGCCTCCCCCCCCCGGGACTCCCACACTTATCCAACACCCCCAGCCGCCCCCCCAGAACCTCTGCCCCATACAACCACCCCTGTCCCCTGACTGCCCCCCGGGACCCTCCGCCCCTTATCCAACCCCCCAGCCCCCTTACCATGCCACTCAGAGCAGCATGTCTGGCAGCCGTGCCGCCCGGCCAGAGCCAGCCATGCTGCTTGGCAGGAGCGCGCAACCCCGCCGCCCAGAGCGCTGCCCGCCCGGCGGCATGGCTTCAGGGGAGGGGCCAGGAGCTAGCCTCCCTGGCCAGGAGCTCAAGGGCCAGGCAGGACGGTCCCGCGGGCCGTCGTTTGCCCACCTCTGCCATAGCCTGATCCCCGTGAGCCCGTGTGGGCTGGCACAGACCCTCCAGGGGCGTCTAATTGCAGTGTCGACACACTTAGTGTCTGTTTTGCAGGGCAGAGCTATTTGGCTGGGCGTTGGAAGAGTCCCACTGAGAAGTTCACCCGCATGGTCCGATAGATGACATTGGTGCAGCGGGGGATGTCTCTGGTGGTCAATCGACTGAACAGAGATCCCCTTGGAATGACCTATGGTGAGGGGTAAAAATATAACTAGACTAAACCTACCTACTAAGCTGTCTACAGTGACTTTCCTAGTGGTCTTTAAACCCCTGCTTAAGCTCAGTCATAGTGAAACAGGTTTCTAATGAGGTCTCGAGGACACGAATGAGACCAAACCATGTATAAAAACAGCTTTAGCCAAGACTCAGAACCAGGTTTCTTAGCCCGGTTTGTCCCCATATGTGCTGGCCGCCTGAACCATGTGAAAACATTTACTTCTACGTCGTTCTTAATCGTGGTCTTAGAGCACTGCAGGTCAATGTGGCTGCAGCTATGGAAAGGCCCGTGGAAATGCCTTATGCTAGTGCCGAGACAGTGACCTGCTACAGTTAGCCACGTGCCTTCACCATAAAGACCATGTCTTTGGTTTGGTGCCATCACACTGGACCGTTTGCGGTGCCTTTCTACATCAGTGGCTCTCAACCTTCCCAGGTGACTGTACCCCTTTGAGGAGTCTGATTTGTCTCGTCTAGCCCCAAGTTTCACCTCACTTAAAAACGACTTGCTTACAAAATCAGACTGAAAAATATAAGTGTCACAGCCGCACTGTTACTGAACAATCACTGACTTTCTCATTGTTACCACAGAATTATAAAATCGATCGGAACATAAATATCGTACTTACATGTCAGCGTATGGTGTATAGAGCAGTATAAACGAGTCATTGTCTGTATGAAATTGTAGTTTGTACTGACTTCGCTGGTGCTTTTTAGGTAGCCTGGTGGAAAACTAGGCAAATATTGAGATGAGTTAATGTACCCTCTGGAAGACCTCTGAGTAACCCCGGTTGAGAACCACTGTTCTACAAAAGTTTGGAACGGCTGCAGCCTTAATCTAGGTTAGTATCATTCCACAATCTGTTTTGTGCAGAGCCACAATAACAGAACCAGACCAGGCTAGGGGGTGTGCGCGCTGTAGCTCCGTTCTTTGCATGATGTGACTTTGCTATCTGTGAAAACATGCTGTCATTTCTTATTTTGGACGCTTTTCCTTGGTGTGCTTTGAGAGCCCGCTCCCTCACTGATCCCCTCTGCCACAGAGGAGCTGTTGCTTCTCACCGGTCGTGCAGACCACATGCACGTGTGCGCCAATTTTTAAAACAGAACATCAGTATTCAGCCCAACAAGGGCTCTTCTGAGAAACTTGTCCTGGCCTTCCCCAAATAAACCTAGCGAGACAGAATGGTTTTGCTCACGTATGTGTTTGTGGGGACTCAGAACAACGTGCTGCTTACAGATAGTCAGAGGGCTTGTCTGCACTTGGAAACGCTGTAGCAGCACAGTTGTAGCGCTGCAGTGTAGACATTTTCTGTGTTGATGGGAGCATCCCATCAGTATAGGCAATCCACCTCTCCGAGAGGCCAGTCGCTCAGTCAGTGGTCTTCCATTGACCTAGTGCTGCTACAGGAGGATTTAGGTCGGCTTAACACCCCTCGGGGTGTGGATTTGTCACGCCCCTGAGTGAGGTAGCTGTGTTAACCTGACACTTCCATGTCGCTAAAGAAGCCTGCGAGTTAAAGTACCAACTCCTGGAAGCGTCACAGTTAAGCTGAGGGGTGAAAAGCCCAGTTACTCTTACAAGGTTGTGAACAAGCATTAATGAGGCAGGGGAAATACAGCTGCTGAAATATTGGCCAAATCATGGAAGATCTTTCATATGTCATCTTAGAATTGGGGTTTTTAAGTGTTTTGAGATTTGCCAGATATTTTGCCAGTTATTCATACAAGTCGATAACATCAAAGGGGCAGTTCTTCTAGTAAACTTAATCATGTATGTTTCTGAAGCTTAGAGTGACCAGACAGCAAGTGTGAAAAATCGGGTAATAGGAGCCTATATAAGAAAAAGACCCAAAAATCAGGACTGTCCCTATAAAATCGGGACATCTGGTCGCCCTGCTGAAGCTCCTGATGGAGCGAAGGGGTTAGATGTGGTTTATAGCACAATATTCCAGTGGGTTATCTGAAGGTTACTGCTAGAAGTTGGCCTATGTATGTGTTTCGGATAATCCACTCTTTGGGGCGTAAATTGGATCCTTTCCTACTGTCAGGCTTTCTGCAGGTTTCAGAATCCTAAGTCGCATTCAGATCTGGTGTAAGCAGTGCAATGCCATTCACGTCCATGGAACTCCACCCACAGAGCCGGGATGGCCCCTTTTTGATGGAGAGAGATGGGCAGATTTTGTTTTATTCTGATCTTTTGGGCAGGTTGAAAATTTTACATCAAAATTGTTTTTTCAATAGAAAAATTGGGGTTTTGACTGAACAAAGTTTTCCCCGGCTGGCCACAGAGAACTTTGGCTGTGTTCCAAGAGTCAGTGAAGAATTTTTTAGATCCCTTGGGCATTCCGACGGGCACGTCTTAGTAGGATCCAAGCGCCCGACGTGACCCTAGACTGGTGAAGAGTGGGATAATGGTGTTTTTGGAGACGTATCCTTGGTGCCACCGTGTGCATTTTGAGCTCTATGAATCCTGTTCTCACAGCAAACAAACCCTTGTGACTCCCGTGTGAGGTGCTTATTCCCATTTTACAGAAAAAGATGCAGTAAACAGCAGCAGGGAGGGGCAAAGTGATGTATGCCCAAGGGGGCCAGAGCTGGGACTAGACAGCAAGGATGGCCTAGGGGTTAGAGCGCTGGCCTGGGACTTGGGAGAACCCGGTTCAATTCCCCACCTTGCCACAGGCCTCCTGTATCACCTCGGCTGAGTCAAAAAGCTTACGTCTCTATGGCAGCCCTAGGGTGTGACTGCAGCTCGTGCAGACGTACCCAAGCTGGTTAGATTGAAGCTAGCTCGGGTCCCGGAGTAGCGAAGCCCTGGCGGCGTGGGCTTTGGCGAGGAATGTACTCGCCTGGAACCCTGGGTAATTACTCACAATTACACAGCTTCACTGCTGCGTGACCCAAGTTAGCTAGGTTAAGGCTGGCGTGTGTGTGTATGTGAGCTGCAGTGGAGACGTGCCCTAAGTGTGTCTGTGCCTCAGTTTCCCCTTCTGTACAGTGTAACAGCCCTGCTGCCCAGGGGTCGTGAGGATAAATACGCTAAGGCCCGTATGGTGACGGACCAGAACCTGAGATAGACACAGCTGGGGTTACAATGTCCTAGCTTCTGGTCCTGTGTGTGGCCTGCTGCTCTGTGATGCCAGCATGGTCTGTGTCGGTCCAGGAAGGTTCCCTGCCCTGTGATATTAAATCCTCTGTCTTCCTTTTCTTAGACTCTGCCAGATTCTTCACCATGGGTGACATGAAGACCCCGGATTTTGATGACCTCTTGGCAGCTTTCGATATTCCGGACATCGACACCAACGAGGCCATCCATTCTGGCCACGAGGAGGCTGAGGCTCACATCAAGCAGGTCCCCGGGGAGCCCGTGGCCCCTGAACACGTCCTCCCCCACGCGGACATCACTGCCGTCAGCGTGATAGTGAAGAACACCGTCTGCCCCGAGCAGCTCGACCCCTTGGACGGCCGCGGCAAAGAAGGGCACGGCCTTGGGCCCCGCCTGCTGCAGAATGGCTTTGGTGCCCCAGAGATGCCCAGGTCCCCCACCTCCAGGCCAGGGGAAGTGGTGGCGTCGTCCAACGGAGAGTGCTGGGCATCCAAGGAGAAAGGGGCAAAACCCATGGACATCTTTTCCCACTTCAGCCCCGATCCCCACGAGGAGAACTCTGCCGATCTGATTGACAGGCCCCGGGAGGGCAAACAGAAAGAGAGAGCCCTCTCTGTGCCCTCTCTCTCCCCGTCCCCCACCCCGTCCCCTGC
Organism: Mauremys reevesii; assembly: GCF_016161935.1. NCBI lineage: Eukaryota > Metazoa > Chordata > Testudines > Geoemydidae > Mauremys > Mauremys reevesii. The sequence continues at coordinate 8,442,378 of NC_052646.1, read as the reverse complement.
CCCATCGCCAGACTGCAAAGAGCCAGCTGGAGAGAGCACCGACAGCCTCCCGCCGGCTTTCCCGCAGCCCTTTGAAACCAGCCAAGCGGGGGGCGTGAACGGCTCCCCTGCCATCATCCCCATGATCAAGAAAGAGGAGTCCGACTCGGAGGAGCTGGACCATGGGGCCAGCCCCAAGGGTTTGGCTGCAGCCCTGCATGACAGCCCCTTGGGGCACCTGAAATCGGTCACCGTCCGCTACTCCACGGATGATTCCCCCGTCACGTCCTGGCCCAGCTCAGATCCAAACCTTGACAGCAGCACCAGCAACCTCCCCGAAGTGAAACACTCGCCCACCAGCCCTCAGGAGCCGGTCTTCAAACCTTCCCCACTGCCGGAGGGGAGCCCCGGACCCCTTGGCTCCCCCAAGCCGCTGGGGAGCATCCCTCTCAAGGAAGAGCAGGAGGCTCTAGAGAAACCCCCACGGAGCATGTCAAGCGGTGAGGAGGAAGAGGAGGAGGATGAAGACGGCAGCAATGACTCCCCCTCTTCCAGTTCCTCGCGGCCTCTCAAAGTGCGGATTAAAACCATCAAGACGTCTTCCGGCAGCATCACCCGGACGGTGACCAGAGTCTCCTCCGATTCGGAGCCGGGAGCTGCCAAGCTGCCTTCGGAGCCAGGTTCTCAGGAGGCCGCCACAGAGGACTCCGTGCTCCCGGCTGCAGTGGTGAAAGAGGAGAGCGTGCTGGAGGTGCCCAAAAAGAAAATGGAGCTCTCCAGTCCCCTCAAAGTCATAGAAGGACCCAAAATTGTCAGTGTCCAGCTGGGCAATGGCACCAAAATCAAAGGGACTGTTCTGCCGGTCACCACCATCCAGAACGCCAGCAGCGCCATGCTGATCGCCGCCAGCGTAGCCCAGCAGAAATCCGTGGTGCTGCCGGGCAAGGCCGTGACGAAGAACATTATCAACCTGGTGCCGCAGACCCTCCCCAAAGCCGACACCAGGACCAACGTCAGCACGGTGACCCAGACCACCACCGTCACCACCACGGCCAACCAGAAGGTCAACGGCACTACGGTGGTGATGGTGCAGCCGCAGAAGCCTTCGCCCACCATTGCCGGGACGGTCATTTCCAGGAGCCAGTCCAGCCTGGTGGAGGCTTTCAACAAGATCCTGAACAGTAAAAACCTCTTGCCAACCTACAAACCCAACCTGAATCCTCCGGCGGACTCCAGCCTGACTCTCCCGCCCTTCGGGTATCGCTGCTTGGAGTGTGGGGACTCCTTCGCCCTGGAGAAGAGCCTGGCTCGGCACTACGACCGGCGCAGCATGCGCATCGAAGTGACCTGCAACCACTGCACCAAGCGCCTGGTCTTCTTCAACAAGTGCAGCTTGCTCCTGCACGCCCGGGAGCACAAGGACAAAGGCCTGGTGATGCAGTGCTCCCACTTGGTCATGAGACCTATTGCTCTGGATCAAATGATTGGCCAGCCGGACATCACCCCCATCGTGTCAGTGACCTCCCTCGCGGCTGGCAAAGTGGCTGGGGTGCCTCCGGATGCCATGGCGACCGCTAACGGGGCTCAGGACCAACCCATCCTGCCCCTGAGCGGCAGCTCGGAGCAAACGAGCTATAACTGCTTCCGGTGTCTGGAGTGCAAGGAGCAGTGCAAGGACAAAGCCGGGCTCGCTGCGCACTTCCAGCAGGCTGTGACCGCGGGAACAATCACCAGCACGGTAGGTAGAACAGCTTCGACCCCCTCTTATTGCAGAGCTACCGGGTGTCCTAGCGCTTTCCTGAGGGAGGCAGCGTGTCTAATGGCGAGACAGGGAGCAGAGCGGGCAGGAGACCTGGCTTCTACTCCCAGCTTTGCTATGGGTTCACTGTGTGACCTCAGGCAAGTCCTTTCCCCTCTGTTTCAGATTCTCCCTCTGCAGAATGAGGCTATTTACCCACAGGTACAGGCATTCAAGAGCCTGAGATGAAAGGCCTTGGGTATATGCACTGTTATGTTAGCAGCTCTCTATACTGCCTTGTACCTGATTTATTTCCTGTATCATGCGGCTGCTATTTGCAAAATTTCTATTCACAGAGGCAGCGTCTGTTGCAGGAAACCAGTCCCTTGTAGAGCAGCGGCTCAGGACCTGTTTGTGAACCTTGGTGGCCTGTTGTGACCCAGTAAATAGCTTCAGTGCAAAAAAATCTAGTTCATGAAATATCTTACCCACAATATTGAATAGACACGTCAATGTAGTAAGCACACCGTGCATACCGTAGCGGCAGCTACTGCAGCTCCCGTACTACGCGTCTGGCTGGGCTCGGCTTCCCGCCACCTCTGGTGTCGCATCACCACTCTGGTTTGGCCTGCCTCCCCTGGCGGGTCGGCCAGGCCAAATTTGTGGCAGTGGTGTGGCAACCTGTTGTCATGGAGTCACAGTGCTCCTGTTGCCCCTGTTGTCATGGAGCCGAGCCTGGCCAGCCGCATGGGACTGGAGCCAAGGGTGCTGACTCCCGTATGACTCGTTGACACATTCTGGTAGCCCAATTTTGGGTTGAATAAACTTATGGTAAAGGAGAAGGAATTGACCTGGGAGACGAAATGTGCTGCACGTAGTGAAATATGGGATGTAAGCATGTGCAAAGCTTGAAGACTGCAAGGAGCAGAGGGTGAGGAAGATTGCCGAGAGCGGTGCAGGAAAGGTAATCTCAGACACCCGGATCTGTTAGCCTGGGGGAGAGTCTCCAAGGAAAGCAGGGAAGCCTACAACTGAACTGGAGAAACCTTGAAATGGAATGATCTTAAATTGACTGGGAGTCTCTCTACCCTGTCACTACAGTTCAGGGTCTGCTGACTCTGTACATAGATAGGCAGTTTCCAAAAGAGTTAGTGCTCCCAGTATCCGTCTTGTTAGAGAAGAGCATAAAATCGCACATTCAGTTCTATGTAACCCGCTTACACCTGGTCTCTTTCAATCCATGTGTATATTTCAGAGATACAGGACAATTTCCCCAGGGTCTGTCACTTTCATGGATTGTTAGCAATTAGCAAATAATTAATCCTCTGTTGCACTTTTAAAAAACACGTTTCTTTGTATTATCACTTGGAAAGTGGGGAATTTCTTGGAAGCACCAGACCTAAGGTTTGATTCTGTGGTGTTCCAAGTGGGGTGGATTCTCCGTCGCTGGCAATTTTTAAATCATGGTTGGATGGTTAATCAAAAAGATCTCTAGTTCAAAGAGGATTGAATTCAGGGAAGTTCTGTAGCCTGCATTATACAGGAGGGCTGAAGTGCTGTGGCCTGCGTTGTGCAGCAGGTCAGACTAGATGATCATAATAGTCCCTTCTGACCTTAAAGTCCGAGTCTGAGATGATCAGAGTGGTCTCTTCTGGCCTTAGGCCTATGAATGGCTCTGTGGCATTCCCCTGTAGCATTAATTATGTGCTAAGGCACCCAGGGCCTTGTAATAGGCATCTGTGTATTATTGAAGTCTGAGGGGCGGGGCAGAATTAAATAAAGATGCTAATAAAAGATTAGGATTCTTGCTAGAGTCTTGATCCGGTTGCTGCTTCCTGGTTTGTTGGCGCTAATCATCAAGTTAAGTCGGTGGAGAAGCCTGGATGTATTAGCTCCCTGCTGGAGAGCTAGGCCGGAGATCCCGTCTACTTCCTGTTTGCTGCGAACACATCCTGGTTCGCTCGGCATGATGACATCCAGCCTCTCTCAGTATTAAAGCGGAGTACGGATTGATCTTTAAAAGGCGGAATGAGCCCGAATACAGTCTATTCCTACCTTGGTATCCAGAGTCCCATAGGGAACCTACAAATTCTGTCCCCCTTAACATTGTCCTTTTAAATTATTAAGCTCATTGGCTTCTTTCCTGTGAACGGAATTTACTGTTCCACCTTCACTGTTTTGTTTACTTCCGAGCACTGTTACAGCCAAACGATGGTTTAAATTCACATATCGCCGTGCTGTAGTTAAGGATGAGCATTACTCTCTGTTTAAAGGTTGGCTGTTGGCTCTAAAATCCTCCTGCTCACTGAAATTGGCTTGGAACTCGCCGTGTTTCATGAGGATGCAGAGTGGGGATAGTGGTCCAAATTTCGGGCTATTTGAATAAGGGGTTCCTGAGATACAGCCTTCTTACAAACAGCCTGGTACTAATCCAGCTGGTTCTTGTAACACTTGTTTGCACATGTCTGGGTATCTTAGTGTGTCTGTCACTCGGCATTTACTTTACCCATCACCCTATTGGGACACAATATTGAGAAAGTTATTGACCTGAGAATTTGGACTTGGAGAACAGATCCAAACTGATGTGTGCATATGTGGGGATTAGGGGGAGGATGTGGAAATGTGCGTGAGGGTGAATAAGCATGGGGGGAGGGATAGCTCAGTGGTTTGAGCACTGGCCTGCTAAACGCAGGGTTGTGAGTTCAATCCTTGAGGGGGCTGTTTAGGGATCTGGGGTAAAAAAAAAAAAAAAAGGGATGGTACTTGGTCCTGCTGTGAAGGCAGGGGACTGGATCTGATGACCTTTCAAGGTCCCTTCCAGTTCTGTGAGATAAGTATATCTCCATATTAGCTGATGGCAGAGTCCCAGAGTAGCTCAGGGGGGTGTGCTGTAGTCAGTGACCCCCCTCATCAACCAGGGGTTTGAGCTAATTCTGCCTGTTAGAATGGGATTCTTTTACACTGCTTGGAAAGTAGCCTCTAGTATCCCAGCGAAGTTAGAAGGCTCTGTTAGGCCTGGGCTACACTAGCGGGGGGGGTTCGAACTAAGATACGCAACTTCAGCTACGCTATTGTATCTTAGTTCGACTTACCTGTCCGTCCTCACGGCGGCGAGTCGACTGCCGCAGCTCCCCCGTCTACTCCGCTTACTCCTCCTGCCGAGGTGGAGTATGGGCATCAATTTGGGGATCGATTTATCGATCCCCGATACATCGAATGCTACCTGCCAATCCGGCGGGTAGTATAGATGTACCCTTAATGTCTTGAACGTACTGCTGCTCTGCATATTGCAATGCTGTGAAAGATGCCCATGCACAGCTCACGCAAAGTGTACTGCAGGGAATCCCGCAAGCCAGGGTCGACCCACACGGACTCGCCTCCGGAGGGACCCAGACAGGCGCTGGGGAGGCATGTGTGAAAGTGTATCTGACGTCAGTCACGGAGTGGCTCCGGGCGACGTGCTCCAGTGCTTCAACCCCAGTTGTACTCCCAGACCGCGAGGTCGAGTCTTGCCCTCAGCAGGCCTTTGAGAACGAATGCTGGGCTAGGTCTGGCTTGGGTGGCACCGCTTTCTCAGCTGATACAATTTCCCGCACGGTGCCTCAATGTGACTCGTGCAGAGTGTTCTGCGGGGAGGCGATCGCGGACCTGGAGAACAGGTTCTGCGCTGAAGTGCTGATGCAGCACGCGCTCGCACAGCTGGAGTTACGGATAGCGTGCGGAACGTGGGTAAGGCTGGGCTTTCGGGGCCTCGCTACGTTACAAAGGCTGACGGAGAGATTCCCAAAGGGTCTGGAAAGCTCCTTGGAGCACAGTGGGTGTTAGCGAGGAGTAGCTGGATGCGGCGCCTTTGGAGAACAGGTGGTGGCTCTTGGGGGATGTGGATACTGCAACCGGAGGTGGAATTGCCAGCTTGGGTCGAGCTGTGATTAAGCTAACGTTAAATAGCAGCGGGAGGGGCTTGTCGTGCAAGGACTTGGTGTCCATCTGCCCCAGGAGGGAGCGAGGTCTTTTCAAGGCTAAACTCAGCTAGAGTAGCAGTGTGCAAACTCCCCCCCCTTACCATTAACAGCATCTGTCTGTGCCCCCCCCCATTATGCACAACCAAGGCAGTGCCGGCACTAGACATAAGCAGAGTAAGCAATTGTGTAGGGTCTGAGAAGCCCAAGGGGGCCCCCTAGTTGCTTTTTGTTGTTGTTATGGCTCCAGTTGGTCACTGATCCCATGATTTTATGTGATCTCTGCACCTTCACCAGCTTGGGCTGGTGGGGGGCTCAAGCTGTCAGCCCCAGCTGGTGGGGGGCTTGGGCTGTCAGTGTGGGGGGTGGGAGGAGACGTGTGCTTGCTTAGGACCCCCAATGTTGTAGCACTGCCTCTGGGTTGGGGTGGAGGTGGCACTCCTTCCCTGCCCTCTGTAGAGGCCCTGGCACGGGCCGCCTGGTGTCGCCGCTTGCCTCTCCCCCCAAAAAACAATCCGCCAGAGCGCGCCCCCCCGGTTTGGCATCGGTGTCTGCCAAGATGTGGGGCCCTATTCTTGGGGCGTCTGTCGGGGCTGCGGCGAGCAGATTCCTCTTCCAGGCTGTTGGGCTGAGGTGCCCTTTGAAAGCCTCTGCGAAGAGGCGAATGGGCGAGTGCCGCTAGCAGCCATGGGAGGGATGGCGCGTGCCCCCGGCTTCTAGAGCTGCTGAGTGGACGCTGGGCATGTCACCGATTGGATGGTCACGCTCCTTAGCCAGCTAGGGCACCGCCTACGACCAGATCTGCTTTAAGCTGAAGGTGGAGGGGTAGATAAAGGAGCAAAGGGGAGAGGGAAAATATGCTCTGGGGAGGGAGGGGCCGAGACAGGGAGCTGCACACCAGCCTCCCCACAAACGCTTAGTTACGGTAACCCACGTGGAATGAAACTTTCAACCCCTTGTGAAATAACCCATCCCTGTGCTTTCTCTCCCTGCCCTGTCAGCAACCGCACCCTCCAGACACTTCCCTGCAGGGCCGTGCTCACCACTGCGCTACAACAAAATGCACAGGAGGGGGAAGGACCCTTTTGAGAATCACACAGTAGCCTTTGCCTAGCACGGCAGCACCTTACCTTCAAACCACCCGATAATCACGCCTCCCTCCACTAACCCGTCTCCTGCACAGAACAGCTCTTTCTGGTTCAGAAAAAGAATTCACTGCCGAGAAGCGTCGGTCCCACAGAGTTAAGGGTGCCTGGTGGCACCTTGTGCCTTTCCAGGACATCGAGTTCAGCTCAACTCAAATTTCTGAAAAGCAGGAACTAGAGTTAAGGGAGATGCCAACTGCACCACGCAATCGTAATTCTGTCCTCTTTGCGTGATGGCCAACACGCATCCTAGCCCTGTGCCTTGCAGAGTGTACACAACACTTGGAGCATGGGAGCAGCATCTAACACCTGCGGGCATATCTGGACTCTGGCCTAGCCCCATCAGCCTGCACCGATAGAAGGGTTTTTCTGACAGCCTGGGAACCCCACCACCCCGCTGCGGTGACAGAAGTGCTCTTCTGCATCTACATGGGTGGGAGGTTGTTTGCCAGCGTAGTGGCGTTGGGCAGAACCGTTGGCTTTCTCACACCCCTGGCTGGCACAGCTGTGACTATATCATGCTTCAGTGTAAACCAGGCCTAAAGCAAAACATGTTCCGATCTGGTGTGCACCAAGTCCACTCCAGAGGTGCAAGGCACAATGGTTGAACTGTATAAGGCCGTAACCCCCTCTTACGCCCTCTTCAGCTTTACCCTCCTTAACCCCACAGACCACGTCTGCCAGTCACCATGGCAGGAAAGCGCCATGTATTGCTGCTGACACGACCTACAAAACTTCCTCGTGTCCCCTTATTACTGTGTCACCCTTACCGAAGGATTTCCAGAGGCAATTGCCAGCCCCCAGGGGGCAGAGTTAAGGTGATGTTGCGGGGATGGCATGTACCTTACCTTTTTATTTCCTGGCTTTCGGAAGTTTAGCTGAATTCAAATGTTCTGGAAGGGCACAAGATAGCATCAGGCAACCTTAACTCTGCACTGACAAAGTGAATTAACAAGAGGCCATTAGAATTACAAGGCTACTATATTGTCCTTCTTTGCCTGTGTTATGTCCTTGATGTCTGATCTCAGATGCCCAGATCTGGTTATGACTGGCGCTGTCTCCCACCCCACCCCCTCCTGTTTGCTTTTCCTTTGTTGTTTAAATCTCTTGTGCTGCCTGAATTTGTCAGCAGAGTTTTCTCTGCTTCAGTAACTCCTAGGATTGGACAGAGCTGGCGTGAATACACACATGGCTCTGGAAGCTTGATCTAATTGCAGCCTTGGTTGCCAAATCTAAATAAGGGCACTCCTCAGACACGCGTGCCTCCCCACCCCTTCTCTTTTAGGAAAAGCCAGGGCTGGTGTGTCCTGCAAAGTGCTCTCCCAAGCATGCGAGCCTGGACTCGGCGATGGAGTGCTGATCTGGGCCCCCTGAGTTCTGAGCGTCTGTCCTAGCTACGGGGTATTCAATCCCTATCCTCCATTGTTGAGAGACTCGCCAGCCAGCCTACAACAAACAGCTCCGCACCCATAACTCCTAGGCTGCTTGGAACGAGCCTTGGCTGCTTTCTCTTGTCCAGTCCATTGCTCCCTGGTAATTTCTCGCTGCTAAGCTGTACTCGAAGGACTCCTCCTGGTCCGTTGGCCCCAAGCCTGAGTAATTATAGGGCGAGGTACCTGGGGGAAGCCATGCCAGGAGCCCAGAGAGGAGAGAAAGGAGGTATATGGCAGCCGGCTCTAGGCTGTGCATTTATGCAGCACCCTTTAAATTCCAGATGCGTCCAAAGCGCTTTACAGAGTCACGGGGAGCCGTTAGCGTTGAAAGGGTTAATTGAAGCTTTTTCTGTCCTTCTCAGACTTCTGCACGCGCCCCTCACTCCTCCTTTCTTCTTCCATCCACTGGCTCCAGCTGGCGACCTTGGCTTCTCCTCCCACGGCTCCTTCCTGTGGCCCCCTCGGCCTCCTGAAATCCTCATCCAGGCTTCTGCTTCCCTCTTAACGACTGCAGCCCCCCTAAGCTTGGCCTTCTGCACATGCCGACCAACCGCGGCTCTTGCACGTACAAAGACCTGCAGCTCTGCCGCCAGGATCCAGTTCCAAGCTGCCCTCTGGTTTTATGGATTCACACAGACCTGGGGTGGGGGTGTCTCGCTCTCACCTTTGGCTTCTCTGGCCGCCTGCTGTGGCTTCCTGAATCCGTTTCCCCTCAGCTCCTGCCTTTCGGTATCTCACTGCCTCCTTGAACCTCTTCTAAGCTCAGCTGGAAATAGCCCCTTCCCCTCCCTTGTCTGTACCTCTTAATGTCTCTCTCCCCCTCTAATTGACTCTAGTACAATGGCAGAAGGGGATGGGGGAATCTGGAACCAGTTTGGATGGAAGATGCGCGGCAGAGCGAAATTCCTAACGGACGCTCTGGCTTGCGTCGAACCGGCATCTTCCACCTGTTTGTGTTTATTTAGACCTTTGAGAAGCAGAAAAAGGCGCTTTTCTTCCACGCTTTGTGTTCTCCTGGCAGCCATCGGGAAGCGAGTCAGTACAAGCAGCCGCCGCCCACGGGATACAAGTCACTGAACCAGTGCTGCAGCAATCGACATACCCAGCCCTCGCTAAGCGTTTCCCTCCAAGCAGCCTGGCCGGGGGGGCTGGCTTTGGGCTGTTCTGCTTCGCACTGACTGTGGCGTATTAATGTATATTGCACACAAGGGTTCTTCTCCTGGCTCTGTTGAGCAACCATGGACAAGTCTCCGTGCCTCGGTTTCCCCTCCTGCCCTGTGTCTCTTTTCCGTTTAGCTCAGACGCGCTTTGGGGCATGGACTCTGTTACCATGGCTTGGGTACAAAGCTGTAGAGGCACCGAGTGGCAGTAACACGCAGGGCCTTTTCTCAGTCCGACCGTATGAGTTTAGACGGCACCTTGTGCCATGGGGCCCTGATCTCAGCTGGCCTCTAGGCCAGGGGTGGCCAACCTGTGGCTCCGGAGCCACGTGCGGCTCTTCAGAAGTTAATATGCGGCTTCTTGTACAGGCACCGACTCCGGGGCTGGAGCTACAGGCGCCAACTTTCCAGTGGGTCAGGGGGGTGCTCACTGCTCAACCCCCTCCTCTGCCACAGGCCCTGCCCCCATTCCCATGCCCTCCCCCTCCCCCCAGCCTCCTGCACACCACGAAACAGCTGGGGAGGGAGAGGGAAGCGCTGATCAGGTGGGTGGGAGGCGCTGGGAAGGGGGGGGGGCTGCTGACATATTACTGTGGCTCTTTAGCAATGTACATTGGTAAATTTTAGCTGCTTCTCAGAGCAGGGGTGGCCACCCCTGCTCTAGGCGCTACCATGATACTAACCCTTGCCTGCCTGCCTGGGCTGGGTTGGAAAACAGTTTAAAAACAGCCCCCCACTTTGCAAAATCAAAACTTGCGTCAGGCCAAGTTCAGCCACGCACCCACCACTTTATACCGTCCGCTGGGCTTGGCGAGACATTCCCAGGCTTTCCCGGGGCTCCGAATAGAGCCGGGAGGGAAGGGGACGCGTGGCCAGTCCGTTGCTCTTGCACGACCTAGTGAAGTCGGTGGCGGCCGGAGGTGCCGCGCGATGGATGTTCACGTTACCTGTGCTTGCTTCCCCCCCAGGTGTGCACGACCTGCCCCATGATGATGCCCAATCCCTGCAGCTTTAACGCTCATCAACGGATGCACAAAAACCGACCTCCCCACGTGTGCCCCGAGTGTGGCGGGAACTTCCTCTTGGCGAACTTCGAGGCCCACCTGAAGGAGGCCTGCCTGCATTTCTCCAGGAGGGTGGGATACAGGTACGACGCTGCAGCTCTGCGGTGCTTCGGGGGCTTGTGACCCCCCTGGCCTTCCCACAGGACTCGGGGTGGGTCCTGGGTCCGTCCCAGCTAGAGAGGAGTAGCCTGGAGGGGTCCCAGTCAGGTGAAGTTGAGAAGCACTGGGCTAGCCCTGTGGCACAGGCTTTGGGTTGCAGATGCCGCAGGGAAAGGTTTCCGGGCAAATTCTTCCTGCTTAGCTCAGTCACTGGTGCAAAGTGGAGGATGAACTGTCAGCTTTGCTTCCTCCTTCTGGCTGTCGTCATTTCAACTGCTGACAGAGAATTTTCCTGTTGCTATAAGAAGAGGCAGGAGCCCCTAGGTCAGCAGTTCAAATCCAACACGGGTTGGTTGTGACTGAGCCGTGGGATGGCTGGTGGCCGTATGAAATAGGGGGCGAGGTTCATTCCAGTTCCTTCTGGGCAGATGTCCCCACCGTCACAACTGGGATTGTCAGTCTCAGCAGAGGCCAAGAAGTGAATGGTGGCGGAGCCTGGCCCTTCTGGTAGGAATCTGACTCTCCCCGTGGTGCACCTGGCTTGTTAATAAAGAGGCCACCTGGATCCAGGATTGCCAGCCGGTCTCCTGTTGCCAGCAGCTAGGAGAGGAAGGATGCTCCAGCTGTTAGGACTCTAGCCCTAGACATGGGAGACCCAGTTTCAGTTCCCTGTTCTGCCACAAAACTCCTTGTGTGACCTTGGCCAAGTCACTTTGCCTCTGTGGCCCATCTGTACAGTATGGTGAATAGCCCTGCCCTGCCCTGCCTCACAGGGGTGTTGTGAGCGTAGACAGCATGTTTAAAACAAACCTAAGGAAGAACATCTTCACACAATGCACGGTTAACCTGTGGAACTCATTGCAGGGGGATGTTGTGAAGGCAAAAATATGACTGGGTTCAAAAAAGAACTAGACAAGTTCCTGGAGGATAGGTCCATCAATGGCTGTTAGCCAAGATGGTCAGGGCTGCAACCCCCTGCCCTGGGTGTCCCTAAACCTTCAAGTGCCAGAAGCTGGGACTGGATGACGGGATGGATCACTTGATAATTGCCCTGTTCTGTTCATTGCCTTTGAAGCATCTGGCACTGGCCACTGTTGGAGACAGGATACTGGGCTAGATGGACCTTTGGTCTGACCCAGTATGGATGTTCTTAAAAACACATTACAGATTGTGAAGTGGTTTGACGTAAGCGCTGTCTGAGAAATAGGTGGTGGTATTCCAGTCACATGAATTATCTTCAGCAGAACTCAGGACTGGTGCTGTTCCCTGCTCTCTCCCTCTTTGAACAGCTTCCTGTACCGTGTAGGAAGGATCCAAAACATCTATAGTGAGTCAGCCCGTTCCTGGGCAATAATGCAGGCTCTGTGGGGCAGAGATCTCCCAGCGGAGAAGTGCAGCTGACTACGGACAAGCAGCTTGTGGGAACGTCCCTGTATTCATCCCATCGTTTCCAAGTAGAAATCTGTTTGACTGCTTTGACTTTAAAGTCTCTCTAGGCCTGTAGGGCCACGTTTGTCATTCCTGGCAGGGCTGATTTTGATCCCCGGCGTTACCTCTCGAAAGCACGGTGATCAGATGGGAGTGCATTAGCTGACTGTACTGCAGTAGCTGTCTCCCATGCTCAGCAATTGATCTTACTCTGTTAACCATTAGACAGTGACCCTCACCAAAGGGCTAAAATCCCAGGTGGGAGATCCAAAGAGCAGCAGATGCGCTTGCCTCTCGAAAGGGGCAGAGGAATTCCAGCGGGGCACAGGTCACTAAGCCTGCTTTGAACTCTGCATTTGCTCACTGGTTACCGGCACTGGGGGAAATCCCCCGACCTAACCCTGCCCCTCTGAAATAGCCACCTTACCATGTGTTCTTGCTTCCAGGTGCCCCAGTTGCGCCGTGGTGTTCGGAGGGGTGAATTCCATAAAGTCCCACATCCAGACCTCGCACTGCGAGGTTTTCCACAAGTGCCCCATCTGCCCCATGGCGTTCAAGTCGGCCCCCAGCGCCCACGCTCATATCTACACGCAGCACCCGGGGTTCAGCAATCAGCAGTCCAAGTAAGTAACCTCAGCCGGGTACCACCGCGGGCTGGGACCTGGGGAGCAGACCCAGGGCCCCACCCGGTCACTAGCTGGAGGGGGAGACCTCTGAGGAAAGCTCTCTGGTGCTCCGGGAGGGGGAGGAGGAAAGACCATGCCTCAGTAAGCATAGTAGTTAGGGAGCGCTGTGCCGTTCAGGCGGCTGTCTGGGAGGGAAAACCAGAGGCCCTGACAACTTGTCGTTAAAGAGCCCACGATGTGTTTTGCAAGACTAGACTGTGCTCAGCCTGATCTGGAGAGCGGTGGCGGCTCTTGAGAACCTCCTGGGTTCTGATTCTACCCCTGAGATCAGGTCACACTCAACAGTTAGGTCAAGCCAGCTACAGTGCTCAGGGGTGTGAAAAAATCCACATTACTGAGCTCTGTAGTTAAGCTGACCTGACCCCCGTGTAGACAGCGGGAGGGTGATGGAAGAATTCTTCCGTTCACCCAGCTACCACCTCTCCGGGATGCAGATTAACTACAGCGACAGAAGGACCCCTCCTATTGCCGTAGGGAGGGTCTACACTGAAGCACAGCGACTCCTCACTTAACGTTGTAGCTATGTTCCTGAAAAATGCGACTTTAAGCGAAACGATGTTAAGCGAATCCAATTTTCCCATAAGAATTAATGTAAATAGAGGGGGTTAGGTTCCAGGGAAATGTTTTTCACCAGACAAAAAACTTATATACACACACTCTGTGTGTGTGTGTGTATGTATATATATGTATGTGTATATATAATATATACATACATACGCGGGCGCGCACACACACAGTATACATTTTAAACAATTAATTTAATACTGTTCACAGCTATGATGATTGTGAAGCTCGGTTGAGGTGGTGAAGTTAGAGGGTGGGATATTTCCCTGGGAAAGCCTTGCTGCTAAATCAGTGGTTCTCAAACTTTTGTACTGGTGACCCCTTTCACATAGCAAGCCTCTGAGTGTGACCCCCCCCCCCCCCCCATAAATCAAAAATACTTTTAAATATATTTAACACCATTATAAATGCTGGAGGCAAAGCAGGATTTGGGGTGGAGGCTGACACCTCGCGACCCCCCGCCCATGTAATAACCTCATGACCCCCCGAGGGGTCTCGACCCCCAGTTTGAGAACCCCTGGGCTAAATGGGTTGAGCCCTCAAGGGTTAATACATTGTTGTTAATTTAGCCTCACACTCTACAAGGCAGCAGGAATGGAGGGGAGGGGAGAGAGCATAGCAGACAGAGACAGACACCTTGTGGGCGGGGGAGAAATGCACACTGCCCCTTTAAGGAAGCTGACCCACTCTTAAGTGCATTGTCTCTTTAAGTGGATCAGGAAGTTGAGAGAGCAGCTGCTGCCCCCAGGCGCTGTGTGTGTCTGTGTCCCCACCCTGCTCTATATGGAGAAAAAAGGGTAAGCGGGGTGTAGGAGCAGGGGGGAGGGGGACACCCTGACATTAGCAAGCAGGAGGCTCGGGGAGCAGCTCCAAGGCAGAGGGCAGGAGCAGCACATGGCAGTGGGGGGAGGGACAGCTGCAATTGGGAGCCTGCTGGGCAGCTGCTGCGCAGGGCACTTAAGGGAGCTGATAGAGGGCCTGCCGGTACACTCCGGTTCCAAGCCCCCACCAGCCAGCTCCAACCGGCTGCTCTTCCCGCAAGCTGTGGACAAAGCAGGCGGCTGCCAAACGAGTTAGAAGGGAGCATGGCGCAACTTTAAACCAGCGTGTTCCCTGATCGATCATGTTCCCTAAAACTGATCAGCAACAAAACAACTTTAACCGGGACGACTTTAAGTGAGGAGTTACTGTGCTGCTTCCAGTGTAGACAAGCCCCAAGTCACTTGCGGGTGGCCCAAGGCAGCCACTCGACTTTCTTTTTTTGTGGCTCTGTCTGTAAAATGGGTCTAAATATGCCTGGGCTTGGGGGTTGAGTGGTAACGAGAGGAAAGTGCTTTGAGATCCTTGGATGAAAGGTTCTGGATAAGAGCTCTTAGAGAGTCTCTCTCCCTACCCAGCACTCTGCTGCCCCCCATTGGAGAAGCTAAAAATAATGGAACACTTTTCTCATGGTAGCTCAGTTGAATCTATGCTTCCCTTTGGAAGCACACGGTGTCCTCCCGTGTGCCCCTCCGATGAGGGAAGAAACTCAAGAGATTGAATTATGCTGAATCAGCAGCGTTGCCTAGTGGGCAGGACGTTGGCCCCGAACGTGGAGACCTGAGTTCTATTCCCAGCTCTGCCGCTGAGCAGCTGGGTGATCTTGGGCAAGTCACTTCCCCTCTGACTCTGTCTTCAATTGTCAGCTCTTTGGGACAGGCACTGTCTGTCCAGCACAGAGCGTTACGGGGCCCTGATCTCAGCTGGCCCCGGTGTATAAATATTCCTTGGGGGCTTTTCCATGTTTGAACCAAATCCGGGGAAACATTGATTATTTCTAACCTGCCCCTCCTCTTCTCTCTCCCCTCCTCCGCTCCCAATGTTCAGGATGATTTACAAATGTGCAATGTGTGACACAGTCTTTACCCACAAGCCCCTGCTCTCCTCTCATTTTGACCAACACCTGCTCAACCAGAGGGTCAGCGTTTTTAAGTGTCCCGACTGCCCGCTGCTCTTCGCCCAGAAACGCACCATGCTGGAGCATCTAAAGGTAAGTCGGGCACCAGCCCCCCATTTACTAGAGGTGGGTGAGATCTAAGTAGGAACCCCCTGAGTGCTAATCCCTGCCTCCCCGTGTCCTTGAGCAAGTCACGCCCTTCCCTGTGCCTCAGTTTCCCCACCTGTAACATGGGGATGATCCTAACTATGTTGCGGAGCTGTCACAGTGCTGCTCTTCACTAAAGCCCCAGCTTTCCACAGGCCTCGCCTGGACGTTCTCCGGCAGCGGTCTGGCAGGGCAGCGTATCAGTGCCCAGATGTGTTCAGCTCTCTTCTGTGTGACGCTACCTGCGCTGGGATTGGCCTGTGAACCAACCAGGCCTGTGTGCCGGTCCCTAGAAGCCTGTGTAACTGATTTTAGTATTTGTCGGGCCAGCCCCTTCCAGTATATCCATAGATGATTAGTTCTTTGGGACAAGGACTTTCCCTTCACTGTCTGTACAGCACCTAGCACATGGGTGCCCTGATCAGGGCCACTGAGTGCCACTGCCATTTCCTGCGGTGCTAGGAACACACACACACACACTCTCTCTCTCTCCTGCCTTTCCCCGGTCCGGAGCATAGCGACACCTTTGCCGGCTGTGCGGGGCGAATGGGAGCTCAGGTTTCCGGATGCAAGCTGATGACCTCAGAGGGGACAGACAGGTTTTTCCCCCTTCTCCTCCAGCATGGCAGGGTTGGGGGAACACTGGCGAGCCTTCCCCCCGGGATCGCTGCCTGGCGTGGGCTGCCGCTGGAACCCGGATCCGAGCCTTGGCAGGCTGACACCCCCGTCTGTGTTTTTCAGAACACTCACCAGCCGCAGAAACCCAAGGAGGACGTCACCAAGAAGCCAGTCGCTCTGCTCACCCCCAAGGAGGAGCCCGTGGAGGCCCCCGTCTCCAAGATATCCTCGTCGTCCTCCTCCTCCTCCTCGGAAGACGAGCCGCCCAGCTCCCCAGAGCCGCGCAAGGCAAAGCGGACCCGCTTTCAGCGCAAGACGGATGCGAGCAAGTCGAAAAGTAGTGGCTGGACGTGCGGGATGTGTCACTCCTGGTTCCCGGAGAGGGACGAGTACGTGTCCCACATGAAGAAGGATCACGGGAAGGTGAGAGGGAATCCCCGGGCGGTTGCTGGCCCAATGGGAGGAGAGCTGGTGGCATTTATCCACTGGGAACCTGGCCCTGCTGAAACACCGAGGGGGTGGGGAAGGCAGCGTTTTGTTTATTGCACAGAGCAGGGGCCTGTGGATCGGGATTCCTGGGATCCATTCCCAGCTGGGGCAGGGTGTGTGCTCTAATGGTTACACCAGGAGAGTTGGGTCTCCTGGTTCTGTTCCTGACTCGCTGTGTCACCCTGACAAGTGACCCCTTCTCTGTGCCTCAGTTTCCCCATCCAATAAAAGCCCCGTGCAACGGGAGAAGGGGCTTTCCGGTACACCTTGAGAATGGGCTGATGCAGTGGCAGGGCGTGTGGTATGACCTGTTCTCTTGCTTCTTCCAGTCGGTGAAGAAGTTCCCGTGCCGTCTGTGCGAGCGTTCGTTTTGCTCCGCCCCCAGCCTCCGGAGACACGTGCGAGTGAACCACGAGGGGATCAAGCGAGTCTATCCCTGCCGGTACCGAGCAGCCACCTCCTCCTTCTGGTTTCGGGGGGCAAAAGGGATCTAGCTCACCCCTCCCTTCCATCCGAAGCTCGGGGTGGGACGTGTCCATGCAGTCCGCAAGGCTGTCAGAGCCGAGGGAGGCTGGGAGCTTGGACTCCTGGGATGTAAATCTAGTGGTCAGACCAGGGCCACTGGGTGGGTCAGACTCCTGAGTTCCCTGCCCTGCTGTTGGGGAGAGTGTGCTGTAGTGGTTAGAACAGGGGACTAGGAGTTGGGACTCCTGGGTTCTCGCCCTGGTTCTGCCACTGCCTTACTGTGTGACCTCTGGGTAGGTAACATCCCCTCTCCAAGCCAGTTTCCCCAGGGGAGGTGGGCTTGACGCCTGCCGAGCGCTTTGAGATGGAAGCAGTAGACCAGGTCTAGGGGTCATCTGTTCACCTCCAGTGGGCGAGGTGTCCAAGGGAGCCTCATTACGTGCCTGGCTCTGGTCCCTCCCAGGTATTGCACCGAAGGCAAACGCACCTTCAGCAGCCGGCTGATCCTGGAGAAGCACATTCAGGTGCGGCACGGGATAAAGGTGACCGACCAGACCAAGAGCCAAGAGGTCGTCATTGCCCGGATGGCACCCGGAAGTTTGCAGGTAGGGGGCCGATGGCTGCAAGGATGGACGCTCGGAACTATGAGAGAATGGGGGCAGAGGGGTTAAAATAACTTCCAAACAATGCAGCCACCTCTTGGGGGGAACATGGCTGCCGTTAGAACAACCCACAGTAACATAGTGTAATAGGTCCGGGCAGGAAGCAAAGAATCTCGTTTGCAGGGGGGTTTATGGAGGTAGAGCATCACTGAGCTGGGACGTGCAGTGAGCACTAGCAGGATAGCTATGGGGCTCCTCCCTCAGCACCGTTCCCACTAGTGCGTTCATCCTGGCCGGGCCCCATCTGAATCGCTTCGTGCGGCTCCCTGGCTTTTGGCTGGTGGTCTCCTGTCTGACTAGTTGGCTTGAGAGGCTGGCTGCGGCAGGGAATACAGAGCAGCGGAGGCTGTGGAGTGAGTGTATTGAGGCCAAGGAGCAGATGAGGGCGGGGCTGAGTCTGCTGCCAGGGCTGGCTGATCATGTGTTGGGATGTTCATCCAGCCAGAGATCTTACGGCTGGAAGGGAGCCAAAGGATCATCTTGTCTGTGCTCCTTGGAGCTGCGCCTGTCCCACGCCGCGAGGCACGGGAGGGACGTGCTCATTGCGTGGGGCAGGCCTTTGTCTGGCACAGCCAGTTTAAGCACACAGGGCCCAAGCCCTGCCCGGCATTCGGGGTCAAGCCTCTCCAAACTCCTCCCCACAGGTGTCCAGCAGGAAGCGGAAACTCTCCTCGGACGAGGGCGATTCGTGTAGCGAGGAGCCGGACAGCACCACGCCGCCCTCCAAGAACCCCAAGGCGGACCGCAAAGCCCCCTTCCGCTGCCGCAAGTGCGGCTACGTGGCCTGCAGCGCGGCCGAGTTCCAGGAGCACATCCCCCAGCACAGGACAGACGAGAGCTCCCACCAGTGCCGGGAGTGCGGCCTTTGCTTCACCTCCCAGGTCTCCCTCAACCGCCACCGCTTCATCACCCACAAGAAGAAGAAGGGGGCGGGGGAGGTGGAGGAGCCCAGCCCCCGCAGCGGCCACGAGGGAGGGGCCCAGCGCTCGGCCGACGGGAAGCTCGCGTGCAAGGTGTGCGGGAAGGGCTTCGACACCCAGCTCAACCTGAAGACGCACTTCCGCACCCATGGCATGGCCTTCATCAGAGCCAGGCAGAACGTGAGCCCCGAGAACTAGGGGCGAGGGAGAGGGCAGCGCGTGTACATAATCTCTGCACAGAGCTCGTTGGCCGGCTCCCAGCTGGGCCCCCCCGCTCTGTGCACCGTTTCAGTACGTAGGTTGGATATGTAAAGCTGTGAAGAGAAACAAGATCCTTATTTATAAACCTGGAGGAACGTCGGAAGGATCCGCTCTCTGGCTTCTCTCGGTCGGTGGCCCGGCTGAGGCCGACGCGGGGCGGGGAATTGGGCTGGTTTACAGTGTAGGAAGCAGGAGCTCAGCGAGGGCAGGAGTCGGAGGTAGCCTAGCTCTGAGACTACACGGGCAAGCAAACGGTTCGTACGCTGCTCTGAATGATAACGAGGGACGCGGCCCGCTCTGTTTGCGAGCGCGGGTTCGGATTGTCGTGGGCGGTGGCTTCCCTTCATTGGAATAGGGCAGTTAGTCGTCCCTCCCCAGCGTTGTCTGTAGCCCAGGGAGCTGTCTCCCAGCTCGAGGGCAGCGCTCCGGTGCCAGGATGTCGTTTGCAGGCTCAGCTGCTTAACGGTCCCCTTGCCTGAGCCCTATTTCTGCTCTTTCTGATGGGCACTTCCCCTGCTTACTGGGAGTCTGCCTCTCCCACGTTCAGACTTGTCCGAAGGGAGTCCTTTCTCTCCGTGAGCGCTGATGTGAGGACAGGTGGGGGAAGCCCCCAGCTGCTTCCTGGGACAGGGAGCCAGCTGGGAATTTAAGTTACTGTGTTGATAAGATGTTCACAGCAGGATCCAACTTTTTATTTTTTTTGGTAATGTTGCTTATTTTGTATTTTCATCTGGAGCTCCGGGAAGCAATGTTAGCCTGACTCTGTTAGTTGCCTGGTATCTTAACTGACAGCGTCGATCCAAGTTTTCATGGTTTGTTCACTAACTATATTCACCCACTGAATGCATGTGTTATGAATCCTCTTCACAGGTTCACCTGCACTAACTTAACGCGATTCTGGGTTTTGTACTAACTGAAATCTATGTAGAGGGTTGATGGCTGCACATGGCCTGGATTTAAAAGGAAACATTTGGCTACTAAGCTGCAGGTGACAAGCAGGGGTGTGTGTGTGTGTCTTGAAAATGAAAGCAATAACCTCGGGAAGTGAGGTCTGGCAGGGAAATGGACTGCGAGCCAGGGCAGTGCAGTTAACCCTGCATGTACTATATAAAGGGTGTCTGAAAAGCCAGAAACAGCTTAGTTTGATCCTTGCCTACCTCCCAAGGCAATCCCTCGAAATCACCGAGGGGTGATTAGTCCTGATTAAGTTTTCCTCCACCCCCTTGCTAGCGTTTGTAACAGTCTCTGCTTGTGAGCTCTTCTCTTTACCAAAAAATGAGCCAAGTTATTAGCAAATACTAAATCTCTTTACAGCCGCGAGGGTCAAAGATCAGCTGATCAAAAACAGATATTTTGTTGCGGGTGGGGATTTTATTTTTGGGTGTGGGGTGGGGAAAGAGGGGGATCAGCACCCAAAAGGATGCACCCGAAGCCCCCTTCCCCCAGATGTTATTGGTTGAGGGCTGGGCTTATCTGTGGGACGAGGTGGGCCCTGATCTGTGCTGCTGCTGCTTGGAAATGCTGGTTACCCTGGCTGAGTAGTGAGGTAACAGAAGAGGGTAGCGACCCCATATCCTTGCTTGGGGCTGCCGAGAGAACTTGGATCTTGAATCCAAGGGAGTTGAGACTAGTCTGTTCAAAGCACCTGCCACGGTTTTCCAACCTACCACGTCCTTAAAGTCCCAGCTGGTTGTAAATAACCGGGGTAATTTAGAGCGTAAGAGAACGTGCTTTGTTAGAAGCAGAAAGGGAAACTAAACCCTCTTTAAAAAAAAAATTATGCAGAATTCAGTTCTTAGACTGACGTAGATGCTTTCATTCCCCACCCAGACACACCTACAGGCCCATTGGACCGACACACACTTACATCATGGCAGCTGGCCTTGCAAACTCTGCAGGGTCTCGATCCAAGACCCGCAGGAAAAACCCCACCCCAGGCCACGTCCATTGATCACTGCCCTGAAACTCCCCCCTTTGGTTCAGCTTTCATCTCCCCCTCCGCTTCGGGTTCTGAGTCCCTCATTTGCCACTGCAGCACTTGCCACCTCACTGACAGCGCATTCCTATGCCACGTGACCCAGCTCACCGCCAAGTTATGGACTCGGAAGCATTTTAATAGCAGTTTTGGACCGTCAGTATTGCAGCAGCATCCACAAGAATTTTCAAACCTGTGCAAATGGCTGCGTCCCTAAATCACGTTTGGAAAAACGATTTCGACTTGTTTCGTTTGTTGCTTTGGCTTGTGTGCTCCAGTTAGGCTGTTGTGTGAGTCATTCTTATTTTGGTAACTTAACTTTGGGTTTTGTTTTTTTTTAATGGTGAATAACTCTTAAACTGTGTGTAAAAAGTTCTGTAACATACACTAAAAAAAAAAAAAGCTACTGTTGTGATTTATTTTTTCTTGTTTTAGAAAAAGGATTTGCTGTTTTTAAGTTCAACGGGATAACTCTCTTCCCCCTCCGAAGATGGTTTGGTTGAAAGGAACAAATGCGGTGGTTGGTTTTTTTTAATTCATAGTAAACCATTTTTTTTGATCCAATTGAATGTTTATGCAGCAGCATTTGAGGTTTAAAAAAAAAAAAAAAACCCAGACCTTTTCTTGTATAAAACTGCAATCAAATATTCCCAATGCTTGTTGTTACAACCTGCCTTCCCACAGGGTCAGCAGCTGCAGTGGAGTGGTAACTATATTTTTAAGCCATGTAGTCCCACTAGCAAGAGTAACCAAGCTGAAATGAAGGTAACTACGTATTTTAAATTTCCTCCCGGTTTTTTTCCTTTGTCTTAACTGTCTCTTCTCCCACCCCAAAAAACCTACACTTTTAAAAAATGTATTCGCTTGGAGCTGTGGAAGTGTAAATGCTGTTCAATAATATAGACGAACCTAAAGTTTCTACTGTTTTAGAGAGGAAGAAAAACAAATTGCTTTGTAATCTTTGGTGATCTTATTTCCCATGCACTTCAGTGCCTTTAGATTGACTTCTGTTTAAAAAAAAAAAAAAAGTGACTCTGCATTTTGTTTTTAGAGGGGGTTTGTGAACTGATGATTATGCTACATTAAAAATATGGGCACTGCAAAAGGCTCTCAGGTATTCTTTATTCTTGTAGTAATAATGCAATTAAAACTTTTAGTGGTTTAACTTCTGCTGTACATTGTGTTAATTAAAATGGTTGCCACGGTTTTAACTAGTCCCGTTCAATGCAGTTGGTTTTGGGGCCTGGTTCTGAAGCCGGTTCCAAATGTGGTTCTACCCCTGTCAGTCTGGCGTGTGTCACTTGGCCTGGGTACCAACTGGTTCACTGCCAAAGTGGCTTGGTTTGTGTTGTATTAAGGCATAGAGTGGGGGGCAGTCTTACCTCTTAACTCGCTCTGTAAGAACCTGGAGGGATGGTACCTGATGGGAACACGGTAATCCTGCAAAGACCAGATTTGCCTGGCAATAAGGGTTTAAAAATTGCATCTTTTTTGCATAGGCTGCAGGATCTTCCGGGAAGCAGCAGTACAATAAAAGGAGGGATGAACTTTGGCTACAGGAAAGTAGAAGTGTGTTGTTTTTTTTAAGGGCTAGCAAAGAGCTCACTACACAGGCCAGCATTCTGCTACTACTGTTGATCTAGTTAAAATTGGATTTGAACTACTGGTGCGTAGCCAGCTGCGGAGCAATTAGGCTGACTTTCGTCACCAGGGCAGGGCTCAGCTGAGCTGTTAAAGACTCTCTACTTACAGGGTTTTTTGGAAACTTTCCCCCTTTAACCCAGGTATGTGGCATTTGCACTGTCTACATGTGAGTTTTGTGAGAATATCCAAAACTAGAGGATTTATGCTGTCTGGGACTGAGCTAAGGAAGAGGCTCGTTAAAATCTCTCTGACAAGCAACGGGGTAGGAAACGAACTGTTCTTTTAAGACAATGGATTTTCATTCTGGATTGCAGTCCGGTGCCTAGACACGTCAAAGCAGACACTTAGAATGAAAGCTCCCTGCAGTCTCAATGCAGAGGAAATAATGTGATAATGCTGCCTTTTAAAAATGAATGAAATCTGCCGCAGCTGGAGCAGTGTCCATCTCCCCTGACACGGGCTTCAGCGCAGGCACTTTTAGCGTTGGGGACTCATGTAGCTTTTCTGTTACTGAACCGGCCCAGTTCTGCCATCCACTTGCAGTTGCCTTTTGTTTGAAGGGAAAACTCACTCCACTATTTACCTAGGGTTTTAGGAGCATCTGAGTCTTCCAACTATTCCATAGCTACCTGGGACTGGAGGAGACACCTCCCTGCAGGGTCAGGTAAAAAAGCACAACACATCAGCTGAACTTAACCCCAGGAAACCTGCTCTTCGGTCATTCCACTGATGAGTTTCCTGTGTCCTGCTCTGCCTGCCAAAATGGCGCATTTGATTATGTGGCAGTTTTGATTACATGGTGCAATTGATTAGATGGCAGTTTTCCTTTAGTAGTAACTATTACCGAAGAGGAATTGGAGGCTTTCAAGGAAATCTCTCTAAGGTAGCCGGGCAGCCTTCTACTGCCCGCTGGCCTTGTCCAATAACACCTGAGAAGGTCCGGCTCCCCAGTTCCAAATGGGAGCTGATGGAAACACGGACTCAGCTTCCACCAGGCTGGAGGTGTGCTCGCTTTGTCGGTACAGAGTTGAGTTAAAAAGCTACAGCTGTTTTTGAAAGCGGAGCAGAGGTTAGTGTAGAAAATAAACCATCAATTTATTCTTTTTATACAGTTGTGGAGGAAGGAGACTTTTTTTTTTTTTTTTTTTACCCTGCACAACAAGACCGAGCAGCTGGTCTTGTCCCGGTGAGTCCAAGCAGTAGGTGCTGGTTCCTGAGAAGGGAGACCCAATGCCTGCTGAGTTGCTCCTCGGTGAGGAGGACAGACAAGCTAACCTGCATCCTCCCCAGAGCAGAAGACCTCAGAGGAAGAAGACTCTCAACATGATCCTCCTGCTCAATTGCCTTAAATTAGTGGCCTTAATCAAGCCCTGCAGCAATGTATAATCCAGGAGCAAGGCTGAGTGGATCCTGCAGACACGTCTCTTCCCTCCTAGATTCCAGGGTCAGCATCGGAGCAATGAAGCTGGCACGTCCATCAGAGTTTTTCCACGTAGTTCCCGGGGAACAGCCCTTCTTTCCCTCGTATCCTGCCCTGCCACCAGCCTGAGGGGTCTGAAAAGGGAAAGCGGGCAGGCAGCAGTCACCACCGGCTGAACCGAGAGCTTGATCAACCCTGACAAGAGCTGGTCTCAAGTGTGATGGGGCAGCAGCCACCTCCAGGTCATACCAAGAACTGGTGCTTCCCCGGTGCTTGGTGCAGTGCAAAGTACGGATAAAGTGCTACCCAGCCAGCCTGGGAGTGATTTACACTCAGGGCCAGTGGTCAGGCTGCAGGTCCAGACTGGGGAGAGATTTCTGATACTAGGCACCTCTAACCCTGCAGCAAAAGGCAGGAGGGGAGAGCCAGCAGCTGGAAGCTGGGTAAAATCCGACTGGAACTAAGCTGCCCACTTTGAACCGTGAGTGAACTAGAGCGTCGTTTTTAGTTCCAAGAGGAATTTGGGCCTAGCATGACGTGAGTTGTGTTGCACAGGAGCTCAGCCTAGATTATCCTAATCCCGTGCAGCTTTAAGAGCTGCACCCCGCACTGAGTGCGGGAGGGCAGGCCCCCAAGGATGAGTTGATAGCCCAGATCGTTAGTGGCTCTGATGTTTTTCAAAGCTGCAGCGTAACACCATAGGCACAGGCGTATCCACCAGCCACTACTCCGCGCCCTAAGAAGCTGGAGCAGGGGAGGCCTCTCTCATCAGCAGGGCCTGAGCCCATAGCCATGCCAGGGCACAGCAGAGCACCTGTCAGCTGCAGGAGAAGGTTTGCAGCTGAAGTTCCTGAGTGCCCAAGTTGGGGCCGTCAGCCAGGAGCACCAGGCCAGCTGCTTGGGCATGCAAACCCCTCTCCTCAGCACGGCATTGCTGGGGGGCTGGCGTCTGCCCGTCCCTTCCTCAGCTTGCCCCATGCAGCGGAGGGGGAGCGGGTTCAGAGGTTGCGGTGCCCAGGGCGCTAAGCGACACGTGCTCTGTGATGGGCAAAGTTCTCACTGGGGTGGTTTTTAACCTCATGGGGCAGCATCTCTTTGCACTGACAAGTGGAGGGGGCCCAACGCCCTAAGCCGGGTGGGGGAGTTGGAGGTCTGCTCCCAAGCTCCAGTGAAGCGGGAGCAAAGCTGGGAATGGAAGCCAGGAGTCCTGGCTCCCAATCCCCTTTGTGCCTCCTCACCCCCCCCTCCCTTGGAGGAGTACAGCCCAGTGCTGGAGGAGGAGGGGCAGGCGGGGGGAGTCCACTTACCTTCTCTAATGAGTTCAATGTATTCGTCGGCGTTGAAGCTGAGCTCGTCTGTGTCCTGGGCATCGTAGGCGTAGAGGGCGCGGCACTGGGGCAGGCGCGGCTGGGGCTTGGGCTTCGGCTTGGGTTTGGCTCGGCCGCCTCCAGGGACGGGCTTGGCTTCTTTCGAGAGCCTCCGCTGCCAGCTAAGGAGAAGGGAGGAGGAGGTCAGCCTGCTGCATTCCTCCAGCTGCGGGGGCTTTCGGCAGCCTGCAGGGGCAGGCCTGGGCTATCAGTCCTAGAGCGCTGGTACTTTAAACCCCCAGGTGCTCCGGCCGAGCAATCCTGCAGCAGAGCCCTTAGGAACCAGGGCTCGCTCCTGGGGCAGGATCGGGACCTCCCAGGCAGAGACAGGGCTGCCCCATGCTGAGCACCCCTGCCTGGCACCAGCCAGGGGAACGGCAGCGCCTCTCCTGTCCCTGCTGGACTAGCCAGGCTCTGTGGGGCTGCCATCTAGCGGGTGCTGGGGGAAGCCAAACGCAGCAGCTCAGGAAAAGGCAGCTGGGGAGGGCAGCAGAGACACCCAGGCCACAGCTGGGCCAGGCAGGGCTACTGCTCCCTGCTGCTGAGCTGAGGCGGCTGGCTTGGCCGGAGGAAGGGGGAGCAGGAGGCATTTGGTGCTGGAATCTCCCTATATCGCTGGTTTCTGCTGCCAGGGTGGGGCCTGGGGCCGGCTCCTGCTGGGCCAGGGTTAACCCTCAGCCAGCCAGAGCCCCACGACCCGACCCAGCAGCCTGGGGCACTTACCCGGCCGCGCCCTGGTCCGGCACGTTCATGAAGTCCAGGTTGAGCTGGGCAGGGAAGGCCTTGGCCCTGGTGCTGGCTCCATGCCTGGGCAGGGTGGGCTGCTCCATGCTGCCCTGCCGGGCGAGGGAGAGACGGTGCTGGAGAGAGGCGCGGGACCCAGGGCCGCCGCGCCGGCTGGCGTCGCTCCGCTCTCTGCCTGGAACAGAAGGGGGGAGAGTCACTTGGAGCTGGAGGAACCCAGGCATCCTGCACTGGGAACACAGGAGCCAGCCTGGAACCCTGCCTGGTCCATGGGGTGTGTGAGAGCAAGAGAGAATTAACCCTTTCATTGCCAGGCACATCCTGGGGCCTCCTCTGCACACCTGCTACTGACCCCAAAGGCAAGAGGGTAGCCCCGACCTGCGACCTCCCAACCTCTATTAACCCTTTCTGTGCTGTACAACCAGGCAGCGCTGACCAAGGGGCGGATGTTCCCTGCTAGCCTTGAATGCATGGCCCTGGCCAGAGTCCAGCTGCTGGGGGTTGGGGCTTGGGTGGGGTGTCTGTAGGCCCCCTTGGTGAGGAAGGCACCCGGTGGCCATATCGCCTCCCCCCCCCCCCCGGGGGGGTGACAGGCTGCTTTGGACTCATCTGCCCCAGCGATCCCCCACTGCCCCCCAGCCCGCCCCCTCGCTGCAAGAGGAGCCTTGTACCTGCCGCAGGGGGGTGGTTCCGGCCGGGGATGCTGCTGCTGTTCAGGTACCTGCTCTTCCTGGTGTCCCGCCGCGTGGGCCCTGCAGCAGGAACGACCACGATTAGCCCTCCTGTGTGCTCTTCCCCTTAGCCCTCCCTCAGCTCCCTCCCCCCACCCCCAGGGCAGGGCTGTCCCCTGAGGCGGTGTGTCCAGGGCTCTGCCCGCTGGAGATCAGGTCCCATCCGCAGCAGGACTCTGCCCCCTCCAGGGCCGCTGGAGAAAGCCAGCAGCTAGGGCTTGCTCCTTGCAGCCTGTTCCCTGCCGCTCGCTCGCAGATGCAGACACTCACGGGCGTTCCTGGGCAGCCCGGGCCCGATGCTGACGATCAGCACCTTCCCGTTGTTCCGGAGCAGCGCCACGTCGCCCTGGCAGATCTGGAACTGGATCTGGCGGGAGCCCGCTGCCCCCCAGGGGCCCCAGCCGTCCTTCTTGACCTTGAACTCCAGCCTGGGGGAGGAGGGGGAGAGAACAGGAGTGAAATCAGGCTGAGAGAAGCAGGCGGGAAAGCACTGGGCTCAGCAGGAGCCTGAGCACGGGGAGGGGCACATGGAGCCAGGCACCAGCTCGAGGAAGTTTTGGAGCAGCACGTTGCAAAGGTGAGTTGGGAGATCATGTGAGACCCAGCCCCCACCTCAAACCAGGGGCCCGCACACAGGGGCAGGAATAGAACCCCAGAGTCCTGACTCCAACCCCCTGCTTTAACCATAACACCCCCACTCCCCTCCCAGAGGTGGGGATAGAACCCAGGACTCCTGGCTCCCAGCCCTCCCTGCTCTAACCCTTAGTCCCCACTCCCCTGCTAGAGCTGGGGATAGAACCCAGGAGTCCTGAAACTCCTCCACTATCTCCCCCACTTTAATTAGACCCCATTTTTAGACGGTAAGCTCCTTGGGGTAGAGGCTGTCTCTTTGCTCTGTTTGTACAGCACCTAGCGCCGTAGTCCATGGCTGGGGCTGCAAGGCGCTATGGGTAGATAGTTAATAGGAATAGTTCCCCTCCTAGGGCTGAGAATGTAACCCAGGAGGCTGGACTCGCAGCCACCCCTGCTCTAAGCACCCCTTGTTCCAGGGCAGGGAGAAGAACCCAGGAGTCCGGGTTCTCCCGGCCCCTTCCCCCCTCAACTGGTTAGTAACCAAACGCTGCTGCTGGGCCAGCTCTGCCCAGCGGGGCCCCCTGCTGGCGGCAGCGTGGACTCACTGGTTGCTGAACTTCACGGACAGCTGCTGGCGGGTCCTCTCCTCGTAGCGTTTACACAGCAGGCTCAGCAGCTCCGTCTTGAAGACGGACTCCAGGACGCTGTCGTACTGTTGCTCGTGGACGATGAGGAAGTCGTCCTGCAAGGTGCTGCCGAGGGTGGGGGAAGCAGAGGCTGCATCAGCCGTGGGCACCCTCCCCACGTGCTCTCCGAGGCCGGAGCCAGCTGGGGGCGGTGCCCCCGGGATGCTCAGGGCACCGGCCCTGCCCGGGGCAGAGGAGATGCACAAAGCCGCTTGAGCGGTGGCTCTGGCTGAGCCTGGCTCGGGAAGCAGCCTGGTGCTTGGCCCCCCCAGCCCCCACTGCAGCTGGGACAGGGCTGCGCTAAACCAGACCCTGGGGGCACCGGGCCGGCCAGGGCGGCCAACAGGCTCCTACCTCAGAGACACCGACTGGATCCTCTCCAGCTCCACCTGCCGCTTCAGCACCTCCTTGATCGTCCCCTTCTCAGGGCCCTGCTTCACCTTCTCCCGCCCGATGAGGTACAGGAACCGGGGCGTCAGGATCAGGTCCCGCTTCACCCTCTGCGTGGGGGGGAGAGGGGCTGAGCGGGGGGCCCATGGAGGGAGGCAGGAGCATGGGGGGAGCCGAGGGGGGCAGGGTGTAAGCACGGGGGGGAGGGAGGTGGGGCAGGGAACCAGAGCCTGGGGGGAGCCAGGGGAGCAGAGCCTGTCTCTGAGGCGGGGGGGGGGGAAGGGAGAAGGGGGGAGAGCAGAGCCCGGCCCTGGGGCAGGAGGAGGAGGAGGAGGGAGCCAGGGGAGCAGAGCCCGGCCCTGAGGCGGGGGGAGAGCAGAGCCCGGCCCTGGGGCAGGAGGAGGACAGATCTGGGGGGAGCAGAGCCGGACCCTGGCGCCGAGGGAGCGGGAGAAGAGCAGAGCCCAGTCCTGCCGTGGGCGAAGGCAGCAGAGGGGGCAGCCGGGGGGCCCCGCGCTCACCTTGAAGCGCCGGTCGTACTTGGTGACGGTGTCGGCGAAGTCCACGCGGTCACGCCGGCCCACGAAGCGCCGCAGCTCGGGCCGGCTCTCCAGCCCAATGTAGTCGCCCACGAAGTTGCGGTTGAGGCTGTTGCGCCGGCGCTCCTTCTTGTTCAGCAGGATGTTGGAGGCTTTGGGAGGGGGAGACACGGGGGGGACTCAGACCTTCTTAAACCTTGGCGAGCGGGGTGGGTGCGTATCCCCTCCCCCCACCCCGACTCTGACTCAGGCCTCGTCCACACGGGGACGGATTCTGGAGCAAGCCTGGGCCTGGGTTCCAAGTGCTGGACTCGGGTCCCAGATGGGACCATTGTGACCAGCCAATCCGACCCCCTGGGCACCACCGACCAGAGCCCTGCCCCCAGCTAACTGCCAGAGCAGAGCAACGGCCGATCTGGACTGAAAAATTGTCAGCGAGACCGAATCCCCTGGACGCTGGGGAAACTGAGCCCAGGGGTCATTCCTCTCACTGCTAAAAACCTCCGTGTCCTTTCCTGTGTCTCGCTCCCGCTTCCAGCCCCTGGAGCGTGTTTGACGTTTCTCTGCTAGGCTGAAGAGCCCATTATTAAAGACTTGTTCCCCACGTAGGTAATTAGCAACTGGGCTCCAGTCGCCCCATATCCCTCTGGGTTAAGCTAAATCGATCTTGCTCCGTGAGTCTCTCACTCTAATCCTTTAATCCTCCTCGCGGCTCTTCTCTGGCCCCTCTCCAATTTACTAACCTCCTTCTCGAGGGGTGGGCACCAGAACTGGACTCTGGAGTCCTGCCTGGTCCAGCTGCTGTCCCGAGGGGGCAAATTTTAGTCCACAATCACTGATCGAGGCAGCAATAGCGTGGGGGGGGGGTGATGGGGTATTACGGGAGCCACTTTCAATTTACACCCACTGCCACACATACACCTAAAGGTTACCAGGGGGGCGCAGTTTCCCAGGGTGGACAAGCCCTCAGGCCTTTGTCCCATGCATGGGCACTCTCACTTCACCTGGAGTCCATCCCTTACCAACAGGAGTCACCTCTGGCCGAGCCTCAGAGCATGAGGGTCATGCCGGCTTACCCGGGCCGGTGTACGTGTGTGCACCCCCCCCATGCACAGCGATCAATGGAGGGGATGGCTGCATCGCTCAATGGGGAAACCTCAGGATCGCTGCCACCCCCAGGAGCCGAAGGAAGGAGGGACGAGTTTGGGGGACGACCCTGGGCAGGTCACTGCAGCTCCAGGCCTCAGTTTCCCCAACCGAAAAGTGAGGGCAATTCTCCGTCCTTTCTCTCAGCCTGGGTCTATTCGGTGCGTGAGTGCCAAGCTGCAGGAACCGTCTCCTGCCCTGTGTCCGTGCAGCACCTGGCACATCCGGGTCCTGCTCTCCATGCAGGCCTGTAAGCACTACCGTAATGCACCTGATATCTGAGCAGCGGCTGGAGGTGGCCAGGCCCAATTCTGCTTTCCCCAGGGCTGGGCAATCGGAGGGTGTGGGGGGGGAGGGGGTGGTGCACGGGACCCACCTTCCTCCCTCATGCGGATGTACTTGCGCACGGCCACGTGCTTGCGCCAGGCCTTCTGGATGACCCGGGCGTATCCGTCGTAACGCCGCTCCCGCATCTCCTCCAGCAGGAACAGCTGTGGGGGCAGGGAGCACCGGCTTAGGGGGGCTGCCAGGTGATTTCCCCCCCCACCCCCAAAAATGCACGCCAGGCCCAGCCTCCCTAATCCCCAACTGGGAGCCAGCCCCCTGCTCTGCAGGGTGACAGTCCCGCTCCCCCACTCAGCAACTTCAGGGCCTGGTCCCTCCAGGGACTGCCTCCCGCCCGCATTGGCCTCTCCCTGCCCGCCCCGGAGGTCAGCCCCCCCTCCCCACCCACTCACAGACTCTGGGGCCTTGATGAAGACCTTGCCCTGGCCCAGCTGGTACTGGTCTGGGTCCATGTTGACGGAGCGCAGCAGGTGCACCACACCCTGCTTCTCGTCCCCGCGCCAGGCCGGCCATGTCTCGGGGGTGAGGATGGCGTACCTGGGGAGGGAGAGGGGGGGTGGCAGGTTGTCCTAGGGGCTCAGTAAGAGAGTGGGGCTGGGGGGGGGGGGGGCGCTGCAGAGGGACGTCTCCCAGAGGCAGCCCCCGGCACTCTGCCCTCCAGGGGCAGCCCCCGGGTATCCAGCGAGCCGGGGTGCGATGCAGGGAAACCCTGGCCTTGCCCCCAGCACGTTCCCTGGACCAGAGCCTCCCTGCTGAGCCCACGTGGCATCACACGAGCCATGAGAGCAGCCACCACCCTCACGGGCTGGCCCCCGGCGCTGGGATCGAACCGGGGGCCTCCGGAGCCCACAGCACAAGCCTCTGCGCTGAGGGGCTCCAGACTCAGCCGCCTCTGACACGGAGCAGCCACAGGGGGCAGAGGTGACCCCCATGGAGAGGACCCCTGCGTCAGCATGGCTCATACTTGCCTCCCTCCCAGTTCCCTATTGGGGGGACCCCGTCTCCTCTGCCCGGTGCCCCTTCCTATAGCGCCAGCGGCAACAGGCCGAGGCTTGTGCCCCGTCTCCTCCCCTGCCCATGGGACGGCAGCTCCTACCTCTGCAGGAACTTCTGGAAGACCCGCCGGTAGGCGTAGCCAGCCCGGCGCACCCGGATGTTCTCCCGCAGGCCCAGGTATTCCACCTGGTGCTTCACCCTGGAGGAAGCCAGCGACAGGGCTGAGCAAGGGACGGGTAACCAGACACCCTGCTCCCCAACCCGTCTCCCCCTGGCTGGGCAGCAGAGCCCCTCCATGTAGGGAGATGGGGGCCCAGCCGCCCCCAGAGCCGGGAGCTGGAGGCACTCGGAGACGCCGACCGGCCCTGCAGAGCAGGGAACAGTCTGGAAAGGAATGAAGGGGAAACGCCCCAGGGGCCGAAGGCTGGGAGTGAGGGGATTGGGGGGGCAGGGACAACAGCTGCCCAAGGGGGAAGGGCGGAGCAGCCCCCAGCTCGTGGCCCCCACCTGCTCTCCTCCCAGTCGCGGGGTCTCTTGGTCTCGTTGGGTTTGATGCAGCGGATGTAGTGGGGGGTGCACTTCGTCAGGGTGCCCACCAGGTCGTTCGCTTGTTTCTTCAAAGGAACAAACCAACTTAAGCCCCAAAAGATGGAGAGTTTCTATGGTAACCAGCCCCCCCCACACACCCGCACTTCCCACCTCCATCCACCCCATTCCCCCCTTCATCCTTTAAATGGGGTCGCAGCTAATATGGCTGCCGAGCTAGGCACTCAGATACCAGGGTGATGGGCGGCCGTATTACCCCTATGATGACAGAGACATCCCACTGCTACAGGGGAGTCGCGTCTTACGCGGGGGTTAGGGTCTAAAGTCAGCGCGTAAGGCGAAAATCGCGTATAGTCAAAATGACCATCGAGGGGAATGGCGGGTGGAATCGCCTGCACTACAGGTATGGTATTTACATTGTCATTTTTCTCTTTTTTTTTTTTTGCCGAGCTCGTAGAGTTAAAATAGTGTAAGTTGAATTCACGTATGACACGACTCCTCTGTACTATAATCAGGGCCAGTGCAGGGATGTTTCATGCCCTAGGCGAAACTGCCACCTTGCGCCCTCCCCCCTGCGCCCCCGCCCTGAGCCCCCCTGCAGCAGCTCCCCACCCTCTGCCCCCCTGCCCCAGCTCACCCCTGCCCCGCCTCCTCCCTGAGCACGCCGTGGCTGCTTCACTTCTCCCGCCTCCCAGGCTTGCGGCATCAATCAGCTTAGGTGCGGCAGGCCTGGAAGGCAGGAGAAGTGAAGCAGCCACGGCGTGCTCAGGGAGGAGGTGGGGCAGGGGTGAGCTGGGGCGGGGAGTTCCCCTGCGTGCCGCCCCCCCCACTTACTTGCAGCAGGCGGCCCTCCCCGCACCCCCCTGCCCCAGCTCCCTCCACCTAAATGCCGGCAGCGACCAGGGCGGCTGAAGATCCGGCCACCGCGGTCGCTGCCGAAGAAAATGGCGCCCCCCAAATCCTAGCACCCTAGGCGACCACCTAGGTCGCCGAAATGGTTGCACCAGCCCTGACTATAATAAAGCTCAGATCTACTGTCCCGTGTTTCGATAGCACCTCCCCCAATCTCTCAAACCCCGCCCCCTTACTAAAAGGCCCAGCCAGGGATCACTGAAATGCAGCTAGCTCTGGGGTGGGGCGCGGCCGCTGTCTGGCAGCGCTAGGCATCCTGTGTCCAATGGAAACTGTAGCAGGGTTGCGGGGGGCAGTGGGGGATAAGACAGCTGAGCATCATTAGCCAAAAACCAGCCGAGTGGTGAGTGGGGGAATCTGCTGAGTGGTGCTCCCGGAGCTGCCCCAGCCCGAGCATAGGAGCCAGAATAATCCCCCGACGGCTCCAACTGGCCTGGGGGAGGCCCAGAGATGCAGCAGGGAGATCTCCGTGCTGGGCAGAGATGGGGCTGCTCCCCTCAGCCTCCCTCAGGTACCTTGATCTTGCTCCCAGCTGTGGTGGGGCGCCCTTTCTTCTCCGCGTTGATGTTCTCGGGAAAGAGGTCTCGGATGAAGGGGCTAAGGTGGGGAGGGAGGGAAATGATGTCAGTGCCTTGTGGGGCAGGGAGGTTTGGGGAGGGACTGGCTGGGATACGGAGCCTTTTGCCCTCTCCATCACCAGCTGGAGGCCAGCCCAGGAGCAACCCAGCATGGGACGAGTTTGTTGGGCCTCAGCTCAGGTCCCAGGGGTCAGGCGTCCACAGCACAAAACCCACTCTGCCGTTCAGCCGTCTCCTCAGCAGCGGGGCCAGGGACTGCCCTACCACCCCCCACCCCCAAAGGCCGCCCCCAGGGCAGGGTTATTGTACTGGATACATAAGCCCGAGCAATGAAAATATTCAGCTCTTATCGGCGTTACGTCCTAAAGCAGCAGAGCTGGGGATAGAACCCAGGCGTCCTGGCTCCCGACCCCGACACTCGAACCACTAGACCCCACTGCCCTCCCAGAGCTGGGAACGGAACCCAGGAGTCCTGACTCCCAGGCCCCCCCTGCTCTAACCACTGGCCGGCACTGCCCTCCTGGCCCGGGGCAGTGGCACTCACAGCTCACTGCTCTGCATCAGCTCGATGAGGTCGATGAAGAGCACGTCGCGGTTTCGCTCACAGAATCCCTCCACGTCGTAGGAGACCTAAGGGACGGAGAGCCGGGGTCTCAGCCGGGGAACGGCCTGGAGCCGGCGTGCTGGGGGGGCTCCCTCACACAGCCTCCCCAAGGGGAATGAGCCCCTCCCCATCACAGAGCCCAGGTCCGCCATCCCCCCAGGGGGGCCCAGCCTGGAGCCAGCCCAGCCACGGCCAGGGAGCGCCAGACTGGGGCACGCGCAGGGGGACGGGACACACCAAAGGCCTAGAATACGCAGCTACTGAGGCAAAGCACCAGGTGCCCCCCCAGTCCAAGCCCTCTCCCTAACTATGACAGCCCCCCCCAACCCTGACCCCCTTTGCCCTCCAACCCAGCCTCCCCTTCCACCGGAATCAACCTCTCCCCCAGCTTCCCCCTCCACCCTAACTTACCCCCCAGCACCCCCACATCCATCTCCCCCAGCCTCCCCTTCCCCCAGCCCCCCCACATACCCCTCCCCCTCCACCCTAACTTACCCCTCCAGCACCCCCACATCCATCTCCCCCAGCCTCCCCTTCCCCCAGCCCCCCCACATACCCCTCCCCCTCCACCCTAACTTACCCCTCCAGCACCCCACATCCATCTCCCCAGCCTCCCTTCCCCAGCCCCACATACCCCACCCTCCACCCTAACTTACCCTCCAGCACCCCACATCCATCTCCCCAGCACCCCATCTACCCCTCCTCAGCCACCCTCACCCCTAATCTACCCTCTCCCTCACCCCCTCTATAGTAATTGTACCATGTCCCCAGCACCCCCCCACCGTTTCCCCTCTACCCTCATTTATCCCGTCCCGCCCACGCCCCTTTACCCAGCCCCCAGCCCTCCCCACGCTGACCTTGCCGGCGTAGTGGTGGATGATGAAGCCCTTGTTCCAGCTGTTGAAGTGCTGGTGGGTGCCCACGGCCATCTGCAGCTTCTGCAGCAGGCTCTGGTCGGCGCCCTCGCCCTTGGCGTGCATGGTGGCGCACACGTCGTCCAGGATGCTCATGAGCCCCGGCGGGTTCTGGGCGGGGGGGAGACACCGGACCGCTCAGCCAGGAGGGGGCGCCACTCCCCAGCCCCTGCGCTCCCAGCGCTGGCCAGCAGGAGAGCCAGCGCCCCCTCCTGGGCAGCTCTGGCGCTGCAATGAGGCAGGGTTTGGGGTTCCCCCTCAGCACTGAACAGACCCCGATTAAGGGAGAGGAACTGGGGGTACCCTTGGCTCCGGGGAGATCCCAATTAAGGGGAAGCTGGGGGGTCCCCCACATTGCGAGGAGACCCTGATTAAGAAGGGGACTAGGAAAGGTCGGCAGGGAGACCCCAGGTCACAAGGGAGACCCCGATTAAAGGGGAGACTGGGGGGCAGAGCCCCCCACCAAGCTCAGACGGATGTAGGAGGGGGGCAGTTATGGGGATCCAGGTTCCGTGGAGACCAGAGACTCAAGGCGGCAGCGGTCCCAGGCTTGGGGGAGGGGTCACACAGGTTGTCTTCCCCCAAGGCCTGAGGTATTTGGAAGGGGGGGGGCCCGGCCGCTCGCTCACCACTTTGCTCTCGATCAGATCGCAGACGATCTTGTTGTTGAAATAATCGATGGGGCTCCAGCGAATCCCTTCCTGGACGTACTCCTCCTGGGGGGGGGGAGGGACGATTGTGAGGGGGTGCTGGGATCGGGGCAGCCCCAGATCTTGTGGGAGAGTGGGGGTTGGGCTCTGCCCATGTCCGAACTCCGGGGGGCACCCCCAGCGGCGAGTCAGTCTCAGGTGGTGGCAGTTGCAGGTGCCGGCCACCAGAGGCAGACACGAGTGCTTAGACTGCACAGCCCACAGAGACTCCAGCTGGGCCGAGGGCTGCACTGTGCCAGGCGCTGTACAAACACCAAAAGGCCCACTAGGCAACAGGCAGGAAGGGAAACTGAGGCACAAAGAGGGGCAGGATCTTGCCCAGGGTCAATGGCAGACCTGGGAACAGCACCCAGGGTCCTGGGCCCCAGCTCACTGCCTTGTCCACTGGTCCACGCTGCCTCGCAAACCCATTGGCTGACCCCACCCACCCATTCCCACCCCACACCAGCCCCTCCCCCACCCCCTCCTCCCCCTCATCTGCCCCTCCCCACCTGTCCCCTCCCACCCCACCACCTGCTCCTCCCCCTGTCCCCTCCCTTTACCCACCTCACCCCCTGCCCCTCACCTGCTCTGCCTTCAGGGTGAGCTCAATGAAAATCTGCTGCAGCTTCTCGTTCACAAAGTTGATGCAGAATTGCTCAAAGCCGTTTTTCTGCGGCGGGGGAGACAGACAGACCCATCAGGCACCCGGGGTCTACGCTGGGCAGGGCCATGCTGGCATGGAGGTCTCCCCCCGCCCCTCGTGGGAGGCAGAGCGCGACCAAAGGGGGCTCTGGCTCGCTCAGAGCAGCAGAAGGGGATGTCACAGACAGCTGAGACGAGCCAAGGGCCTGGGCGGCAACGGGGCATCCTTGGCACCCAGCTCACGCGCTGTCTGTCGCCCCCCCACAGCCCCCAGGGGAGAAGGGGGTTGCAAATGGTTGGAGGAGGGGGAATCCCAGATCTTCTCAACGTGCTTCTCCTCTTCTGCTAGCCCAAGCCCCCGAAAGCCGGGGAGCCAGGAGGGGACCTAGGAACCCAAAAGCCCAGGACGGTCGCTCTCGCGCCCCTGCCCCGCGGTACCTGGAAGATCTCGAAGCCGTAAATGTCCAGCACCCCGACGTTATATTCCTCGTAGTCCTTCTGCATCGCTTTGTTGACAGCCTGGGGGCAGAGCAGAGAATGGGGGGTGGAGGTGGGAATTCAGGGTTTTGCCTGGAAAATTACAGTGTGTGTGTGTACGGGGGGCGACAGAGCCCTGGAAGGGTCACTGGTGGGGGGGATGAAGTGGGGTTGAGGGGGATCGGACACCAAGTCCCCACAGAGAGAGCAGGTGGGGGCCCGGCGGCAGCTCGACACGGGGCCCCCGGGGTGGGTGACTCACGTCCACCAGGTAGTCGAAGAGCCGGGAGTAGAGCGCCTTGGCGAGGGCGTCGCGGGTGAAGCTGGCCTGCTCGGCGTTGAGCGTCACGTCGATCACCTCCGACTTGCCGCCCCACCGGCTGTCCATCTTCCGGCTGGTCAGCTTCTCCTTCAGCCGGCCCTGGTCGATGCCCAGGAGGTAGGTGGGGAAAGCCAGGACTGGGGAGGGCGAGGATAAGGGGGGAGGGTGTCAGGGGCAGCACCCCAACCCCATCTGCTTCTCAGCACAGCTCCCCCCCCTTCACCCCAACCCCGGCTGCTGGATTCGCCTCCCTCCCGCCTGCCTTCAAGGTGGGTGGGGAATCACCGTCCTCAGCCCCCGCACATCCAGAGGGGCCGGTGGAGCCCCATCCCCAGGGGACCCTCCTCCCCAGAGGGAGAGGATGGGAGGGGGGAAGGAAACAGGAGAAGGTGGGGCCCCCCAATGGATGGAGGCAGATCCCTGGGCCACACAAGTCAGGTTCCCCGCATCAGGTGCCTGACAGACCCCCATCCCCGAGGCCCCTTCCAACCCTGATATTCTACGATTCTGTGATTCCAGATCCACTCTGAGCCAGACCCTGACAGGGCCGCCCCAACCCCAAGCCAGATCCCAAGCCAGGCTGTGACACCCCCACAGGCCCCAAGCCAGGCCCTGACACCCCCAGTCCCCAAGCCAGGCCCTGACACCCCCAGGCCCCGAGCCGGGCCCTGACACCCCAGGCCCCGAGCCGGGCCCTGACACCCCCCCCAGGCCCCAAAGCCAGGTTGTGACACCCCCCCCCCAGGCCCCAAGCCGCGCCCTGATGGGGATCCCCCTACACCGTCCCCACCCCCGAGCCAGGCCTGACAGACCCCCCCACACCATATCCACACCGAGCCAGCCCCCGAGAGGGCCCCCACCCCAGTGCCCTCTGGCCCCCCACTCACAGTCCTCGCTCTCCACGGCGGCGTAGTTCCCCTCCTCCCGGAAGCTGATGTTGCCCAGGTGAAGGATCCCGGCCACGATCTGCAGCACCAGGGCCTGCTCCTCCCCAGAGAGCCCCACCACCTCCATGGCCGCCTGGGGACAGGGAGCAGGGGGAGGCGTCAGGCTGGGGGCGCTGACGCCAGGCTGGGAACAGGGGTGGGGCGGGGGGATGGGAGCTCAGAGGCCCAGGATGGGAAGTTGGGGGGGGCACAAGGATGGGGGGAGCACTGGGGGGGATGGGGAGCGCCATAGCAGGGGGGCACCAGGATGAGGGTTGGGGGATGGGGAGCAGTAGGGGGGGGGGCTCTATGGTGGCAGAAGACGTGGGTTGGGGGATGGGGGCACCAGGAAGTGGTTGGAGGCACTGTGATGAGCGTGGGGGGGGCAGCAGGCAGGGGGTTGGGGACACCATGGGGGACCGTGAGCTCCTTGCACCGATCTGGCTGTGTAAACGCCCCCCCACCCCTCCTCCCGTACCAGCGTCTCCTGGAACTCCTGCCGGTCGTTCATGTCGTCCACCTTGTAGGACGCCGACTGGTTGAGGTAGTAATAATAATCCGGGCTGGTGACGCCCAGGTTCTCCCGCTGCTCCGGGGAGGCGCCCTCCAGCAGCTGGGCAGGGAGAGAGGACAGAGCGGGGGGGTCACGCGCTGGCGGGGGGGAGGGGGTACTGGGCTCAGCGCAGACCCTGCCCCCACCCACGCACCTGGTAGTAGACGTGGAAGCTCCTCTCGCCGGGGTTCTGGCTCACCACCCGTGACTTCTCCAGCAGGAAGTTGGAGATCTTGCCCCCGTCGGGCTCCCCGCCTCGGCTGAACTGGATCTCGAAGTACTTGCCCTGGGGCGGGAGGGGAGGCCAGGTGAGCCGGACCCCCAGGCTAGGTCCCCGCAGCAGAGACGCCACCCCCAGAGCATCCCCCGCCCGGGACGTGCTCGAGACCCCAGAGCCTAACGGGCAAAGGGTTCAGCTGGCCTCCTCGCTCGCTGAGCAGGGTCTGGTGATCAAGCCAACTCCTGGGAGGCAGGACTCCTGGGTTCTGTCCCCAGCTCTGGGAGGAGAGTGGGAGCTAGTGGGTTGGGGAGGCTGGGAGCCAGGAATCCTGGGTTCTGTTCCGGAGGAGGAGTGGGGGCTGGTGGGTTGGGGAGGCTGGGAGCCAGGACTCCTGGGTTCTGTTCCGGAGGAGGAGTGGGGGCTAGTGATCTAGAGCGGGGGGCGGACTGGGAGTCAGGATGCCTGGGTTCTGTTCCCAGCTCTGGGAGGGGAGTGGGTAGAACAGAGACCTGGGAGTCCGGACTCCTGGGTTCAATTCGCCAGCTGTGGTAGCAGAGCAGCATCTAGCAGCTATTGCAGGAGGAGACTGGGAGCCCGACATCTGGGCTCTAACTCCCAGCTCTGCCACTGACGCATTGCAACAGGTCCCGTTCCCTCTCCATGCCTCAGTTTCCCCATCAGTAAAATGCAGCTAATGGCACTAAGCTGCAGGGAGGGGTTGTGAGGCTGAGTTGGTGCGTGGCTGTGAAGCACTCCGCGACGGCCAGCTGGCAGGGGGCAGAGGGCAGGCTGCCTGCCAGGCCCCGGCAGGCGCTGCCGAGCGCCCCGATCAGGAGGGATGGGCAAAGCCCCTGGGAGCCCAGGCGCTGCCGAGCGCCCCGATCAGGGGGACTGGCAAAGCCTCTGGGAGCCCGGGCACTCACGAAGCGGCTGGAGTTATTGTTGCGAACGGTCTTGGCGTTTCCAAAGGCCTCCAGGAGCGGGTTGGATTTCAGGATGATGTCCTTGACGTGCTGGGGGGAAGCAGGATGCTCGTTAGAGGAGGCCATCAGCTCCGGCCCTGCAGGAACCCCCAGCCCAACTGCTCCCAGCCAGCCCGGGCTCCCGGACCCCCACTGCTTCCCCCCTGCCCTGTCACGCCCTGCGGTACCTGCACTTTGGGGCCCCCGCCGGACACCTTGGAGATGTAGCTCATGATGTATTTGGCCGCCACCGTCTTGCCAGCGCCGCTCTCCCCACTGCAAGAGAGACGGGCGAACGCTGGCTTCTCCACCCCACCAGGGAGGACGCCCCACCCTAGCCCAGTGCCTTCTGGAGGTCAGGGAGCCTGGGAGGAGAACCTGGTTCGTTGCATCTACGTTTTTCCTGCCCTGCTTGAAGCCAGACAGAGACTCTCCTTTAAAGGAGGCAGAATGGCCCAGTGGTCAGGGCACCAGCCTTGAACTTGGGAGCCCCGGGCTCAGCTCTCTGCTCCATCAGTCCCTTAGCCTGAGTTCCCCGTCTACAGCCTGGGGGGAACAGCCCTGCCTCATGGGGTGGGTTACTAGGATAAATATGGTAACGACTGGGACTTGCTCAAGTACTCTGGTAACTAGCCAGAGACAGAGTCTCCTCCCCGAATGTGGGCGAGGAGGGTGGGTGTCGGGACCTGCGCAGCGTCCAACCCCACCCTGCCAGGGCTGCCAGCAGGGACTGCAGGACCACGCCTCAATCTCCCCATCAGTAAAACGTAGAGACGGACACCAGGTTGTCATGGGGGGATGGGAGAGGGAGGGGCTCTCCCAGCAGTCTCTGCCAACTTGCCGGAGGGCTACGGCCAGCCTGGCAGAGCTACGCTGCTCTGGTACCCCCGGTGTGTGACCCGGGCACCAGGAAAGGTCTTAGAGCTAGAACTTGGCACATGCCCAGATGTGGACCCTACGTCCGTCCGTCCCCCTCCCCTTCCGGGCTCCAGATGTGGACCCTGCTTCTGCCCCCACCCTCTTGCCCCAGTGGCTTCTGCCCCTGTTCCCGGCCCCGCCCTACCTGATGATGACGCACTGGTTCTCCCCGTCGATCAGCATGTTGCGGTACATGTTATCGGCCAGGGCATAGATGTGGGGCGGGTTCTCGTACTGGGCCTGCAACCAACGCACCGGTAGGGGACTCGGTTATTCCACTGTGCAGGAGTCGGGACGTTTGTTCACAGGGAGGGGGCAGGCGAGGAGACCCCAGCTCTCTAGTTATTTGTTTCAGGTGGCACTGGGGGGGCTCCATTCCGGGATCCCCATTGCAGTGCGGGGTTTGTACAAACACAGTGAACACAGTTCCTGCCCCAAAGAACTTACAGCCCATGTCAGCGCTCCAGGGACCTTCGTTCCACGCACTCTGGTGAGCGCTTGGCAAACAAAACACACTGGAGACTTGTAAGGACTTGGGGGACACAGTGAGCTCAAAATGACATAGGGCTTTGGGGGGCAGAGGACGAGGTCTCCCAAATCATGTTATCCCTTTGCCTTCCTCCCAGGGATCTCAAAGACCTTAATTACACAGGAATTCTTCACAGACCTTAATTAACCCTCGCAGGGAGGGTAAATCAGTGCCACCCCTATTTCACAGATGGGGAAACTGAGGCCCGGAGCAGGGAAATGACTTGCGCAAGGTCAGCGGCTGAGCTGGGAAGAGAACCCAGGAGTCCTGTGTCAGCCTCCCTGCACGTCCTTAGGCCAGCCTAGACCCCTGCGTCCCTGGAAACAGCCTTGATGGGAACTAGTGGGCTGATCTAGCCAGATCGCCCCGGGCCTCCTGCAAACCCGTCTCAGCACCCCCACCGCTACACCGGGAGATAGCTCCTGCCACGAATCCGCCCGCGGATCTCGAGCCCCGAGTTGCACCCCTGGAGAGGAGACGCCAGCAGATCTCAAGCCCCGAGCTGCACCCCTGGAGAGGAGACGCCAGCGGATCAGGAGCGTGGCAGGCGCACGGTCCCCTTGCAGGGGCTCAGCGCGCTCCCTCTATCAGCGCCCCCGTTCCCTAGGACAGTGACAAGGCTGCTGGGTTTTCAGGAGGGGAGTCGGGAACTGCACTGAACGGAGCACCCAGATGTCTCTTTGGGATCTAGGATACTGAGCAGGGAATGTCTCTGCACCTGCCACTAGGGGGCAGGCTGGGAGCAAGGCAGCTCCCATGGGGAGAGGCGATGGGGTGCTGCAGGCAGGGGCCTTGCTGGAGCTGGGTGTGGATCGCACACGCCCCCTCGGTGTCCTGGCAGCAAGGCGGGGCTCCCAGCTGAGAATTCCTGCCAGGATGACTCACCAGCTTCAGGAATTATCTTCCCCTCCCAGGGGCAGAAGGGGACTTTCCCAGCTGGGATTCACTCCCGGGGCTCCTTGTGGGTCACCCCGCCAGATGCACCCCCTCGCAGGCCAGGCACTGATGGGGAAACCCTTCTTCAAACTACAGCCAACCCCTACCCCGTTTAGCCAAGCCAGGCTTAACCAACGTTTTCGCTCAGCCTACGCCTGGGGATCTGCCTGGAGCCTGCTCTGGGAGACACCAGAGCTGGGCGGCCTTGGGCTCCCTCCCATTTGGGGAGCAGGCCCCACTCTGCTACATAGAATCATAGAAAATTAGGGTTGGAAGAGACCTCAGGAGGTATCTAGTCCAACCCCCTGCTCAAAGCAGGACCAACCCCAACTAAATCATCCCAGCCAGGGCTTTGTCAAGCCTGACCTTAAAAACCTCTAAGGAAGGAGATTCCACCACCTCCCTAGGGAACCCATTCCAGTGCTTCACCACCCTCCTAGTGAAATAGCGTTTCCTAATATCCAACCTAAACCTCCCCCACTGCAACTTGAGACCGTTGCTCCTTGTTCTGTCATCTGCTACCACTGAGAACAGCCAAGCTGCATCCTCTTTGGAACCCCCCTTCAGGTAGTTGAAGGCTGCTATCAAATCTTCTCACTCTTCTCTTCTGCAGACTAAACAATCCCAGTTCCCTCAGCCTCTCCTCGTAACTCATGTGTCCCAGCCCCCTAATCATTTCTGTTGCCCTTCGCTGGACTCTCTTCAATTTGTCCACATCCCTTCTGTCGTGGGGGGGCCAAAACTGGATGCAACACTCCAGGTGTGGCCTCACCAGTGCCGAATAAAGGGGACTAATCACTTCCCTCGATCTCCTGGCAGTGCTCCTACTAATGCAGCCCAATATGCCCTTGGCCTTCTTGGCAACCAGGGCACACTGCTGACTCATATCCAGCTTCTTGTCCACTGTAATACTCAGGTCCTTTTCTGCAGAACTGCTGCTTAGCCAGTCGGTCCCCAGGCTGAAGCGGTGCCTGGGATACTTCCGTCCTAAGTGCAGGACTCTGTTGGACCTCATCAGATTTCTTTTGGCCCAATCCTCCAATTTGTCTAGGTCACTCTGGACCCTATTCCTACCCTCCAGTGTATCTACCTCTCTGGACTGAGGAGGAGCCAGAGAGGAGCAACCAAAAGGCCCATCTAGTCCAGGATCCATCCAGCCCATCACTGGATGCGCCAGAAGAAGGGGGAACTTCCCCCACAGTCTCCGCTCCGCGTGCATGAGCAGGTCCCCTCTCCTCTCTGCCAGCTAGAACATGGGGCTAACAATACCAACCCACCTCTGCAAAGCACAGAAAGATCCATGGATTGAAGTTGCTACTTGTTACTGGCTCAGGGGAGAGGTGCAAGGGATTGAGGGTCCAACCTCCTCTATAGCCCAGGCCAGAGAACCTCACCCAGCGGTTCCTACATCCAGCCCATATCTGGTGGTTGAGCTAGAGCACAGCTTTTAGAAAAAAAATCCCATCTTGATTCCCAGAGAGCAAGTTATGGAAAATCCACCACGATCCTTGGTAAATTGTCCCAAGGGTAAATTACCCTCCGCTGCTAAAAACCTTATTCCTCATCAAAATTTGTCTGGCTTCAGCACTTTCCAACTACTGGATTTGGCTCTGCCTTTGTCTGCTGGAGAGTGGTGTCCTACCAGAAATCTTGTCCCCCTGGACGGTGATCATATCACCCCTTAGCCCTCTCTTTGGTAAACTAAATAGATTAAATCCCGCCCGAGAAGGCAGGTTTTCTCGATACCGAATCATTCTTCTAGCTGTTTTTCTGAATTTTCTCCTATTTGCCAACAGCCCGTTGGAAGTGTGGGCCCCAAAACCGGACCCAGTAATAGTCTCCCGAATGCTGCATAAGCTATATGCCCGTTTACCCCAACTGCCACATTACCCCACCCCCTTGTCCCCCAGAATGAGACACTCACGCTGGGGGACGAGGGCGGGATCTGGATCATGCGAAGGTTTGGATAACAGGGCAGAGACTGCGAGGAGGACAAGCCCCCAGCTGGGGGGAGGCCAGCCTGCTTCTGAATGGCTCCTGCCCTCTCCGTGATCTGA
Source organism: Mauremys reevesii (assembly GCF_016161935.1). Taxonomy (NCBI): domain Eukaryota; kingdom Metazoa; phylum Chordata; order Testudines; family Geoemydidae; genus Mauremys; species Mauremys reevesii. Next base: position 8,398,281 of record NC_052646.1, on the reverse strand, counting down.
ATCAAATCCATGTCCCCACACCCTGCTATTTGATAATTACCCTGCATAGAGGTACCCCTGCTCCCACTCCATGGCCTCTGCTATGGGGAGGGGGTCACAGTGGAATTGGAACCCCCGGTGGGATGTTTTGGGGGCAGTTTCCCCATTTCCTCCCCCCTCCCCCATTACTTACAGCTCCCTGGTACATGTCAATCTCGCGATCGGTGAAGTAGGGCAGCTGTTTGAAAGGGTTGACGGAGATGAGGACCGGCCCGATGTACGTCTGGGGTTTCCGAGATAAGGATCGACCAGCGACGATAGGAAGTGAAGAAGCAATGGAAAAGAACCCAGGGTTCCTCAGAGCCCGATCCAGAGCCACCTGTCCCACACAGCCCACCCCACATTTAAAGGGCCGCACACGGTTACTACATACAATCACATTCACACACCCCCGCCCACCGAATCCGCACAGCAGCAGACACACGGACACTGCTACCTGCTGATAAAATGTGTGCCTTGTCCCTTTCTAGGGTAATAGCCTACTACCTCTTTCCAGCTAACAGAATTCCCCCTTTCACTCAAGTGGTGGAGGGACACGCTGTGGTGGGTTCAGTCCCATGCAAGGGGTCATTACAACCTCTCAGCAACCCATGCATTATAAACACCCATCAGACAGATGTACCTGACGAGCAAGAGCCCCTGCATTTACAATTAAACTCCCTACCTGGCCATTAAGAAAAGCACCCAGGATTATTCAACACACAGAAGAAATTTGCAGCATCTCTGTTATTTGTCCCCATCAATGCGGGTTGATCACCCCCCACTCCACTCCCAAGTTGCTTTTGCTCCTAGTCAGTTTCATTATCCAGGCCCCAGGCTGGGGTGTGTGTTTATGGCACAGCCGTAACTAACGTGCCTCCCAGGTCCAGCAGGAAGAGGGCTAAGGAGAGACCTGGATCCAGGCAGAGATTAGGGGTAGAGATGGATGGAAAGTTTTCGACCAGTTTTCATCAGAAAACACCATCTACTCAAAATTGAAGGTTTTTTTGCACAGTCGTCTCCATTTCGATTAAGTTTCATGAAAAAAAAAGGAAAATGTTTCAAAGCTCTCAAACCCATCCCATCGGGACATTTTCGGAAAAGTTCCGATTTTTTGTTTCAGAATGACAGTCGATTTTGAAATTTTCTCTATTTTATCTTTAAAAAGTAAAAGGATCAAAACCGACATGAAACGTTTTCACTGACCCCAAATGATATTTTTTTCCTTCAGAATTTTGTTTTGCAATTTTTTTTTAAATTTTGGCTTTTCATCGTGATTCGGGATGAAACAAAACTCTGAAATCTCCAAATTTTTCGTGAGACAGAAAATCTGTTTTCCAACTGGCTCTAATTAGGGGATTCTCTGAGTAAAATACTGAATTTGGTCCCATCCATCCATGCCTGAGTTCTGTTCCTGTCTCTAAAGCCCTACTGGGTGATTTTGGGAATTCACATTCCTGCTCTGTGCCTCGGTTTCCCCTCCCCACCTTTTGTCCATCATGCCTATTCAGACTATGAGCTCTCCCAGGCAGCAACTGTCTCTCACTCTGCATCTCTGCCTGGGCCCAGCCCAACACACTGGGGCCGCTACCAAGATACAAATTATACTAATAATCCATCACGGTACCGATATGATCGTTAAAAGCATCTCACTGATGCCTGAGATGCCTCGATTGCTCCATGAGTTACCCTGGCAATGGGCCGATCCAGAACCAGCCAACCCTGGGGAAGCTGGGGCTTGACCCCCGCACCCCTTTGCAAACTGCTGTCTCTTTGGGCCAGGGAGCAATCAGCATTTCCCTCCTCCCCTGCCACATCCTCCAAGTTCCCGGCGTCGCCCAGCCTGCTCCCAGCCCGACAAGGATACGAAGATGTAGTCATCCAGGAAGCGTTTCTTGAGGTTCTCCACGATGGCGTCCTCGCTGATCTTGGCCAGCAGCACCATGTCGTCCACCCCGCTGTGCTTGACATTCTGCGCCTGCCAGTGGTAGCGCTCCTTGCTGCCCTGCGCGGGGAGGGGAACACAACGGGACAGGTCACAGCTCTGGCTAAGCTCAGGGCGGGGGAGCCCGGGCGACGCCGGTGCTCAGCAAACACGTCAGGTTCTGCTCCAGACAGGGAGGGGATGGCTTAGGGCTGCAAAACTGGCGGCTTGGGCTGTGAGAGTCCGGCACCGGGCTGGCAACCAGGAGATCTAGGCTCAGCTCCCTGCCATGGACACCCCATGTGACCCTGGGGAGTCATGTGATCTCTCTGGGCCCATCCGTGAAACAGGGATCTCCTTCCCCAGCTTTCTCTGTCTCAATCATGGGCTCTGTGCCTGTGCAGCGCCTGGCCCAGTGGAGCCCCAATCTCATCTGGGTCTCCTATTATTTGTATTACGGTAGCGCCAGGGCACCCCAGTCACAGACCAGAAACCCATTGTGCTAGGCACAGTACGTTACTTATTAGGTGTATTACGGTAGCACCTAGAAGCCCCAATCATGGACCAGGACCCCAGGGGGGTAGGCACTGCACATTATTTATTAGGTGTATTACGGTAACACTTAGGCGACCAGGCACAGACCAGGAGTACCTGGTGCCAGGTGCTGTACAAACACAGACCAGACTGTCCCTGCCCCAAAGGGCGTGGAGTGTAGCTGCGACCATGAAAGCAGAAGCCTTGTCTGGGCTGCACGAGTACTTGAGACCCGTGGCCTCTTGCTCAGTGCCCTTAGGCCAAACTCCTCTGCCTTGTCCTGTGTAACTGGCTGCCGTGCTCCACCCTAGAAGAGGCTGCATGATGCCCGGGTGTCTGTAGCTTATAAACTGAAATGCAGGACAATGATGCTACAAAGACCAAGAGGATGTAAATCTATGATCAGCCTCTGCCCCAGCACCAAGGCACCACATGCGTCTCTCTCTCTCACACACACAAATTTATCTCGTTTTAGCGCAGAGACGTGCAATGGCTTTGGGGTCTTGTGCTCCATTCAGCATCAACAAAGAGCTACGCTCTCTCTTTTTCTTCATCTGGCCAGGAATTCCCACCGTCTTGCCAGCCCCAGGGGTTCAAAAACCAGGAGTCAAGTCCACAAAAATCATGAGATTGGGGTAAAAATAATGAGATTTAATAAACAAAGAAATGCTGGGACCCTATTTGCCATGTTTTTTGCGCCTTTAGAGAGTTGTGCTTCCAAGTGTTTCGGCATAAGCACTGGGGCCAGAAACCTGCCTTTAAAAAAACTTAATTACTTAAAGCTAAAGATTTTCAAGCACTCGTATGACTCTGGGAGCCGGGACTTGAAGAAAAAACTAATCATATATTGCAAGACTCGTGGTAAAATGGTAAAAGTTGGCAACATTGCAAGTGCTGTATCCTGAACTCGGTGCACGGCTCTGGGGTAAGTCACACCCCTCCCCCTCCACGAGTGTGCCTCAGTTTCCCCATCTATACAAGGGTGCAACTGACCCTCCCTTGCAGAGGCTGCTGCAACCCTGCCAGGTGTTGTTACCATCCCGGGTGCATCATGAGGGTTTGACTTTCCCCTCTCTGCCAATCTCCATGATTAATTGACAGAGACGCTTTGCCCTTGATTTCAGCCGGGAGAGAAACTGACCCACACGGATGGAAACAGAATCCTCCCAGGAGCGCAAACTGCTCACGATCTAGTGGTCTTGCCCAGCGGGCGGGGAGGGCTGGGACGGACGCTACTGGCAAAGGGAACCGCGATTCTTGCCCCCGCTGGGTTAACAGCTGGAAGGATCTGGAGCACCCCAGGGTGAGATGGGAGAGAGAGAGAGAGAGAGAGAGAGCACGAATGTGTGTGTTGTTTGGGCTGCGTGTGTGCACACGACTGCCCCCTGCCTCCCTGCAAAAACAGACAAACCACAATTCACTTCTCCCCCCCACCCCCACTGCATCAGCACAGAAGATGGGTGGCTCTGCCCTGCCCCCTCCCCAGGCCGGGTGACTGCGATCACCCCCCACCCCCAAATCCTGGCTCTGAGCCAGCGAGAAAACTTCAGACAGGCTCCTGGCTGTTGCCAAGCGCTCCGTCCTCCGGCCCACACAGACAATGCGAGCGGTCAGTTGCTACGCGACCGACGCTGGTGGCACTCGCGGAGGGAAGGGATGGCAGCGGGAGGAGGGGCAGCGCGGAGGGAACGCTGCAGAGGCTCCGGCCAAGGCTAGGACGACGTTCTCCTTGCGGGTGCTAGACCAGGCCACCCCGGCCTGCGTGGAGCAGGGTCAGAGAGCCAGGCCTGACCGCTGGTCATAGCCATGAAGCTGCCGACTCTTCCGCAGTATTTGGGGACTTAATTCAATCCCCAGCTCCTGGAGTCACGGGAGATTCTGTTTCCTTTAAGAAAACCCAAGTTTCTAACCCTTGTAAATTATCTGTCCTCCATCTCCATAGTATCTAAACACCTGACACAGTTCAGCGTGTCTACCTTCACAGCCCCCCAGGAGGCAGGGCAGCGTGATTATCCCCATTGTACAGAGGGGAAAACTGTGGCACAAAATGACTGGTTCAAGGTTCCACAGGGAAGTCAGTGACAGAGCAAAGAATTGAACCCAGGAATCAAGTCTGAAGCTGGCACCCTAACCCCTGAGCTCTCCCACCTCTCCGTGGAAAGCTTGGCACGAGCCCTGAAGGTTCAAACAGCGGTTTTGTTTGGGTTTTTTTGGTTTGTTTTAAATCTGCGGATTTTTACAGCCAAGCTGGTGATTTCTGGGGACTGACTCCTGGTGTTTGAGCACTTGGGGCTGGCGCCTGCGTGCAGTGACACCTGCCTCATTCGCCCCTCCTGCTGGCCCAGCTCTAGAGGATGCAGAGTAAATACGAAAAAAACCATATGATGTATTTGGATGGTGGCAGAGCCCATGGGGCCCGTGGCACTAGGCCAGGGACGGGCAAACTTTTTGGCCTGAGGGCCACATCGGGTTTCGGAAACTGTATGGAGGGCCAGTTAGGGGAGGCTGTGCCTCCCCCAAACAGCCAGGCGTGGCCCGGCCCCCACCCCCATCCAACCTCCCCTGCTTCTTGCCCCAACGGCCCCCCCGGGACTCCTGCTCCCTGTCCCCTGACCGCCCCAGGAACCCCCACCCCAAACTGCCCCTCGCCGCCCCATCCAACCCCTCCTCTCATTCCTGACTGCCCCCACCCAGACCCCTGCCCCATCCAACCCCGCCTTCTCCCTGACCGCCCCTGGAACTTCTGCCCCTGACTGCCCCCCGCGGCCCCATCCCCCCCCCCCGTTCCGGCCTGCCCCCCGGGACCCCTGCACCCAATCAACACCACCCCTGTTCCTCGCCCTCTGACCACCCCAACCCTATTCACACCCCATGACCACCACCCCAAACTCCCCTGCCCCCTACCGCGCTGCCTGGAGCATGAGTGGCTGCCCGGCTGGAGCCAGCCAGGCGACCGTGCAGCACAGAGCACCGGGTCAGTCACCGGGTCGGCTGCGCTGCTCGGCCGCAGAGCATTGCGCCGGCAGCATGCTGCAGCTGTGGGGGACGGGACGGGGGCGAGCCTCCCGGCCAGGAGCTCAGGGGCCGAGCAGGAGGGTCCCGTGGGCCGGATGTGGCCCATAGTTTGCCCACCTCTGCGCTCGGTGCTGGCTAAACAGGGAGCAAACAGACAGGCCCTGCCACAGAGCTCTCAGCATCTCTGCAGATAACAACAAGTAAGAGCGGGGGAGATAAACTAGCCGAGCACTAGCTCCGCTCTGCCCCCAAGGCCGGGACCGGCCTCAAGGACAAGCCAGACCGGGGCACAGGAAGCATCTAACGCGGCTGAGACTTGAACGCACAGCAGGGCCGGGCGGGGAGGCGATTCGCTTCGCACTCCCACGGGGAGGAGGGCGTTCGGCATTCCAGAGTTGGGGGATCCCTGCCCTCGTTAAAGGGGGGGTTGGAAACGTCACCCCGGGGCGGGCTAGCCCATCGCCACGGGGTTCCTCGGAGCCCGCTGGTGCCAGCCGCTGCCAGGGGCAGGAGACTGGGCTGGGGGCTTTGCTTTGCTCTTGTCCTAAATGTAGGCGGTCAGCTCATTGGAGCAGCCCCGTTCCGATCCCAGCCCGGACGGGGCCTGGGCAGGCAGGGCCTCCCAGCCTGGTCTGAGCTCAGAGAGCTGCTCAGAACTCACGGTGCCCCAGGCCGGGTTCTGCTCCTCAATCCAGAGCGCTTCCCCAAGCGGCAGCATCTGCCTGGCACGTGGGCAGGGCTAGGGGCAGGGCCTTCGTGCCACCACGGAGCGGGGCAGGCAGCCGGCAAGACCCCAGGGCCAGCGACTGCACCTAGTGACATCAGCCCTGCCACCCCTTTGCCACGTAACGAGCCCGTGGCCTGGCCGCTGGTGGGTCGGACACTTAGGTGACAGCGTCTGAGCCCCCTCCCCACTGAGGACGACGTCTCAGGCCGGGCCCACCCTCTGGGGCACTCTGGAGCTCTGGCCATCTTAAGCCTCAGCAGGCCTGTGAGAAGGGAAATGCTATTGCCAGGCTGCTGAGGGGGAAACTGAGGCACGCAGGAAGGAAGTGACTCACTTGCCCGAGGTTCTAATGTGAGTCAGCGGCAGAGCCAGGAATAGAATGATAGGCCCTTTCTCTCGGCTCTGCGTTCTAACCACTCAACCACACTTGGAAATGAACCCAGGAGTCCTGATTTCCAGCCCCCAGCCTTCACCACCAGCCCCCCCCGCCCTCAAAGCAGGGACTAGACATCAAGGAGTCCTGCCTCCCCGTCCCTCCCTGCTCTAACCACTAAACAACGCTGCATTCCTACTGCCTCACCCATTTTGGCGTCTCTACTCCCTCAGCCAAGGGCTGGCCCCAGTATCATATGGTTGTGAAACTGCCTTCTCTGGCAGTTATTCATTAACCTGAGCTGGACGTGTGGGCAAGATCCCAGCCCGGCTCAGGAAAACTCCCAGGAGAACTTCACTGCAGTACAAGAAATGCGCCACCCTGAATGTCACACAGCGTCCCTGAAATGCAGAGCGGCTCCAAGCCTCACGTCCACACAGCCGCGAGTGCAAACCTGCCTGCCCAGGGAAGCAATGCCGAGGAGGGCTGAGCCCAAATCGCACCTCGCTTCAGCCTCTGCAGGTTCCTAACACCGGCAAAACCCCACGCCTTGGGGAGATCCTTCAACAAGGCCAATCCTGCGACAAGGATTAACGAAAGGCAGCACGGTCCAGTGAGTAGAGCGCAGGGCTGGGCCTTGGGACACCTGGGTTCTGTGCCTGGCTCTGGCCCGCTGGGTGATTTTGGGAAAGTCTCACCCATGCTCTGTGCCTCAGTTTCCCCTCCCACCCTGTGCCTGCCTGGAACGATTTGTTATCTTGCAGCTGTAGCACCTTGGAGCCGCGGTGCCAGGGGCTGTACAGACTTCCCCTGTGCCAAAGAGTTTAGAACCTAAATGCATCAGTGCGATCTGGGTTGGGAGTGGGGCGTGCAGCACCTGGCACGATGTGGGGGACCAGACTTTGGTCAGGGTTGCTGTGTGAGCAGCGCCCAGCACTATGGCGGGGGGAGGGGTCTGTGCAGGGTCCCACACGATGGGGGCCCTGATCTTGGCTGGGGAAGGGAAGGCTGTGCAGACAGTGGCCTGACAGGAAACCGATCTCAGTTGGGGTCTACACAGGGTCCAGGCCAATATCCACCCCCGGATCTCAGTTGGGGTCTGCACAGGGCCCGGTCCAACGGGGGGGGGGGGGGCCGATCTCAGTTGGGGCATCCACATACTACCAGAATCCACGTAACAAGCCACGTGGGCGACTGTGAAAATCCCGTCCCGCTCCCTTTCCGAACCTGACGCGTTCAGACATCACCAGGCGGGTTCGCCCCGCTGCAGGCAGTGGGACCCGCCGGCAGGGGCGTGCAGAGGGTACCCCGGTGGCGGGGCTGTGGGAGCGGGAACCAGGCAGGCTTTGGAAGAGCAGAGAGATTGCGCTGGCACAGGACTAGCCGTGACAATTCACGCCCGGCTCACGGAGACCAGCAAGGGCAGCGCGAGGAACCGGGGGCCGGGACAAACGCGTCCATTGTTTAAGGCACTGGGTTTGCTAGGGGCAGCGTTATCCCCGCATGGCCGGGCACTGCCCGAGCCGGGATCCTGGCAGCTCTGGGGTGCAGCACGTCATCTCAGCGACGGGTGGGGGAGGGGGGTGAAAGCCAGGCCTCTGCTACCAGGCCAAGGTTTGCCCCAGCTAGTGTATGTAGTAATGGCCCCCCAAGGCCCGTCAGTTCGCTGTGCACGGGGCGGGGGGGGGGGAGTTTAGGGCAAGATCCGACCCGCTGCGTGTCCCCCCCAGGGCACCCACCCGCATGCCCACCCCCCGATCCACATGCACACACCCACCTCCAGCAGGCATGGCCCCCCCGGGCCCCTCCCAGCAAGCACATGCTCCTGCCCCTCCCAACGCACAGGCGTGCCCACACACGCCCGCCCCACCCCCACACGCTGCCCCCGGCTCCTCCAGCACACAGGGCGGGGCCCCCACAAACAGCTCCAGACCCAGCCGGCACTGCCTGCTCCGCCACAACAGGGGGCTGGGGCTGCCAGGAGGAAGGGGGGATCCCCTGACCAGGGTCCGGGAGGCTGGTGCTAAGAATAGCCCCGGCAGGAGGAACTGAGCTGAATCACCACCCCGGGCCAGGCATTTCAGCATGGGAGGCTGCTGGCACGTGGCTGCGCAGGCCGGATCCTGCCCCAGGGGCCCCGCCCGGGGCCAGGGCTGCAGGGCTCCCTGGGGCTGTACAAACACCGGGGAAGGGAGTAGGGTTAAGGATTAACCAGCCAGGGGGTGTTGCTGCAAAGCGAGGGCCTGGTCAGGCTGGAGGCGAGAAGCCTGTCCGTCATGCTGTGAAACACACCCCTCACCGATCATAGCAGAGATCCCTCTTCCCCACGGCACCCCTCCCCCTTCTCAAATTGCCTCACCAGGCCGTTCCCACTCACGGGCAGAGAAACCGAGGCACAGGGACTGCCCACCCCTCAGGGCACAGTGACAGATTTGGGAATAGAACCCAGGAGTCCTGGCTCCCAGCCCCCTGCTCTAGCCACTAGACCCCACTCCCCTTCCACAGCTGGTTTCCAGCCCCACTGCGGGCTCTAAGCAGCAGCGATGACTGTTGCACACACGCATTAATCACACTCTATTAATAGATTCCCAGTGACCCGCTGGGCGCAGCCGCCTACCGGAGCGGAGCCGCTCCACGGACGGGTTGGAGAGGAAGCCTGTTCCGCACACAGGATAGAAGCCAGCAGGGTCCATGCTCACCCTCCACCCCGATGGGTCTCAGCTGTGAACCAGGATCCAGCCGGGACCCCCACCACCACCACCTGGGAACAGCAGGGTGGTTGTGCACCTCCCAGTCACAGGCTGCAGATGGAGACCCCCTGCCAACCCCAGCCAGTGACCCCTGCACCCGACCGGTGCTTGCTGGCCTGAAAGGTGGGGTGGGGCTGGCACCAGGCACCCCATCTTCAGCACCATAAACCCACAGCTTCCCCCGCCGAGGGGGGAGTCTCTACAGGTGGGGGGCAGGGAGGGAAGTTACGGGCACAGAGACTGCAGCCACGGCAGGATTTGGGGGATGGGAAGTGGGGGCAGCAGAGAGGAACTGCCAGGATTTAAAGCCCCATCACAGAGGAGGCCGACCGTGCTGGGCTGGGCATTGTGCCCACGGTGCCCCTCCCTCAGGGCCTCAGCAGGTCGGACGAACCCCACCACTCCCCCTGCCCCAAGACAGAGGGGCGGCTGTGCCCCTCCCTCCCCCCGGGAAGCAGGGATGCTCTCTCCAGAACGGTTTTAAACATCACCAAAAATTCAAAGGCCCAGCTTTGCTGCCCCCCCCTGAATTTTGCCAGACTTGTGAATGGGACTATAAGCACATCCAAAAACCTCCTCCCACACCAACCACACGAGAGCCGCTGTTTACACAGGCTCTGCAATAAGTCCAAGCACGTTAGGGGAAGGTTTGAAAACCATGCAGCTCCGAGAGATCTGGCGCCTGGAGCCAGGGCTATGAGCAGCAGGCCAGTGCAGGAATGGGCTTGCTTGACCAAAACCTCATTACACAGGAGTGCAGGCAGGGCCTGTCGTGATAGTGTCCTGTGGGAACAGGGCACTCCTGGATCCAAGCTGGGACACTTCAGTGTTGCCACCTCTCACTAGCTGGTACTCTTCGCCAAGCCCCAGCTGCTGGAGTCACGTGAATACAGGAGACTCTCTGCTCATAATTAAAAGGAAAGAACATGTTTCCCGCCCTCATGGTCATGGAGAAAAGCTTAAAAACCCAGCCTGAGTGTAACCCTAAAACCTCAAAAACTTCATAACCACCACTACCCACATGTGGTCAGTCGGTTTGTTTTATTCCGGATTTTCGTCCACTTGTGGTTGATGTGGAGCAGAATTAGCTCCTCCTGTGTTTTAGATCCTCCTGTTTGCTACAAAATCACCCAGGTGAGAAACAGTAAAACATCATTTAATGGGGAGGGTAATTAACCAGTCAAACAGATTCCCAAGGGACAGGATGGATTCTCCAGCACTTCATAGAATCATAGAATCATAGAACTTAAGATCAGAAGGGACCATTATGATCATCTAGTCTGACCTCCCGCAAGATGCAGGCCACAAAAGCTGACCCACCCACTCCTGAAATAATTCTCTCCCTTGACTCAGCTGTTGAAGTCCCCAAATCCTGATTTAAAGACTTCAAGTAGCAGATAATCCTCCAGCAAGCGACCCCTGCCCCATGCTGCGGAGGAAGGCGAAAAACCTCCAGGGCCTCTGCCAGTCTACCCTGGAGGAAAATTCCTTCCCAACCCCAAATATGGCGATCAGCTGAACCCCGAGCATGCGGGCAAGACTTTCCAGCCAGACACTCAGGAAAAAGACTTTCAATATCCCAACATTGACCCTCGGTACTAATTACCAGTGGCAGCATGTTATTGACCTATTGACTAAATCACGTTATCCTATCAAACCATTCCCTCCATAAACTTATCAAGCTTGAAATCATTGATATTGAGACTTTCCAAAAGATGGACTGTAGCTCAACTACCAGATATGGGCTGAATGCAGGGATCATTGGGGTTTTTTGTCTACGTGGGGGAACTTGACTGGCATAGCCATTCCAGAGTAACTGCCCCATGTAGACAAACTATTTCAGAATAAGAGAGATTGTACCCAGGAATAATTATTCCACTTTGTGAGTGGAGTAATTATTCTGGAATAGAGCATTCACACTGAACGTGTTGTGGAATCGTTACACCCCTCAATTTCCTCCAGGAAACACAGACTAAGGGAGAGTCCCTGGCTTGTGTTATGCAGGAGCCCAGATCAGATGATCGGAAGGGCCCCTTTTGGTGTTTTAAAAACAAAATAAATCTATTCAACATTGACAATGCAGCCCTGAGCCTGCAATTCAGGTCGGTGCCCTGTGCAACGGGGCCCAATTTGACACAAATTGCTCCCCCAAATCCCTTGGCAAACACATCCATAACTCACACTCTCACCCCGCTGCTCACAGAAACCAAAGCAGCCATGAAAACAAAGCCCAGCCCATGTTGGGGGAGGGAATGGCTGAGCCATCTAAGCATCACGTTTGAAACAACCAGTTTTCCTAGCACAGTCCTGTTAAGGGAACCCTGAGCTGGCATCTGAACACCTTCCTCCTTCCCAGGAGCCCTGGGACTCACTACGCCAGGAGCTGTACTAACATTTCTAAAGTGCCTCTCACCAGTCGTTTCCACACTAAAGCTCCCAGGTGTTTTTTATGGGGTCCAGTAAAGTCAGTGGCATTCAGAGCACCTCCTCCCATCCTCTGCTCTGGCAGAAATTCTAGCTACACCATCAGGCAGCAGGGGAAACAGGCACCTTTCAGAGGTTCCCGGGGTGACCTGGCCAGGAATCTTCCAAGCCCTTTAACATACACACACCCCTTAAAAATGTCACCGTCTCCTGTCTAAACCCCTCCGGGACACCTAGCACCATTGTAAGGCCCCAATCCTGCAAAGGGATCTGCAGAGGCTGCGGGGGGGGGGGGGGTCAGGGGTCCCGCAGTGCAGAGATCCAAGGGCAGGATCAAGGGCCCAAACCTTCACAAAGGGAAGGGAGCAAATATTCAGGGCAGAACTCAGACAGGGCCATAAGCACCCCGATGAGCCAGACAACATGCGGGGCCCACGCAGGCAGCTGGCTGGGGGCTGGCAATGTTCTGCCTGCACCCTAGAGCCATGCAACAAGGATCTGGCCCTTTGGAGAAGTTTGGCTCGGAAAAGCAAAACCAACCCCCGCAGAAGTTCCCGCAGAGAAGCCAGAGCCCCAGTCCGGGGGAATAAGCCAGAGGAAGGAGAGAGAGACGAGAAGGAAGGTTTCTTGGGAATCCCAATCAGGCCAAGGAGGATCCTTCTCAGCCCCAGAGGCTATTTCTGACCCAGCTTCTCTCTATCCCATTTGCAAGGTGATTCATGGCAGCTGCTGCTCCTGGGGGCGGGAGGGGGGAGGGAAATGGGGATTTAAGACGCAAAAAAAACCTGTTCAAACGTCCCATTAGCTAATAATTAAACTGGGGAACGGGGACTTTTATGGGATTTGCTGCGGGGGGGGCGGGCTTGGGTCTTAAAGGGACTGAAGCGTCTCCAGAGGGGGCAGGAAACTCACCATGGCTGGATCGTGGTGACTTTTCCCCACTTCCTACCTCCACCCCGAGTGGCTCAGCAGGGACCCATGGCCGGCGCCGGGTCTGGGTGGGGGGGTGGCTGGTCCTGTCCTGGGTCGCTTCGGAGCAGAACCTCTCTCCGGGGAAGGCAGCAGGAGAGGAGCCGGGCTGGGCCAAGATGGAAGGCAGGGGCTGGGCGTGCGGAGGGGCAGGTACAGGCAGGTGAACGCCGGGAGCCGGGCTGGCTGCACCGAGCGCTCCCGGGCTGGGAAAGGCGTGGGGAGGGGAAGGGAGGAGCGCGCACAGGCGCCCCCTGGTGGAGCGGAAAGGCAGCAGCGCGCTGCTGAGGGCTCCCTCCTAGTCGCTCCTGGCCCCTGCTGGGAGAAAGGGGAACTGCAGCGGTGGGAAACGGGACTTGGGACGTGTCAGAGGAGGAGCCGTGTTAGTTCGGATCCGTAAAAAGCAACAAAGGCCTGGTCTACACTGGGGGAGGTCAATGTAAGAGACGCAACTTCATCTACGAGAATAGCGTAGCCGAAGTCAACATCTCTTATTTCGACTGACCTCTCGACCTCACAGCGCGGGATCGACGGCCGCGGCTCGCCCTGTCGACTCCGCTACCACCGTTCGTGCTGGTGGAGTTCCAGAGTCGACAGGAGCACTTTCGGGGATCGATATATCGCATCTAGATGAGACGCGATATATCGATCCCCGAGAAGTCGATCGCTACCTGCCGATACGGCGGGTAGTCTAGACGCACCCTAACAGATGGATCGGAGCATAAGCTTTCGAGGGAGCATAAGCTTTTTCGCATGTGTCTGACGAAGTGGGTATTCACCCATGAAAGCTCATGCTCCAATATGTCTGTTAGTCTATAAGGTGCCACGGGACTCTGTCGCTTTGGACTTGGGAGATAGACCAGAGGTGGTGGGTGTCTGTGTGTGTGTGTGTGTGTGGTGAGCGGAGCGTTGTCTACACAGCAACTTGAGTCCAAGCTGCCAACTCAGGCATGAGCCTAACTCCCCTTCCATTGTCACACTGACCCCTCGAGGTGGGAGGATGCGAGCTGGAGTCAATCTGGGACCCAGAGTTCAAGCCCCAGTGCTTTACAATGTAGCCATAGGGTATGTCGGTGCTGCAGTAAAACGCCCGCAGCTGGCCCATGTCAGCTGACTCAGGGTCCTGGGTTGCAGGGCTATAAAACTGCAGAGTAGATGTGAGGGGATCCCTGTGAAGGTCTCAGCCCCGGGTTCGTAGAACTTGAGTTAACGGACCCTGGGTTTGTTAATCTAGGGCTTGAGGGGCTACACTCATTTGTAACCCCAGCTTCGGAACTGCTGAACCCTGGGGTCCCAAGAGGGGGCTCCATCATCTACACTGTGTTATAGGGGCCTGAGTCCAACCCCCATATCCCAGACCTCCTAGCGCCTTCCCAAAATGTGGGGACTCTAGTGCATTGTTCATGGTGCACCATGGGAAAACCTGACTATCCGCCAACCCTGACTGTCCAGAGGACAAAGAAAGTCGGCCCATGGGATTGTGGGATACTTTTGGCAGACTCCCAGAGCACGAGTCCAGGGGGGCTGTGTCTCCACTGCAAAACAATAGAGCTTGAACCCTGGGTCCTGGCTTGACTCAGGCTGGGAACCTTCACCCCTGTGGGGTCCTGGGACCATGTGTCTGAGTCCCGGCTTAGCGTGATTTGTGTGTAGACAAAATGGGAGTTAGGCTTGAACCTGAGAGCAAATTCTGGACTCACACTGCAGTGTAGACATACATACCCTTAGTTCAGTGCTACAAGGGGCCTTTTTTCCCTCCTTGTGTGTGCTGGTGTTCACAGGTCCAGTGCTGCGGGATCAGCTAGTTCAGAACTTCAGCAGCCTCAGGGATGGGGGGCGGGGGCGTCTTCTTTTCCAGTCTAGATTTTTCAATGTCTAAATTAAACATCTAAAGTCAGCGAGCATTCCCTCTTCTCGCAGGCATGTGCTTTTAAAGTTGCAGCTTTTAGCGCAGCGGCGAGCACTGAGGAAATCTCCCTGCCAACTGGGGAATCTTTAAGGCAGTTTCAAACCTAGGGCTTGGGAGACATCCCTGCTCTGCTACAGACTTACCAGGTGACCTTGGGTTAATCACAGCCTCTCAGTGCCTCAGTTCCCCATCTGTACAATGGGCACAACAGCCCCATCCTACCTCACAGGGATGTCACAAGGATAAATACATTCAAAGATTGAAGTGCTTCGAAATGTACTTATGAACCATACCTAAGAGTTAGGTATTCTTATTTTGCTTTGCTAGCCAATGGAAGTCACTGGCTGAGCCACTGGCAAAGTTAAATTGAGGGCCAGGCCTCAGAGTTAAACTTGAAAGTTTTCAATTTTCAGTGGTAAATATCCACACTCCTCAGTTTCTCCCTCACCACAGCCAGGGATGGGGCGGGAAATTCCAATTTTAGTAAGTGACATTTTTCAGAGAAGAAATATTTTAAAATGTTTCACCTGGTGTCTCTGCTGTCCATTTTACCTGAAAATCAAAGATTATGATCAAAGATCTGTAGGTAGCTGAATCTTGCATTCTACAGTCAATTTGTATATTAATAATTGTATTGATTTATAACTCCATGAATTGCAAATGGACTATGATTATGCTTGTATCATTATAATTCTAGCACATATAGTATATACAATGTATTGTATATACTAGAATCATTTATAATTGCATTACAACATTGCACTATTAAATTTATATTAGAATTTGCCTATTAATAGATGATCAAATGTTTACTAGCTGAATCTTGATTTTCACAGCCATTATAATTTGCATAAACATGGTATTGGAGTTAAAGCAGGTTAACCAAAACAGGAGAATTTGTTTAAATTTAACTCATCCACCCCCTATTTTAACTCAACATTTCAAAACATTCTGTCTCTAGTTGGTCAAAAAATAGGGGAGGGGTGAATTTCATCAACATTTTTTCCTTGTCTCTCTATCTCTCTAATTTCAAAATATCAAAATCTGAATGATATTCACCACCCTGCAGTCGATCTAACCGCCGGCATAGCCGCGGGTAGGCTGACAGAAGAATTCTTCTGTCAATTTAGCTCCCAGAGAGATGGATTAAATTACAGAGATGAAAAATCCTATTCCGTCGATAGAGGGAACAAAATTCTACACAGAAGGGCCAGGCTGAGGAATACGGAAATAGTATCTCCTGCCACAGTCCAGAAAACCAGCAGGGGCAGGGATGCCTGAACTTGGAGTTCAATGGAGAACAACAGACTTGGTGAGACAAACCCACTTGTTTAGAGGTTAGCTATAGAATTGTTACCGGGAGGAGAAAAGGGGCTGCAGCGAGGCCACTGCTGATATGACACAGGTAACCTAATTTAGCAAAGTACGTTGCTAGCGGACTAGGGCTCAGGAGACCTCGGTTCTATCCCTTGCTCCACTGGGTGACCTTGGGCAAGTCACTGCATTGCTCTGTGCCTCAGTTTCCCCTTCTGTAAACTGGGGAGAATGTTACTGACCTCCTTGGTAAGGTGCTTTGAGGTCTACTGATGGTAAGAGCTAAGGAGTACAGTAACGTAAGAATGGCCGTATTGGGTCAGACCAAAGGTCCATCCAGCCCAGTATCTGTCTACCGACAGTGGCCAATGCCAGGTGCCCCAGAGGGAGTGAACCTAACAGATAATGATCAAGTGATCTCTCTCCTGCCATCCATCTCCACCCTCTGACAAACAGAGGCTAGGGACACCATTCCTTACCCATCCTGGCTAATAGCTATTAATGGACTTAACCTCCATGAATTTATCCAGGTCTCTTTTAAACGCTGTTATAGTCCTAGCCTTCACAACTTCCTCAGGCAAGGAGTTCCACAAGTTAACAGTGTGCTGTGTGAAGAACTTCCTTTTATTTGTTTTAAACCTGCTGCCCATTAATTTCATTTGGTGGCCCCAAGTTCTTATATTATGGGAACAAGTAAATAACTTTTCCTTATTCATTTTCTCCACATCACTCACAATTTTATATACCTCTATCATATCCCCCCTTAGTCTTCTCTTTTCCAGTATCACCATTAACTTTAAATCACGTTGAAGTCCCTGGGAGTTAGGCACATGCTTATGGGCTCTGCTAAATTGAGGCCAGGCCTCTTTTCCCGCAAGGAAGGTGACCAAGCCCAGCAGAGGTGAGGCGTGGGACCATACAGGGTTTAAGAGAAGAGCAAACAGGAAAAAAAAAAAAAAAAAAAGAGAGAGCGAGCGACTCAGTCAGATTTAGGATATTTACAGCCCCCAGAGGGGTTACTACTCACCTCTCACAGGATCTGCCTATTCGAACAGCAGAAGCCATCACTAGGTCCCATCTATGCTCGAGAAATTACGCATGTAAGCCACTTGCACTGTCCAGCAGCTCCCAGAAGCCAGCTCTGGCCAGCAGCAGTTGTCACAGATTGTCCAGCTGGGGTACGGTCCCATCTCCACTAACCCAGCAAGGGAGCTGCTCCCATCAATGCTAGGCCGATGGCAAACATTGCTTCCCAACAGGGCTAACAGCTTGGACCGCTCAGGTTGTGGGTCTGGCACTAGCCGCGGGGTGGATAGGGCCATAGCTAGCACCATCAGGAAGTTGGAGCGAGAACACACGAACGAGAGGGAGAAATGCTGGTTTCTGCAGGGGCGGGGGGGGGGGGGGGAAGGAGGAGCAGGCAGGTGGGAGAGAGAGAGGCTCTTATCCTCCATCCCAAAATGTCTCCTTGATGCAGTTTATGGATTAAATTACCCTAATGACCCTGACCCTTTCATGGGGTCAGGCACCCAACCTACCCATGGCAGGTTCTGCTCAGGACAAAGACCCAACCTAGAGTTACCTGGGAGTAGCCAATTACCTAAGTGGCTGGGCAGAAGTTAATTAGTAAGAAGCGCCTGACTGGCCTTATAAAGGGCTATGGGGCCTCAGGCAGGGCGCCCTAGAACACAGAGGTTTCTCAGAGGAGCGGTTTAGAGGGCTCACCAGAAACGGGGACCTAGGAAAGCAGCTAAGCCCTAGGGAGATCTGGTCCCAGTGACAGGACCAGGTTGCTGGGGAACAACGCCCCACTCCAGAGAGGAGCTGCAGTGATTTGATCTCTCTGGAGAGGGACCCTTCCCCAGGTGATAGCAAGAGGCCTGACTGCAGAGAAGGATCCCAGGTTGATGGGGCCTTTCTGGCCATGAGCCGGGACAGAGGGACTTGGGTGGGGCTGAGAGACTAAGATTAGTTTGCCCCTCCCCAGACACTGGGGGTGAAGACTTGCTGCACAGCTGATTGGCCTTTGTTTAAATAAACCAGACTCCTGAAAGGGCTTTGTTTGCTGCAAAAGAACTTCACTGAACTTACTGAAAATCCATTGGGGAAACTGAGGCAGGGACACAAACTCAGCACCAGGCCACCAGGGGGTGTGCAGGGCAATAGGGAGCGCTCCCATACTATTACAGGTCCCTTCTGGCCTCCATCTCAGACTCTGGTGTGCTTGTCCAGTGCACTGAGTGCGCTGCCTGGCTTTCCAGAACACTTCCCCTTTCTTACGAGGGTTCTCCACTCCCCACATACAATTCTGCACAGACTCAGCCGAAGACGCTCAGCCACTGGAGAGCCGGGCTTCCTGCCCATTTAAAAACTGCAGAGTTTGCCACTGCCAGGGCAGAGATCCCAGTCCGAGGTAGAAGGAAAATGGGCACTCGGCCCCATACACTTCTAATCAAACCCTCGTTTCACAGCTCTCTGCCTGGGGGCCAGGCAGCCGGGGCACATGGGAATGGGATACAGAGCCTTCTCCATCTCCAGGGTGCTGAGTCTAATGCAATCCAGCCTGGGGAGACAGAGGATGGGAGTCGAGATCCCCAGCTCTGCTACTGGCTCGCATGACTTCCCGGCTCAATGCCTCCGACTCTGTCACCCACCTACTCAGCTCAACAATCCGCCTGAGATCCCAGTGGGAAGCAGGGCTCATTCCTTCGCCTGCATCACCCCCGGTAACGATAGTTCTGCAGGCAGATCTCAGGGGCACACGTGCATCCTCATGACTGTTAGAAGCTCCTTCAGTGAGACCTGCCTCACCCTGTGACTGATTAGATCTCAGTCAACCATTCCGTTAGCGATGCACAAGGGGGAACAGAACCCAGCTCCCGCTCTGCCGTAGCTGAGCTGCCTCGGTAGAGCTGCTAACGAGTCAAATCTCATCCCCATCGCTAGCTGATCTGACTCCAATACCCACCAGGAGAAGATCTACCAGGTAAGGTTGGGCCACTATTTAGACCTTTCCATTCCCCGAGTCTAATTCCAGCACCTTAAGCACAAGACCATCTTTCTGCTCTGCCACTGACTCACTGCATGGCCTTCGTCAAGTCCTATCAAAGTGCCTCAGTTTCCCCAAGCGTAAAATGAGGATAATGCTTACTCACCTGTGTGTAGTGCTTGGAAATTCTCTGATGAGGATTAGTATTCAAAGGAGGTTAAAAAAAAACTAGATCTGTCCTGAAAGCCACGGTTAAGTTTAATATCTGCCCCCAGGGCTCCTTCGGGGTCAAACTCTACGACATGCATTTAATCTGTTTTACGCAAGCCTAGGGGTGTGATAGAAAGAGGCAGGCTTGGAATACATAGGAAACGCAAAGCAATCTTTCCCACCAGAGCTTTCCTCTTGAAGCTTTTTGTTAAGCCCTCAGCAATTAACGAGACGCAATCAACAATTTCTGCACCAGCTTTTTTTTTTTTTTTTTTTTTAAAAAGGACATTTTATTAGAAATCAAGTTCTGGTTGTATATTTTATTTCTGAGTTTGGCCCATCCTTACTGAATAGGAAAATAAAAAATCCCCCCACATTGAAAGGTTCACATACAGTCCATGTTGCCAGCAGCAGCTGTCAGAAAGGGTGTTTGCTTCTGCTCAAGGAGAGGCCATTCCTATGGCCTATTAGGATCTTATTTTTGTCCCTCTCCTCTTGCCGTCAAGCAGCCCATCCCCTTTTAGCTGTTCAAACCTACTCTCCATGAGGATGTTAAATGAAAACTACATTCCAAAGGATCCCATTCAGATTATGTAGCAACAATCTGCAGAAGTCACCCAACTGGCTGGGTAACTTGTATACAGGGACACCATTTCCCTTGCCACTTGCAGCAATGCTGATACTATGGGCTCAGTACATCCGATCACTGGGTATCCATATGCCATTTGCTACATTAAAGGGGAACCTGGTTGCCGTTCATCTCCAGGTCAGTATAAACGCAGAGGGGAAAGCTAAAAAGCAATATGGAGTCATTTGAAGTGTCCACTTGGGGCTTTTTACAGCCAAACAAGCTTGAGTAGTGGCAGGAGCTGAAACATGAAGTTAGCAACTAAAGCAGTTTCCTGACAATTCAACAGGCTGCTAAGTGACATACAAATGAGTAAACGAAGCCTAAATTTGACCCAAAAGTTAAATTCCAGTGATCCCCACCAAAAAAACCAAGCCAATTGCAAAGTTTTAAAATGATCCTTTTTTTGCTCCGAAACCCAACACGTCATGGCTGCGCCTGCAAACTGCTACCCTCAGAATTACCACTGCCAGGTTGATTACAGAAGTGCAACCCCATTCAACCCAGCAGCCTGCAAATCTGCTTCTGTGCTACAAAATGTGACAAGTATCACTAATTTTTCCAACATTCATAGTTACTTTTTGTCCTTATATTCGAGCAATCCCAACCCCACGCACTGATCATCCCAACAATTCTATCATTTCTAGCTCCACCCCTCTGGGGCTGCCATGCTGGGTCTTTTCCCACAGAAATTCAGATTGTTCCTTAAAATCTACGGCCCCTTTTCCGAGCCATTGCTGGCTGCTCCGGGAACAGCTGGGTCACGACAGCAGTTACAACGAGGAACTGAAAGGGAAAAATTAAAAAACCGAACGGACAAACAGACAAAAGCAACTAGGTCAGTGTTTTAGGGTTTTTTTTGTAATGAAACTAGTGCTAGGTCCTTTTCTATTTCCACCTGCAAGGATGAGAATATTGCTACCCAAGCGTTCCCCATTCCTCGCAAAGTCAATGTTTCAGGAAATGAAGCAGACTCTGTAACACAAATGAAGGGTTCAGTCTCAAAGGATCGGTGGAAATTAAAGCGGGGGGGGGTGCAAACAGAGGAGGAGAAGAGTTTCAGACCTTTCATCATTCCTTCGGTGGACAGTAAAAAGCCATACCTTTCGTTTTGCCAATCCATTTCCAAACTGGTAACAATAACCGGTTTTGAGAACAGGGAGTGATGGAAGATTATGCCCCCCCACCACCTGTGTCTTTTAACTGCAATTGGGAGACGGTTACGCCTAGCTTGCTGCTCATCTGTTAGGCTGCAGGAGGGTACACATTGGTTTGAACTGCTGGTTGCAAAACGTGGAAATATTGCCTCTTCCTGCCAGAAACCACTATCCCATAATGTTAAAATACAGTTAAAAAATGCTAAATAATCAACATGGCAAAGTAGCACTGAACAAACACCTATTAACATGAGAGTCCACAACAGGAGTCAATGAGGGGGTGGAGGAGAACAAGGACTGAGGTAACAAATCACACACACTCAGGTAGTTGGGGATTCCACCATCTGATCAGCAGCTGCAGGAAGTCTGAAAACACTGAGGGGAGACAGGACAAGGGAGGGGGCTTGTGTCTGAATAGAGTTATATTAATACAGAGAAATGGAGAAGCTGCAACAAATCAAACCTTGTTGCTCTTTATAAAGTACAGATGCTCTCAGCTGGACAGTAGCTCAAAGGGAGTTCTAAAAACGAAATCAACCCAGCAGAGAGTTATGTCCGTGCCCTGGATCTATATGCCAAACAGCCTGGACTTACGACTTCACAGCTGCGTTCTACTGGTTCTTTGCAATAACTTTGTGCTTGTCAGCATCTGCTTTTGACCTGTTTCTGGGGATGAAAAATTAGCACGATCACTTCTTTACTTAAAACTGAAAAAAAGGCACTAGCTATGCCCTGCTTGCCGCAAATCTAAAGAGCAAGCTGTCTCCTGAACTCTAGCTGGGTATGCTAGCAAGGTAAGATGGATAATAAGCCTATACTGGCCTTCAGTTACCCTAGGGAGAGAACTAGCAACATTCTGCCTCACTCCCTAGGAGCCATGAAACTTGGCTCAAAGCAAAGTACCCCACCGAGGAGGGGAACATTCTGCATTTAGAGGTCCGATCCAGGTAGATGTAAAAACTCATCATCCACGGAAATGTAACCCCTGTGCGGATACCACACACAAAGCCCCGCTGCTGAGTTCAAGGCAGTGCGAGTTCAGGGGTCGTCAGCCAAGGACAAGACATTCAGTGTGGCACAAATCCATGAAGCAGTCGGTCTGATATTATTGCAGGGGAAAGCTTCACAGCCCCAGATTTGTGGAACAAAGTCAAAAAGGTGCCCAAAAAAAGACAGATGGGCATGCGGTTGCATGGCCAGACTATGAGAGATGTGGATGAAAGGAAACAAAAATATCAAAGTCCTAATAACCCCTATGCTCCAGAAGGTTAAGACTGTGCTACATGGGTGTGTCTAGTGACCTATGATCTCAAGACACGTTTGTTGTTTAACTTGCAACTTAAACTTACATTAAAATGTGCAAAGGGTGAAAAAAACCAAACCAACATCAGGAGACTCAAATAATGCTGACAATGCTGTACAGGAACATGCAGGGTTGGGGGCTGATGGGGATTCACCTCAACTGCATTCAAGTGGTGCTAGCAGAAGGCTCAAAATATCAGCAAATACCAGACTCAGGGAGAAAGATGGTTTTGGCCCCCTCCACCCCAGGCCCTAAACAAGAGTTCACAGGACATCAACCGGCATAATACTGAAATAAAGACGGGCGGAACTGATGTACACATGGTTCTGGTGTCTAGCAGATGCTCTGTTGTCCACAGAGCGCTGATGGCTTTGTCTCACCAACGCCTGGGCCCTGCGGTCACATTAAACGTGATCGCAATGGTTGCCACATGATCCTTTTTATTTTAGTCAATTTTCACGCGTAGATTTCGCTTCTCTGAACACTGTTTTTTGTCGGTGGTGGATTGAGAGTCCAGTAAACCCAGCACACAGGAGGTGCTACTGCTCGGCTCCCTTCACCACAGGGGGCAAGACCTTTTCCCTCGACCAGGTGGTAGGTCTCCAGCTGGGCACTGTAGCTGTGACAAAAGCCATCCTCAAGTTGGTGGCAGGGGCGCAGCCGTCACATGATGCCATTGGTGAGGTATTGGAAGCCATCATAGAGTTTGGTGGTGATTGACCGCATGCTGCCGTCCACCATCTGTTCAATGAGCATCTGCAGCTGCTCCTCCGTCATGTTCATGTGGAAACGCTCCTTCAGGTTGCGGATGGTACTGGAGCCATGGAAACAGGGCAGCTGAGAACCTAACACATCGGGGGAGGACATGAGGAGCAGAGTTAACAACGTATCCCAAAGCAGCGGGAAGAACTTACACAGAATAGTTGAGAGTCGGAGCAGCCTGGTTTGGGAGGCATGTTTTGCAACTGCTGTCTAGTAATGACAGTGAAACCTGCACAGAGGGTCCCTTTAAGGTCTTGTCTGCACTAGGAAGCGATAAGAACATGTGTTCACAACCACAGCATTGAGCCACATTGTCAGCTGGTGTAAAACAGAGTAGCACCATCAACTCCAGTGGAGTTGCACAGACAGATCTGGCCCCACTAGTTCCAACGGAGCTGCAGCCATTCACAGCAGCTGGAGAGCTGGTCCTCAGTATAAGCAAGGACATACATTTCGCCCATCAGTTGGGGGTGGCTAACTCGTCCAGGCTCGGGTTAACAGACCGGCTGACACAATGTTCTGGTTGTGTGCCGAGTGGTGCTTAAGGCAGTCTAGTTAAGGAGCTAATACAGAAAAGTAGGCAAAGCCCGAACGAACTGACAACCCCTATTTCTTAAGCCACCACTTTAAAGTCCCCTGAGGATTCCAATAGAATACTGTTCAATGTGTAGCTGAAAGCCAGTCTCTGCCAGGTGAGGAATACCTCGGTGGATGCTTGAAACAGGGGCCAGTGGAGGAATGTGACTGATTCCCCATTTCCTCCCCCCACTGCACCACACAGACTTTGAACTGCGATACCCTCACTCTGCCGTGAAACTTCAGCCAAATGCAGCGGGAGAGGGGAGGGAGGGAGGGAGGGAGAGTTGCTGATTCAGCGTGAGGGTTACCAACTAGTTATTCTGTATGTGTGCAGCATCCTTGCTTGGTGCTGGAGGGTTTTACAGTCTGGGCTATAGAACTGCAAAGGAAGTGTTGAACCACACTAGCAACAAGTCATTTGGAAAGAGTCCAGCAAGGCTGCTGCTAGCTGGGCTCTAGCCGGAGCAGCCCGACAGGCGTGCAGAGCTCAGTGTGCAAGCAGAACTGATGAATGAGGTTGTAACTCTCTCTGTAACTGTGTGTATATGTGTGTGGGGGGGGGTAAATGGTGTTTTTAATGTACTGGGGTGGTAACTATGCTTGAGGACTGCAAGGGGTCACACTACATGGTCATAACGGTCCTTTCTGGCCTTAACCTCTATGAATTTATGAACTGCTTCAAGCCTGGTTCCTTGCCGCAGGGAGAGCTGCAAACTAGCTGGGAGTAAGAGACTGCAACACAATGCAGAGAGAGGGCACTGTGCAGACATCATCAAAAGACTGATGTGAATGTCCAGCAAAACAATGAAATAGATTAAGACTGGTGATTGCCCTCTGTGTAATTTTAAAGGGGGACAGACCCAATTCACTTAAAGCTAGGTGGGACCTTACACTGGGCAATGGTATAAAATTGGATGGTTATTTCCACTCCTCTAATGTAGGTAGCTAAGTGTGTTACAGTAGGGAAATAAAATTACAATATCTACAATGTTTTGATTTCCTTTTTCCTCTGCTCTTATGACCAGGCTGGAAACAGAACCCAGATTTCCAATACTCTCTGCTCTAACCATTAGATGACCTGATCATAGGATCCTACCTGCAAAGCTGTAGCTTGGTGATGCATCGCCTGAATGCTTGCGTTAGGGCAGGGGTGGGCAAACTACGGCCCGCGGGATTGCCTCCCGTGGTGCCGCAGGCCGCACGCCGCTCTGCAGAAGTGGCCAACACCACTTCTCTGTGGCCCCCGGGCAGGGGGGGGAGAGGGACGACGACAGAGGGCTCCGTGCGTTGCCCTTGCCTCCAGGCACTGCCCCCCACAGCTCCAATTGACTGGGAACGGGGAACCGCGGCCAACGGGAGCTTCAAGGGAGGTACCTGGAGGCGTGGCAAGGGCAGCATATGCAGAGTCCTCCGCCCCCTCAGGGGCTGCAGCGCTTCCCGGAGCAGTGCGGGGCCGGGGACAGGGCAGGCATGCAGGGAGCCGCTGCCACCCCGGAGCCGCTTTAGGTAAGTGGCGCCAGGCCGGAGCCCGAACTTCTCCTGCACCCCACCCCCCAACTCCCTGCCCTAAGCCCCCTGCCTGCACCCCAACTCCCTGCCCTCAGCCCCTTTGTACATCCTGCACCTCAACCCCCTGCCCTGAGCTCCCTGCACCCCTGTGCACCCCAATGCCCTGCCCTGAGCCCTGTCCCACAGCCCTGCCCTGAGCCCCCTCATACAGCCCACACCCCTCCTCTGCCCGAATCCCTTGCCCTGAGCCCCTTCCTGCACACTGCACCCCCTCCCACACCCTGCACTCCCTCACGCATCCCAACCCCCTGCCCTGCATACAATTTCCCCTCCCAGACGTGGCCCTTGGCCCAAAAAGTTTGCCTACCCCTGCCTTAGGGACAGTTTCCCTGGTCCTGTAAGGGGAACGTAGTGAATATAATTCTGCTGCAGTGAGGTTGATAGAGTGGAACATTTATCAGACTAAGATCTCAGCTGTCCCAGCCAATCCCTCCCCCCTCCCACTCAACTGGGGCTGCTCTAACCTGCCACTGTGCTTGGACATTGCCTGGAGCCTGCAAGAGAAAGCAAACCTCCATGGCAGGTTTGAACATGCACAGCTAGATGGAGGGCAGGCAGCAGTGGCACCCCCGTCCTTGCACAGAGGTTCCCCACATGAGGATGTGGGCGGGGGTGTGCTCAGAGTGCCAGTCCCAGTGCATACACTACTAGCTGGGGAGCACTGGGCTGCTGGCCCCTTTAAGATCTCATACAATAGCAAACTTATCTGTGAATAGTCTATTCTGCTTCCTGACACTCACAGATGACCTGCGCTACCGTATGGACCTGGCTCTGCTGACTTTCTCCGTAACATCTCTGGCAATCTAGAGGACAAACTGACACACACTCAGTTATTGGCTTGCTTCTCTCCACACTTTGATTGGCAAACAATTTTCCCCATGGCAGGCCACATTGCAAATTACATTTTAAATAAAGGAGTCAAGATCAGCAAGCAAGGTGCCTGCTGTTCAGAACCTCGGGTCCTGCCAAACCTATTTATCTTGCCACAGAACCCACACACACAGTAGTTAAATAGTAGGTTAGACAACATACACACAATGAGACAGGATCAAAGCATGCTGCAGTTTCCCCAGCATCAGCAATTTGAGTGAATGCTTCATTCTATGCAATGCTTTCAGGAGTGTCATGATAATTCTCCTCTAGTTCTTTTCCCCAGAGGAGCTTAAAAAGCTTTTTATACACTAATCCTCACAACGCCTTCAGATAGGCAGGGACCCTACTTACGGGAAAATTTAAGTCAGCGCACTTGCTGCTCCCATTGACGAAAGCTGGACTTACGGGTGCTGCTCAGCACTTCTGAAAAAATCAGGCCCTAAATGACTCTTCCAAAGTCACACAGAGTGAGTGGGAGAGCTGAGAACAGAACCCAGGTGACCTGAGTCCCAATCCCCTGCTCTCACCACTACACAAGACCTCCTCCACGCATCCGCTTTATTCAAATCACTACAATTCAAATGGTCTTATGTGGATGCATCATGCAGCCGACATGGGTCTCGCACAAAGATCTAATATTGTCTGAACTGCCAGATTTTCTTGTGGCGTTGAATGTCCGTTTTCCATGTGGGAACACTTGCCCAATGCTGCGCAATGAAAAGAAAGACCATTTGGAGGGCAGAGACAGGGAGCAAATTTTGCACCTAGCCTTAGCTGTCTCCCCTTTCACAGCACAGGTGTGTGAAGTGCCCATCGGTGTCCTGTAGTGTGTAAGAGCAGGTTGGAACCAGGAGGTCGGAAAGCACTGCCATACCTTGCTGCATTATCTCCACAATCTGCACGACTTTATCCATGTGCTTTCGGGCAGCGATGAGGCCTTGCAGCATCAGCATCTTGTAGTAGTTAAACATATCACCATCCAGACCACCCATGACCTGGAAAGCAGATCAGACAGTGAGCACGGGTTCTAGTGACGTGCCAAAAGCGTTCCTTAGAGAAGAAATTCCAGCAGCAGTCCTGCCAGCAAAGGCAGCTGGGAAAGCACATCAGGAATTATTTTAAAAGGCACCTTTATTTGAAGGATTTAACTTTATGGTAAGACTTTGCACTTCTATATCAACTTCCTTCCTAGGATCTGAGAGTTCTTTAGGAATAAAAATTGACTCTTCTATAGTGCTGTTCATTTGAATACTTTGCAGAAATCAATTACACTCCTTGTAACTACTCTTCACAAGAAGTAGGAATCACCCCTCTTGTACAGATGGGGAAACTGATGCATAGAGGAGACGGGATTTGCCCAAGATCACAGAGAAGGTGTGTATGGAAGAGAACCCAAGAGTCTGGGGTTCCAGTCCCCTGCTCTAACCACTAGACCACACACCCTCCCAAATCTGGGAACAGAACTTAGGTTTCCGGGCTCCTGATCCTGTGCCTCAAACCACAAGACCCTTTTCCTTCCTGGCAGAATTTAGCTATAGCTCTCTTACATCAACAAACTCCGTTGTAAGCTTGAAGGCAGATGTCTCGAAGCCAAGGTTCCTGGGGGAGCTGGAGAGAATGAACCCAAAATCTATATGGATGATGTGTCCATCTGCATCCAGCAATATATTGCCATTGTGCCTTGAAGGGGAAAGAGAACGAAAGACAAAATTATCAATGAGCTCATATTTCAGACACCACCTCCCTGCCAGTCACTCGGAGCTGGAGAACCACGCACCCACACACAGTGAAGAGCTGTGCGTTCCTCACCCAATGCGGAGAAGCAACTGCTTGAGCACTGACAAAGCAAATAGGAACTGGCTTCAGCTTAAGCCAGCAGCATCACCTGTTAATGTCAAGTACACGCAGGGCCGTCCATTTTCTCTGCCTCTTGTACAACACTACCAAAAAATAGCGTTTTAACTAGGTACATATGTGGGGGCTTATTGCTTACAAAACAGCCCTGCAGTTACACAGCGAACACTCCGGGGAGCCCGGCTTCAACCCAAACCAACTCCCACTACTCAAATTTCAGGTTCCCCTATGGTCACACACCAGCCACTTCCCACTGTTCTGATTCCCCAGCAAGCACCATGAGAGGATGCCACTGCTCTCAGGGATTCCCTGCTGCATACAACGGGGAGGGGGAGAAGACATGGAATGAGGTAAGTGGCATCATGAGTAATGGATGCCGTTTTGGAGAGTCCTTCAAACCTTACTACCCACTTTGTGGGGGTTTAATACACTTCTCTAAGGGTCAATACTCAAGACAGCAATTCCCTGATTGCCGCCCCACAGTGGTTGGTTCCAAGGCCCGGTGGGCAACGATGGCATGGAAATTCTGTGTGCTCGGACTGCAGCCTCTTCACTCCAACACACAGGGCCCACCTGTCTTTGACCTGTAGCAGGTAGCACACCAGGCAGTAGCCAGCACAGCTCTGAACAAAGTTCCTCTGGGCCGTCAGAAATGCTTCGGTAGTGTAGTTGCCATGCTCCTGGAGGAAGTAGTCCAGCAGCGAGAGCTGGGATTGTTTCTTGACTTGGTGGATGGACACTGCGTTGACAACCGGCTCGATCATGCCGCTGTCTGCGGAGATGACGAGGATCTTGTATGGCTTGATCCACAAGGGCACGCGCTCCTGCTCCCAAATAGACTGAAAGAGAGAGAGTGAGTTGTGAGTCAAACGCACCAATGGGCTGCGTTTACAGACCCACAGCACTAGTGGGCGGTGTCTTGCTCTTTTCCTACCTGCAGTTGTTTAAGGACCTGGAACGCTAGCAACTCTTGCCTGAGGTCATCTCCGCATTTGACAATCACTGAGAGGAGGCGCCAGTTTGGAAGATGGCCATAAGGGGAGCCTTCCCTGATCCGCCTGTGGGGAAATCGCGAAGGGTTAAAGAGAGAAGAGAGCCTCTGCCGGCTCCATGGTATCTCTGGAAAGAGCCTAACACAACAACATAGTAACAAGACAGCAGCTGTAAGTCAGTACCAAGAGGTGGATTTCGAGTTAAGAATTTCTAGGCTAGGGATGTTTCTCTTTCACTGCTAGCATGTGCTTAAATGCTTTGCTGAACAGGGATCGTCTTCAGTGCTTTGCTGACCTGGGGCTTTAGGACTGTCGGTTCTTGGAACCGGGACAGTCATTTATGGTGTTTGTACAGCACGGACACAATGGGGACCTGACCAAGTGCCATAGATCAATGTTAAACAAGCAGAGAAGATGCCAAACTGTACAGCAGCAGGAATTAAGCAGCACTGGAAGGAAATATGGCCCTTTTCTATCACTTCCCCTCCCACCCACAATCACACCCCCTCCAAAAGAATAAGCCAAGCACCAAGCTTGCAGGACTCAGAGCACCCTGGAACACAGAGCCTAAATCAATCACTGCTGTGGATGGAGGGCCTTTTATTTTGAAAATACTGAATCTGAGTCAACATTTGCTCCCTTTAGGCTGCTAAAGCCCAAAGCTGAGGCCCCACATTTACTTTCAGAGCAAATCAGCACAGGCAGCCACAAGGGAAATTATTCTATAGAGACGTAGCTGGGGTTTCAACACGGGCCTATTACGGGAATGAGGCAATTCAGCTTTCCCATGTACCCCACCCACCTCCTTCACTCATACCTGACTTTCTCCTGCCAGGGCTCCTTCAGGGCAACAGCAGAAGGATCCTCAGGGTCCCTCCTGAAAGCTGTTGGGGTGTGTGCAAGCTGCTCTGAGAGGCGCCGTCTAGAAAGTAAAGTAATTTAAAATGCACGTCTGCTTTCCACAAGAGAAATTTCAGTGACAATCCAATACCATCATACACATGTTAGCCCAAAGCACCTTACAAAGCTTGTATTGTCAGGGATCACATCACCCATCACTGACATGCAGACCCCGTTTTGGAGTGGAACATAACAGCTGTTTAACAGTGCAACAACCCTACACAACAGTTTCAGGTAGGGGATGAAAATGAATGTTGTATCTAACGGAAACAGCAGGGGTTGATTTTCCATGGGCTGAATTTACTCCTTCAAATTAGGAAAACGGGGTTTCACCCCTATGTCTTTGGGACACACATGGGCAGAACCACAGTCTTCAGTCTCATTCAAGTGAGTCAATTTTCAGCAACACTGCACCCCCTAAAGCTAGCTAAGCGGCTGCATCATGTACCATCTCAAAAGAAGAACTTCACCGACTGAACCATCAACTCCAGCTCTAGTAACTCATGTTTCCCTTGGAGATCGTGCCTTCAAGTACTGACCTGGCCTAAGCCTATTTAGCTTCTGAGGTCTCAAATCTGTTGTAACGTACCACATATATCACCAAAAGGCTACTAATTGGTCAGCTGACTCACCTGATGAAGAATTTACCTTTTGACTTTGGTCTTGCTCCTAGTTTTCAAAGATTCTCAGATCTGACACTGAACTTTGCTTAGGTGAAAGAGAACCCCCTACCCAGCTAATATGTGCATCTGTTTAGAGGAGGCTTTGAAATTAATTCATACTGCACATCCCATGACACATAGCCACTATTCAGTCCTCACCTGCCTCCAGTCCAGGAACATACAGGGCATTTGATGCTCAGGCCTAGTGAGAAAGATGAGGAGTACTGACTAACGGGCTTTTTCTCCAGAGATTTAATGGAGAGACCCTGTGTAACTCCTCCCCACCTGACACCAAGGCTTGTTTTAAATAAAGACAGTGAAACCCATCTCCAGGTCTTGAAATCTCCCACCCACGACACAAGCTCACTCCTACCTAATATCGCCAGCTGCTATGAACACAGGCTCTTTGCTCTCTTGGCTGGTGATGCTGTCCACAGAGAACTGGGAAATATTATCACAGCTGTTGGTGTGCATCTCTGGAAGCTGGAAAGAGAGACGCGAGACTGAGTTACAGACCAGCAAGTCGCAGCGTTCTCCTTAGTGAAAAATGATAAAATGTTACCTTTATAAACCTTTCAGTCCAAAGGATCCATTAATCACGTTCAGAGCCACTGAAATGCAGCCACTTCTAGGGTGAAGGAGGTGAGCTTACACACTGTCCAACAGCAGGGCAAACCCTGGCTATGAGAAGTGTCCCATGGGACCTTTAATAGCCATGCAGAGCAGACGGGCCCAATTTTTAAGGTCTCATCCAAAAAAGAAGAACGGGCACAGAGTGAACTGCACAGCACTCGATTATCTACCTTGGCGGGATGAATGACTGAGTCTCTCCTGACAAGATCTGAATCTGGGGCGCCAGGCAGGCTTGCTATTTCGATCTCCGAGCCACGGCATTTTAATGTGTTAGGATGAAGATTTCACGTTGCTGTTTGCACTCAGTGCCTGGGATGTGCTGCACTGTACAAAAGCTTTCAGTGCATACGAGGCTGCTCACAAGAGAAATTCTCTTGCACACATCTTTCCTTTACAAGCCAGGCAGCTACTCCTACCACGATCACGGTCGGGAAGTCCCTTGTTCACCAACTAGTTCTAGAATGCAGCCGTGCTACAGCTAGTTCAGAGCTCTCACTGCGGGACATACCGAAAGGGAAGGAGTAAGACATTACAGACAAAGCTGTAGAGGCATCATGCTGAGCATGGCAAAGAGGCAAACCCTTGTGTATTCCACTCAAGCGACGGCTCTGGCTGCTCTTAATGCTGGTAGCATATCCCACAGAGAACAGCATCCAGACCTCCTTGGCTGCAAGGAGTCACCAAAACAGGAGCCGTCTGAGTAGGGAAGGTCCCTCTGAGAACAGACTGCACTATATGTCCCCTCTCCCTTACAACAGGGACACAGTTCTATGGCTGGGACTCATTTTCCCCATTGGGTTTCTAGTCTTAGCAACAGGGAGTTTGGCTCCAGCGCCATTGGCTGCCTCACCTCCACCTGCAGTTCCCCAATATCGTCCACAGACCAGGCTTCATCATCGTTGTCATAGTTGGGAACGGTGGTGAAGCTGCTGGCCCTCTGCTCATGAGTGATCCCACATTCTGGCAGGTTCTCCACAGACCTCGTGCTCCGAATGCGGTTCTCCGGGATCCGGGCCGGCACATTAGTGGTGTCAAAATTTTCACATTCAAGTACTTCAACGTAGATTAAATAGGGAGCCTGAGGGAAGCAAAAACAAATGTCACTGACACAGGGCGACACAACTTACACTGGCCAGGGTCTGAGTCCTTCATTTCTCTCTTGCTTTGCAGTTCACTTTTAACACTGGCCAGTATCTAGCTGTTCCATCATCAAACCACCCTGAACATCAATCAACCTACCTGCTGTCTCATCTTATCCTTAGATTGGTCCCTTCTCCTCGGTCTTGGTCCAGGACTAGGGCTCATACTTGCTACCATAATCCTGTGACTAATAATATCACCATCTTCCAAATACTCTGGGGATCAGCTAAGTCTTTTTACCAATGGGAAAACAGAGGTTTGTGTATCACAGACCAAGTTAGTGCCACATTTGAGAGTTCCTGACTCTGAGTTCTAGATCCTGCTGCTCTCTCTACAATTTTCAGTGGTACCATCACTGGTAGGTGATTAAAGTATGTAACTAATAAATATACCTTTAATTTACATGCCAGATGAAGGTAGGAAGGGGATTATAGTCATTTGTATTGATACTGAAAATCAGAGGATCTAATAAAATAATATTGCAATATCTTGAAACTAGAAGTATCTCAGCTTGTTTAGTGCACAAGCACAGGTGCACAGAGTAAGGTAAATGGAACAAGATCTGCTGAGTGTCAGATGCTAATTACCTTGAGTAGCACCAAAGTGCGCATTTTACTCTGATGTTTCAGAGACATCAGTAACATTCACATCAATGCAAAACTAACTTACAACCACCGGAAGAAAAAACGTTGAGCTTGGAGGGCGCAATCCTGCAAGGTACCGGGCATTTTGGCACCGACCTCGCAAAGCACATCAGAACATGCTTAACTTGAAGCATGTGAGTAGTGTCACTGGAGTCAATGGGAGCGCTCACGTGCTTAAGAGCTTTGCCAGAGCGCTCAAAGCCATGCAGAAACAACCCTTTAAAAGAGTGGCCTTATATTCTGCCCCAGATGCCAGTAGCTTAGATATAACCCAGCTCTGAATGTTACCCTAATATCTTTGGTCGATTTTTCTGACATTATTGGGCTGGATTCTCAGATGCTGAATGCCTGCAGGTCCCATTTGTTTCCATGGGAGATATGCTGCTCAGTACCCCTAAAATCCAGTCCTTATCACACAGCACTGAAACCACGCCACCATTAAACTTGGCTCTTTTTCTGAAGGGCTGTTGCTAGGGTTTGAAGGTGGCTCAGAGGGACATGAATCCAGGAACATTTCAAACCTAACATTAGAAAACTTCCTCTCGCTCAAGCCTACTCTGGACTCTCCCCTCCCAGCTACCCTTTCATGGACTCCTCTTCCTACCTCTCGAGTCCTTGACCTTCTCAAGTGATGCAGCCCAGACAATGATAGCAGGGAAGCAACAGGGCTGCTATGTGCTGCTCTACCTGCTACATCTCTGTACCATATGGTGACGACAGACCCTGCCAGGTGAATCTTATTTATGCCTGGTTAAGAGAAGGTGAATGATTATTTATTTAGCTTAATATCCAGAAGATGCAGTGAGCTACACTCTTCACGTTGGGTTCTCTGAAGTCAGCTTTTAAGGGAAGTGCTAATTTTACAATGCTTCAAGAGAATTAACCTTCCTTGCCTGGCCACTCTTACCTTGTCCTTGGAGTTGAGCACCACCGCCTGGGTGTGGGGCACCCGCACCACATGATGGTCAAAGCCAGCTGTGGGAAGCCAGATGCGTGCTGGAAGCTTATGGTTAAGTAAAGACAGCTCCGAGATAAGACGCTGAGTCTTCTGCTCTTTGGTGGGCAAAGTGGCTAGTCTCTTCCCGATGGCCATCAGGGATTTGATGAATTCTCTCTCTGGGGCAAGTCTGACAGGCTAAAATGTTTTAAGGAAGCGGGAGAAAAGAGTTAAGGCAACAGTTGTGCGTGTAAGATAGCCACAGTTCTACAATTAGGAGTCAGTCTAAAATTGTTGAGATAAATTGCACATGGAAGAAAAGCTTCTACTACCTGTCTGATGCTCTTGTGAATATAAGGAGCAGGTGATCATCTGTAAAACAGGACACTACAAAAAATATGTATATTGAACACAAGAACCTCCCTAGAGCATTTCACTCACCTTGAAACTGGCCATTTCCACTGGGATAAAAATCTTCGTATCACAATCCCACTGTGGTGCCAATTTACCATGGTTATTTTTGTTCACTTATTCATCTATCTGTGCAACAGCACAGATCTAGCACCAGTGTAAAGTCTCTACTCCTTGAGAGCCATTAGAGGGAGCCCAGATCTTTTTCTCTAATTCTACCAGCCTCACACAGTTACTTTGTCAGGGTTGGATTGTTTAAGTCAAAATCTGGGGAATATTTCTCAGAATTCTGACTATTTTATGGTGGGATTAAACTTCAAGCTTAAAGTGCAGGTTAAAGCTTTTAACCATCAACACGTTTGTGACTGTGTCTGCTGTATTTTGCAGGTTAAACAGGGTTCTACTCCTTCTGAGCGGCAGAACTGTAACTTGAAATGGTAGAAGTTGACGGTTGAATTTTGCCATTAAAGACACAGAATTAAAAGCTGTGAAGTGCCCCCATCACCAATCATGCTAGAAATGCACATGCAAAAGCTATGTAGCGGGGAAAAGAGAGCAAAGGAAAAGGTATTTATAACAGAGCACCTTTTAGAACTATGAAAGACTACGTGAAGTTGGTAAAAAGGAAAAATAGTCATCTAGTTAACATGAATGTCCTTTTCTATCCTCTGTAAGGGCAGAGGGGTTTAGTTTTTGTCTGTAGTCCACATCAAAAAGCTTTCATGCTTCAATGTAAGTGTAGCACCTCACTCTATAAAGCAGTCAATCGTCACCCTCCTGAAGACAGCAGCTTTCCCTCACTAAGCTACGCTGGCTAACAAAGTATAGGTGTCCTTGCGATAGGAGGAAATGTTTGCATAGCATCCAAGGCAGCAGGATCAACTGCAATCACCAGGCATAGAATGAATATTTAAAAACTCTGCACCATCCGATGTTAGGTCCTTTAGCATACACACATCAGAACTACATCATGTAGGTCCACTCTTCTATTTTAACAATCCCCAACCAAAGTAGAATGACCCTGTCTGTATGCTACCTTTCAGACTGGCATCCTGACTCCACTATCCAGAAACTACCTCTCCGCACTTCTGGTAACTTTGTTCTTTCTTGTTCCTGACCACCACACTGATGCTAACATACTCACTGCAGGGCTACGTGCAAACTGGTCAAAACAAATATTCTAACCCTCCAGAAGTATCCATGACACTGAAGCCATCCACTTTTCCCCCAGGATCTTTTGGGCTGTTTCAACCAAAACCCCAAAATGCTGCAATAGCTTATTATGATTATTGATACTATTTTAAAGTTTGTTGTGCCTCATGGCTCAAGTCAATTTTCATCTTTGACGTGTGTGCAGCTAATAATTTCACATACAAAAATCGAGCAGCATAGTTTATGCATATTGAAACTTTCATGCATTGCACACACTAATGAGGTATTCAGTAAAACCTAGTTACTGCAGTAGTGATTTATGATTGCGTCCAATAGGAGAATTAGTGAATGGAACTCTGAGCTGCATAAACATAACAGCATGCTAAGAGTGAAACCCTGCTTTCCTCAAGAGGACTGTTCAGGTCTTGATCTGCTAAGAAGAGAGCACTGGTACATCTATGGCAACGCACAATTCAACTCATCACTTCAACGTCTTATATTCTCCCGGTTTTTAAACTGTTTATTACTTAGCATTCATACGATGTTTCTCCTTGACAAAGTACTTCGCAACCATTAACCAATTAAGCTTCACAGCCCTTCAAGTGAGCTAACGCTTGGCACTTAAATCACTTTTTATCTATAGCTCAAAGCATTTACAAAGTTACATATCATCCCTGTTTTCGGAAGAGGGAAGCAGAGAGAGAAGGGAAGTGACTTGCACAAAGCTACTGTCAGACAGGAATAGAACTCAGAAGTTCTAGGCTCTCAGTAGAAGGGCTCCACATAAGCCTGAAAGCTTGTCTCTCTCGCCACCAGAAGTAGGTCCCATAAAAGATATTACCTCCCCCTCCTTGTCTCTCTAATATCCTGGGTCCAACATGGCTACAACACTGCATAGACATTTCCTGGCAGTTTGTCTGGATTATGGACCTTCAGAGCAACCTCAGGCCCTCAACTCCTCCAGGCAGTCGTGAACTGCCAGGAAATGGCCTCCCTATTGGTTGTTATTGCTAAGTTCCTGAGCACCAAGCAGCTCATTAATTTTCCATACTGTGTATATCTCAATCATAACCTTGTGTCCTGTTAGAGGCCATTTTGGAAAATTTAAACACCCAGCTGGATTCCACACTGTCACTGACCTTGAATGGTACCAGCAACCCAAGCTCCATCTCTATATAACAGACACTGGACCGCAGAAAGGTCTGTCAGATTGAATTAAGCCCATGCAGACCTGCATTCCAGCATCAGAAAGTAAACAGTAAGCTTACCTTACACTGGATCATGACATTAAACTAACTTCTGAGGCCAAGCAGAGAGAGGTGGAGGTGAAACCTTACTCCTTCATTCAGGTTCTCAGCATAGTTAAGTATCACTCTAGCACTCTCTTGGCCAATATAAATGCTTACTTGATATTACAGCACCACATTTAACTGATGACGTTTTAAAATCACTCCATCCCCTGAAAAAAAATCTATCTAAATTAAACCATGACATTTTAGGTCTGGATACTGCTGAATAACCACGATGGGCCTTATTCCATTATAAAAACAGCCCAGATAACTGGCATCCTAAGGTCGCTCAGTACAATACCTTGCAGGGATCAGAATCAGGCGTTTGCTATGCTCAGGTTGGGGTGGGGGGGGGAATAATTTTGGTCTGATCTGGAGCAAGCCCTGTGGTCTGCTCAGGAGTTAGGATGAAAATGAAAATGGTTTGGAAAGCAGTGCTTGGGTCGCCTATTCTAGCAACTGTCCTCTCATAAGCATGTTCCTTCCGTAAGGAATCGTAGGTCATTTTCATCTTTAATTTCACATGAGTACCATCTACTCCAGCCTCTCAGCCTGCACAGAAGGTTGTCCCTTCCCCAGGGCTTTTGCCCAGTTTAGTTTTAGTGTCCCAAGCAGTGGAGGTCTCCCCACTTCCCTTTGGGGCACCTGGCATTGGCCACTGTTAGAAGTCAGGATACTGGGCTAGATGGAGCTTTGGTGTGACCCAGTATGGCCGTTCTTATGTTCTGCAAATTCTAAGAGATCTTATTGTCAAAGAGCATTTCCTGATGTTCCATCTATACTTTCCTTGTCTCCAATATCATCCCCATATCCCCATCCTAGCCCTATCCCATTCGGTCCACTCTAAGCAATTCCTCTCTCTTGCTCCTTGGCGTATGTATTCAAACATTTGTAGATTGCTATGATCCCACTTAGTCAGGCTATACGGACCTCACACTTAGTCTTTCCTCAGTTCAACCCCCTTCCTGTCTCCCTCACCACATTTCTTTGCTTTTTTTTCTGAGCTCCCTCCACTTTATATCTTTCTGGTGCCAGAAAAGAGCAACACCACAGGTGCTGTCTCACAGCTATACCCGGCAGAATCTCAGTTATATCCAGTTTCTCATCATATCTTACATGTTCTTTCACTTCCACTACTAAACTGGTAGAGACTCCTACTAGATGCACTGAAAGCCAGACAATAGTTACAGATGGTGTGTAGCACAAGCAGCAGGCCATGGGCCTTTACAGAAATAGAGCAATGGTGCATAGACTAGAACGGATGTTCTACAGGGCATCTGGACTCTTCCAGATAGCTGTACGCTGCCACTAGATTTCAAGATTAAAAATGTTAATTATGAGGAATACCACATATCTCATACATGTGCATGTGTATAAAATCCTAGGAAATTTAGCTAGGCACAGGTGTTTGCAGCTGGTTTATAACTAGGACATAAATGTTTGCAAAGAATCTGATTGGCTACAATAAAGGTCTGCCATGTTCAAGCATGACATGAATAACCATGGTTAGTGAAGCCTGAAGAATAGATTTCTCTCCTGAGGGAGAAAGGCAAAAGCCAACACCACACTGAGTCCCTTCCGGTTACAGAACAGGCATTTAAACTGTAAGTGGATCTCACAAGCTTCAGGCAACATTGATGTGAGAACTATAAAACTGAAATCACTGATATGAAGGTAACATAACTATCGCTATAAAATATAGAAAACATTTCGCTTTTCTACAGCCCCTTCTATCCAAGGATCTGAAGGATTTTACAAACATTAAGCCTTCTAACAACCCTGTGGAGGTATTTAAGTATTATCCTCTTTTTCAGACAAAATAAGGAACAGAAAAATTTAGTGACCCAAGGTCATGCAGCAAGACAGTGGCAGAGCTAGGAACCGAACCCAGGAGTCCTGGCTCCCAGTCACCACTTCTCTCAGCACTGGCTCTTGAGAACACCCCATCATCCTTGGCATATATTTTAAGGTCGGCTGAGTATATCAATAAATGCCAACCCAGTTCAGTGTGTTGCTTCTAAATTGGGGTTGTACGAGAACAGCATTGAGTCACTTCATGAGCTCACTGTAAGGTTTCGTTTACCATCCTTTTCTTACCGTTTCACACACAGCAACTGTGGAACTAATCCTAGAACACGATAAGACTTCAAATCTACTCATTAAGAGGAGCAAGATACAGTCAGGTACATTTCAAAGACCTCATTTACACAGGAGGAATTCAACATTATTCAAATTATTTGACTAACACAATGGTATGTAAGATACTGTAAATAATTATATTAAAAAGACAAACCCCACAGCTCTCGATAAGTGATTTTTGATCATGGACTACATATTCAATACATGGGAAGCCAATTAGGAATCCCAAAGTGAGAATGTGCACTGTTAGGAAAATGGTACAAATTAGAGAGAGAGAGGCCCTTGATTAAAAATGAAAAATGTTTCATAATAAGAAGAATTATTAGGGAACATCAGTTTTGATCTAAAGTAATTTCAACAGACAGAAAACCGATTTTTGTGGAAAAAGCAAATTAAATTCCATCTGGCAGACAACTTGTAAGAAAATTTAAGGAAACAGCATTTCCTCTAACTAGGGGGAAGAACACACACAGACAGGTTTGAATGAGTATTCAAAATTCAGTATCATCAACCAGGTTATTCACCTGCATTGAAGCTTTAAATTTTTTATATCTCCATAGCTGGGTATTTATTGACGAATTACAATATCTAACTTACAGGCCCCCTCATGACTTCTTGTTTGCTTTAGTCAAAATTGTACAAGCAAAAATTCCCAAAGCTCTGTATAACTTGTATTTCACTGCAGCCTACTGAAAAGCATAAACTGGACAAATATTCTAATTTTCAGATCAAAATGTTATCAACTTCTCTGTTTTGCTTCTGCGTAAGACAGGATAGCAGAACTTTGCTACAGCTCAAGATGACTCAGCCAATAGAATGCATGCACTGGGCATAAAATGCTGGCATCGAAATGCTCTTGCAATGCAGTGTTCTACATGGAGTGGCTTAATATCAGAGCTGTTTAAAGGCCATTGCCAGGTGACCAGAGATTAGTAATCCAGGACACAGAGGAAATGCTGCTGTAAAATAAGGAAGCCAGGCAACCCAGCCACTAGAACAAAACTGGCCAAACTTACGGAACAGAATGATTTATCAAGACTTTCCGTACTCGATGAGAATTCCTGGGAAAAGGATGAAAGGATTTTTTTTTTTTTTTTTTTTTTAGAAAAATAAAGAAAGAAAGAAGGGGGAGAAAAGGCAATAGTTTAGCTCCAATTGTATAAGACCATTTTTCATTTATTTAAAAAAAGTCATGCTTGCTAACCTTTAATCAGAAATTGCAAAATTTGATAAAACAGAATCTTATTTTACTATGGTCATTGGATAATACTAGAGTGATTGGGGTTAAGGGATCCTGCAATAACTTTATGAATCTAGATTTATTACTAGTATAATGCCATATATGTCCATGAAGTTTTCAAACGCAGCCAGAGTTCCCTGCTCCAAAGATCTTACAATCTAAGTTAGAGCTATTAGATTAGGTCTGTTATTGCTGAAATCTTGTAAACAGTGTCAAATGGCTATTTTCACTGGTCAAAATCTTTCCAAAATACTTCATCACACAAAAATGAAGGTCAAAAGTACTCCAGATTCTCCAAAACATATTAGTGCTATCAAATAGCTGTTGCAGCGTCCAAATAAGTTTGTATTATTTAAACTGCAGTAGTGCCTAGAGGCCCAAATCAAGGATCATGGTTCTTCTATGCTAGGTGCTGCACGCAAAACAAGCATGCCCAAAACAGTTCACAATCGAAACTACAAAACATTTCCTCCACCACTGCATCCATCTATAATTTTCCACTGAGTACTTTAATTTGGACAGTTTTTTCACTAGAAAATTATCTTCATGGTAATTTATCCTAGAACCAGACTAAAACCCAACAATTAAGCCATTTGCTCAGTCAAGTTGGCAAGGCAGAATTATAATCAGGAGACAAGTATACTGAAGAAGTAGATTCACCATATTATCAGAAACCTTTGTATCAGCAGAGCCACTAAACACAAACTATTAATCAGACTTCTCTACAGTGGACAAAGACAAATTTTGTGTAGCTGCTGTAATGGTTATTTTAGGTTTCATCACAAATCACTCCTGAGTAGATAGATGACCTCAATTTAACGTCGGTTGTTTGATTCCTTATATTCATAACACAGTCTGCGCATAATCT
Source organism: Mauremys reevesii (assembly GCF_016161935.1). Taxonomy (NCBI): domain Eukaryota; kingdom Metazoa; phylum Chordata; order Testudines; family Geoemydidae; genus Mauremys; species Mauremys reevesii. Next base: position 8,357,393 of record NC_052646.1, on the reverse strand, counting down.
TGTAGTTTACATTGCCATGGTCTCTAGTCGTTTTATGGTCCCCATAACTTTCCAATATCCAAAAGTGAAAAACAAGAGGCAGCAGAAGGGTACAGAAGTGTTAATATAAATGAACAACTCTTCTACCCCACATGGCTAAGTGCAAATACAGCCTAGATTACACATTCTTGCAGAGCAAGGGTGCTCAAGGCAACTGGGGCACTGGCAGCGACAGATCACCAAGCAGTTCTGGTAACTGAACAGAACTCCTAGTCATTTTTCTCCCCACCTCACACCGCAGGAAGAAATTCCAATGCAATTTCATGCTTGGAACCCAACCCAGCAGATGGTCACAGCACTCCAGAGTTTACCCCATTCACTGGAGAGACTGCCCCACGCTTGACAAAAATCCAGACAGCTTCCAAACCATCTCTGACAGCTGCAATAGGAGCTTGTTAAAAACCTGGCTAAGATATGCAGTGTCCAGACCATGTGTCTATACTTGACATATGGTCTGGACACTGCATATCTTAGCTGCAATTGGCTCCATTTCATACAAAATCAGTGCAGCCCATGGTCTCCTGGAAGGTTGCCAACATGGGCCTCATGAGGCCAAAACCAGAGCAACCTCTCTTTTACTCCGATTCCTGTAGAATAGAAGTGATTTACACGAAGATGTGCTGACACCATAACCCAATCCAGAAATTTAAGATGGTGCAGAATGTGGTGACCGGTTTATAAGCAGTGCTTCTCGGCAGCACTGTGTGACACCACCGCTCTGTGGTCTGCGCTGACTGCCTAATGGTTTCCGGACTGAGTTTAAGGTGTTTGCTTTGGCCTGTAAATCCGCCAATGGCCTGAGATCTTTCTAATTGAGACACAACATCTTTCCTCATGCCATACTGCCAACGTGGAGAGGGAACTTGAAGAGCACTTTCCATGAGGGGCCTTCAGCTCTGAGACAAGCGCCATACCCTCCCCCACCAACCAAACCTGGGTCCGTTGACCTTCAGTGCACACAACAAGAAGTAATTTGCATGGACTGCTGCAGAGGATGAGGTGTAGATTTGTAGGGGGGGAAGGGGAGTTCTGTGTTTGTTAGGGATTCGGGTCTGACAGCAGTAATTTAATTTTATGTCTAATTTGTGGCAGAGGTGCCAAGAGTTTTGGCTAGGACCCTCTTATTTATGGTATAAATCTGAATAAACAATGATAAATGTTTATGTTTCAGCAAAACTCTCCCCCTTTGATTTTCATCTGGCTCAAAGGCAGCAATATTCTTGAATAAAATATGGTTAAGAACAAAACCAGTATTTCTGTAGTGCCTCATTTAAAAACCTTCACTCTGTTATTTTCATACAAAAAGATAATAATGGAGCCTCACACCCTTGAGACTGGTGTGTAATTGATTTTTAATTCATTTCCCAAAGAGAAACAAACAGACCTGTTTTTAGCATGTTAATTACAGAGACATGCTAATTCCACAAGGCTTAATCTTACTCAAGAAATAATCGTATTTAAATTAATAACTTCCTCATGAGCACATATTAAAAAAAACCCTACCGAGTCTTAGGCCACAATGGTGGGTGGGCATGTGTGCGCACGCATATTTTAAGCAACAGCCTTGGAAGACTCATCAGGAAGCAACTATTTGCTTTCAGACTCAGGAAACAAAGCACAAAATAGGTATACAATCCAAGTATGAATATGAATGAGGGATTTTCACACAAACAAACCTGTGCACAAGAACCAGAGCTCAACCAACTTCATAAGGCTGTGTTTTGCACTTGCTGATTACTGAAGCTCTGTATTTGAAGAGCCGCCTTTCCTTTCATCACGCAGTTTTCCCTGCCCTGGATCCCACAGAGGAGTCGGAACCCTGAGCTTGTGGCTTGTAAATTAATTTTGAGGTCCTGCATTCAACATGACAACTTCACTGCAGGATTAAGTTAAATGAACAGGTGAGTTGGGAGGTAGAGATCATTTAAACAGATTACTGTTTTGCAGCAGACAACTGACAAGAAAGAACTGGATACAAATTGGTGATGGAAAGTTTCAATGGTACGTTTCACCTCTACCTCAAAAATTCAGGTGCAGACTAAAAGTTGTTACCATCTGAGGATGTTTCTGGTGCCATGTGTCTCTGTCCAGTTCCCAAGAGATGAATATCCACATTAAAAAAAACCAGAAGTGGCCCTCTTAGTCTCAGAGGCTGTGTCCTCATTGCAAGATTAGCTCAGGCTTGCGAGCATCCCTCCTACAAAGCACTACCTGTGTGGCTGCATCCACAACGGTGCAGTAGTAGCCCATGTGCCGGGATGGATTTCTAGGCTATTTCATGGTTCTTAGCAGTGCATTTTACTGGGCCACTCTAAGTTATTCACAGTGTACTGTAGGAAAATGTCTGTCCTTCACTGGCTCCTGTGCAGAAATGCTCTCATGGCTCTTACTGATAGCTCACCACAGCTTTACCAGAAGGTGGTGGCCAACTTCGAAAAGGATTTCTTGGGTAGCATCTCTGTTCAAATGCTGCAGAAGGGCAGCAGAAATGAAGCAGGCAAATGTGAGGTTAAAGTGCAGTGCAGAAGAAGGGAGGACTTAGACAAGAAAGTGCAGTCCAGGTGGAATGGTAGGATAGATTGGAGGACTAACAGCACTCACAGCAAAGCAGGTGGAATACCAGCCTGGGGTTAAAGGAAACCTGAGCTCAAGCATCTCCCCTCAGCTGTGCCTGCTAGCACCGAAAAGCATCCTGGAGCCCATGTGAGAGGTGTTTCTGTGTGGGTGGAAGGGTGGTTAGAGGCAACACCCGAGCTATAGCCCAGGCTAAGTTTGCAGTGAAGACATACCCAGAGAGATCAAGGACCAAACGGACCATGCAGAATGAATTCCTTCCTCTCTCAAAGTTGGCCCTCCTGTCCTAGAAGAGAAGTTGACACTTCCATGCTGTACCTGCTCTGTAATGAGATTTCAATCTCTAGGGCTGACAATATGAGATCTTCCATGAGCCCTGAAGTCACAAATGAAAATTTAAAAAGTTGGCAAGAGAAACTATTAAACCAGGTGAATTGCATTTGTTTGAAATGAAGCACTCCTCAACACCAAGCCCCCCCCAGTAGGAAAACTGCATAGAAAATCCTTCCATACACCTCCCTCTTTCTTGCACTTTATTTGCAATTCCAGGCAGGTTTTACAACAGTTTTTGCATCTCTCTACAATTATTTTTGGCTCAATACTTCTACCACTGATTTCCTAATTGCATAAAGAAGTAGAGAAAATACTGTTTCTTGATACAGACCTTGGGTTAGTTACCACAGAAGGTTTGAGCTTGTCTACACACCAAAAACTGCTCTGGTTTAAACAAACTAGTTTAAAAATCTATTTAGTCAAACCAGAATAGACACACTCATATCTGTGGAAAGTTGTTCTCTCTATTTAGCACGCACTGGTAAATTTACTGACAAGCTAAAACTGGTATCAGCCAGGACTAAATCAATTTAAAAGCATCACACAAAGTTGCACCAATTTAACTAAAATCAGCATAAAGTCAGACCTAGTTAACTACGGCAACAGAGCATGTCGACCCACTTTGAGATACTGGGCTGACCTAATCCCTGCTGTGCGTCACTGGAGACTTTGGAAAACATGCTATAGAGGCCTTATCACACATTCTATCTGTACGCAAGCAGTCTCACTAGCTTCGATTACACTCCTTACACAGCCAATTTTTGCACAATAAGGCCTCCAACTGGAATATGTCCTTGGGCTCCACTCTAACATGGCACTTGTGTCCTGTCTTTTCAGATTAATGAACAAGGAGCCTGCGATTGTCTCAAATGGATTGCTGCCAAACTCCTCTCCCAGCCCAGAGCAGAGGGAGGGGTTTGTTTTTTTTTTGGGGGGGGGGAAGGATACAGCGACCAGGTATGAGGGAGTGGGGACAGCAGCCAGCGATGGGGAGGGGAGGAGCAAGTGGGAAGGGGGGTCCAGTTTTCAGCAATTAGAAAGCTGGTAACCCTACCAACTCAGTGCAACTAGTACTTGTGGGGAGGGGGTTGTCTGGGCTAGGAGAGGTTAAAGAAGGGATTCTTGTCCTGCACCTCCCAAAACAGGAGAAATCCTAAAGCCAATACATCACTTTCCCCCTATGAATGCTCTGTTGTGCCACAACATCTAGAAGCTACAATCCATCTAGTAAATTATTAAGTTGGGCTTTGTTCCTATAACTGTTCAGATACCAGGTGCAGGAAACATTCATTATTTCAGGAATTCGATGTCAGAGATGCCAGCATCTCTTTACCTTACCAGCTAAATACTGTAATGGGTAGATTCCTTCCTAATACCATACATTGGTGCCTGACACCACTGTGAGATGCTAGCTTGACTATCCATGGTTTTTTAAATCAAAATGAGCACAGCAGGATATGCCTATGTACTGTTCACTTCATTAAGTGTTTAACAGAAGAACTAGCCTGGTGGTGACTTGCTTAATGCAGCTCTTAGCGCAAGTACCACCAAGCTACTGCAAACTAACAACCTGCGCTGCACAGAGCCAAATCATTTTTGATCTTTCTAGAGTTAAATAAAACCTTCGTCCAGTAAGAATAATATACTCTCTCACAAGCAGTCAGGATGGAATTATGGCCATGCAGAGGTCCTGAGCAGGACAAGAGTAGTGCTTTAGCGTTTGCACTGGCTTTCTGCAGAGGGTCTATTTCACCTTTAGAGATTTGTAATGCAGGATTGAGAGATTTCCCTGAAATGATGTAATGTGTGTGATTTAATTTATTTAGAAAAGCCTTTTCAAAAGTAAAGTGATTGAAACTGAAATTAAGACTTAGAAAATCAGACTGGAATGACCAGTATATAAATTAATAAGCTCCCGTGTTAAAGCGAAAATCCGACTGCGAAGAAAAGGAGTTTAAATAGTGTTTTATGCGGAAACAGAAGTGCTTTAGACTGAACGCATCCAGGATTACAAAGCAAGATACCTCGCCTCCTACTGAAAAAATGTCTCCAATAACCATTTATAAGCAGAAAACCAGGAATTGCTAGACTGGGTATTCAGGGGGTGGGGGGAAGGAGAGCGTACACTACACTTGGCTTTCAGGCTTTTGAGCAGAAGGATGGGATCTCTACCTCTAAAGCAAAGCTGCAGAATGTGCTTTGCCCAATTCTGCAAGGCACTGAACATCCTTTGACCCCATTAGGCCCAACGGGAGTTGAGATGCACCCGTACCTCATAGGATTAGGTCCATAGTTCCTTTGCAGTAAAGCAGCCCTAATGTTTGTTCCCCACAATTTAAATACATTACCAATTTGAAAACCAATATTGACTGAACTGCACAATGACTTGAATTATATATGAATGAGATATTTCTGCTGTACTAAGCAGGCTGGAGTATGAATAACTGACTGTTCACGGGCTGTGGCCATAAAGTGCATTTCTTCCACATTACAGTGATAACCTTTGTTGCAGGGTTTAACACTGGACTCCTTCTAGTCACACAATGGGCCAGCTCCAGCAACTGTGACCCAGGCTGAGACACACAGACAGAGTCTGGATGAGTCAACAAAGAGAATGAAAATTATAATATGGTTGAGTCAGTGGAATTTTTCTCGTCCAAGGCAAAAAGGCGATACTGGCTTAATCCCAGCAAAAATGAAATAGAAGTGATTTTTTTAAACCAAATATAAACTGAAGCAAATATGCCAACTACAGACACACTCAGAGGGTGAATCGTGGAGTTTCAGAAACATCTGGGTAAAAGAGAGGAAAGAAAAAGCCGGCCGGCACTCCAGAGATCCAAACTCAATTCCCATTCAGCCTCTTCAGTCCCATGCCAACAGCAGCTGGGATTGTATTACAGGGCTTACAAGTTACCCCATTTCCTCACTCAAAGAATGAAAACTTCAGTGTAATCTACAAGATGTTAGTAACTACTCCTGCTTACAAACTGCGAGTCCCACTGACTTTCAGAGTGACTGACTCATTTTGGAAAATGGGTTAGGCTGCTAAATCATTTAGACGCTTTTGAAAATGTTACCTTAAGTCATTAAAAGCAATGAACCTGATTCCCCATCCATCCTAAAGCCTTTTTAACGCCACTGTGACAGTGTAAAGGCGCTTTAGGGTATATGAGCATCAGTCCCATTGTTTTTAAAGTACATTTGAAATGTAATAAAAAGCCAACAGGAATCCTCCTCTTGACAGCCTCACACAACATTCTAGGACCAGACGTTTAGATCTCATTGGAAACCATTTAAAATGAGCACTTTTCAAAGCTGTTTTAAAGAAAGACAGCTTTGGAAACCTCAACCTCTGAATAGGATTTAAACACACAACTCCCACTAATTTCAAAGGGGTGTTACGTGAGTAAATCCCACAGCTGGCTTTTTAAAGCTCAAACAAAATCTATACTTTGACTAAAACATTTTAATATAACTTAACAGGTGTTTTTATACAAACTGTTAAATTAAAAAGTTAACCTTAAAGCAACTTGGAAAAAAAAATCTGATAATTGGATAATTACAAACCACATCTGACTCTTATTTAGTAACTATCTAGCATTAACAGCAATTCTAACAAATTCCGGCAGCTTCCTTTTGCTGGACAGACATAATTTAGGGCTCATCTACACAGAAAAGTTTTACCAGTTATACCGGTTTAATTGTACTGGTATAACTAAACTGCTATAGCTCTTATTCCAGAATAAGAGTAGCTTGTTTGGTTTATGTTAAACCCCTTCCAAAAAGAGGCATAAAATAAACAAACAAACAAAAAAAGACACTCTTATTCTGGAGTAAGAATATGGGCAGTTACAGCAGTATTCTGTTTAAACTGACACCTTGGTTTATACAAGTATAACTTTCTCAATTAGATATCTCCTAACTCTGAAGGGAAACTCAACCAGTCTGACTGGAAAAAAAAAGGATGCCCAAGATTGCATAAGGAGGAAAGAAACTCAATTCTCTTGGTACTCAGGATTAGAAACCTGTGGATTCCTCCAGGATTCCAGCACACACTAAACTAAGCACACCTATTCAGACAGGCACATTCACGGAGAATCTGATCCAACTCATTTAATTTAATGAACTTCGGAGAGGATGTAAGAATTTGATAGAAATAAAGGGCAATTCCATTTAATGCTTATCTAGGAAAGCAATTAAGAGTCGATTCACGTGAAGAAATGAGCAAATTCCTGTGCTCTACAAATCAGCAGGTTCTATTAGCTTAGACTGAACTATGATACTAATAAAAGTATTACCTCACACCGGCAGAATTCAATAAGTCAGTTACTACCTGCTGCCTTGATTAAACTATCCAGGCAAATCGGTGCTTCTAAAAAGCAACCTAGATAGACATTTCTCCCTTTGGTTTTGTGGCAAAGCCAGTTTACAAGGTGTACTGACAGCAAGGTGTCTAGATTATCTATCAGCCAATTTCCTGCTTCTATTAAACATACGTGCATAGACAGAAAGAAACTCAAATCAATGTGGGCTCTGTTTATATAAATCTGTGGGTCATGGAGTCTTTACAAATCTTATGTATAGGTGCCCTTAGTGTGGGCTTCATTTTTCTTACAAATAACAGAGCAAGTTTCCTGCTTCAAAGAGCTTATAGTCTACATAGCCAAAACAAAGCAGAAAGGGAATGGATACTACATATAAGCAGAGTGGCTGCACCTTACTTGGCTTGTGTTCTGTTAGCTGCAAGATTTTTAAAAAATATTTGAAAGTGTAATGAGAGCTTAATGAATGGATAAATGATATGAGGTTGAACTGTTAGATATGGAAAGGTTACCAGAAGAGATGAAGATTTAGGAGAGGCTTGAAGGAGAAGAACAAGTCTTGCTTGGAGTACTAGAATGGGCTCTCTTCCAAACACAGGGGAGCAGCATGACAAAAGGCGGCACAGCGTCACAAGTGGGAGGGGACAGGTTTGGTAAGGCAGAGTTGGCAGAGCATAGTCCATGAGTGGGAAGTTAGTAAGAGCCAACACTTAGGCAGGGTAATAAAAAGGGAGTGATGGTAAGATACAACTGAACCTTATTTCTTGGCCACAGTTATTTGACCCAAGTCAGGGTTACAAAGGTCATACAATCCACTGACTTCAATCACTGCTCTTACAAGGCCATGCCACGGTGCAGAATGGAGCAGCAAGTCAGTCTCTTCACTCCTGGACTGTGGCGTAATTTGACTTATTTACTGATGCAACAGATGTTTGCAACATCTTACAGAAACCTGAGCCAATGCTAGTTCAGGGAAGGAACAGCTACTGCACAGTCCAAGTCAACTTCCTCAAAGGCTCAGTTTCCATTTTATTTTTAATTAAGCCATTGCCCTTCACTGAACATCTCTGCAGCTCATGTTGGTATGACAAGCAGACTACATAAACCACAGGACTGCCTGAGTCAAATATGCAAACGCACAAACCAACAGATTCATCCTCCCCTCCAGAGGAGGGGTTAGTAAATATGTTTACAAGGCCACCAGTAAGATCTGGTTCTGCTCCCCAAACTAGCGTGGAGGCTGAAAACCCCAAGGCACGATGTTATGGTAGCCACGGAAATGAGAGCAGTATGGGATTCCTGTAGCATGAATTATCTATGGAGCTGGACAAGTATCAGTTGATGGTGTCACACATGGCAAAAATTTATCATGATGTTGCATTAATATGTAACAATCAAATGGAAAGTCAAGGAGGAAGTGACTACACTGATGAACAAAAGGCATAGAAGGGTATGGCTGATGGGTCATTTGGCTGGCTAAAGATCATGGAAGGGTTAGCTTGTGTCATTAGAAATGAGACAAAGCTGTGACCTTATTCAAAGCACCACAGGTATAGGGAGGGGATCTAGTGCATCTGGACAGAAACAGCAGATAACCAAACCTGCTGTGGAATTCAGTGCATAGCTTTTTGCTAACCTTACAAGCTTTAGGCATGACCCTGAGAAGCTCAGAACATCTTAGCACCTATCCTCATTCAATTTTAATGTTCTCAGCTGTGTTTAACAGGAAGGAAATGGTAGAATTTGCTTCTCCAGTTCTAGAGGGCTCTGAACATGAGATGGAAGGAAGTAAAAGCAGGGTACTGGCCTAAACCCTCTTAGTAACCCCAAACCAACAATAAAATGGTGTGAACATTGCCACAAAGCCTGAACGCACACAAACCAAATCAACATGTATGGAGGAGATCAGCAGCACTTCCTCTACCACAGTCACTGGGAACCTTGGGAGATGAGAGGAGGAATCCAGGAACAACCTTCAATGATGTATCTCAGTGATTTCACTTTCACCTCTCTGGTTTATCACACAGGTGAAACAAGCTCACAAGAGGCACCTACAGCTCAGCAGCACCTTAGCAGGAAAATATCCCATCCTCACAACATTCTCAGCTCTACCTGGGTGCATCCTCCGGACACAAAGGGGCCGGTACCGAGACTGCAAGCACCCAAACCAGAACTGACAGTTGTATCTGATGTCCCAGTTGTGTGTTCATTCCCGGATGGTGGGTTCTAGCAGGGCAGACACATTTGGGGCATCACAGAAAGGCAGGGGAAATTCTCTGCCCTTCACGGATCGCCAGGCTCAGCCACCAGTGAAAGCGTTACTACTCGGTGCTTCAGTTCGGTATCAGTCAGTTTCCCTTTGTTTGTGCTAATGTGCTGCCAGCCTACCTTCAGGTAGCCTGCCAAGTAATTGCTTTACAAAACAAAACAGCGGGAAAATGAGTGTGCTCAAAGCAGGCCAAAAGCCAACTCCTCTCCCTAGCAACTCAGAGGTATAGATGTGACACCTGTGAACCATTGGTAAATATCCACATTTGTCACCAGGGCAACAAGAACCCTTGAACATTGAATTCTCTGGACTTTCTCATAAAAATCTGAAGTTTCATAGCACATTCATGGACACTTGCAGCCTTTGACCATTCATTACAAGTGCCTTTTGCCTGTTTATTTTCACCAGGTATTTCTCTCTGCACCAAGGAGAGACTCAAAATCAAATTCTAGGTTTATTTTTAATGAACTGCTTATGATTTTATAGCATCAGGCTCTCACCTGTAGAGCATTGCAACATTTAAGAATAATGCTCAGCACAAGTTTTCTACCCACTGAACGCAGCTCATCATGATAGTGAAAAATAATTTAAGGGATCTTTGTAAAATTTACAAAGCTTGACATGCCTGGTTTCATTTAAAAGTCACTTTCACTTCAAGAATCCTTGCTGCAAGGATCTCAACATTTATAACTGTGCACTACGTAATCAAGGTATCCAAGTCATCTTACTTGATACCCCTAGAGGTACTTCTAGCACAAGTGGCCATCTGACCATTATTATTTGTATTATGGTAGTGCCCAGAGGCTCCAACCAAGTGCATGGCATGGCCCCAAGTGCGTCCCCAATTTACAGATGGGGAACTGAGGCACAGAGCAGCTGAGTGACCTGTCCAGGGTCACATGGACACTAGCAGAACAGAACTGAGTTCTGTTGCCCATGCCTGTCTCCTGGACCATAACACCAAGGCACACTTCCTCCCTTTCCTTACTGTTCATATAACCTTTATTATTGTACTAGCTCCGTGTTACTTTTATAATGCATTGCAAAACTAATGTGCTTTTGTTTTAAAAGGGGATGGGGAACCAGATCCTGGATGCTAGGACAGCAAGGTGGGAGGAAAGGGAGAGAATGTTTACAACTAATAAAAAGCAGGTTTTAGATTCAGAATACTTCTAGAGGATTAATTTTTGTATGAAGTGCAGAGAGATTTGTATTTACACAACGCTCTAGCACCACTTAAAATATTGCTTAAGACACCGATATCAATGCCTTCACATTTAGTTTCAAACTGGTATTATTCCAAAGCTCTGAGCTACTTTGCCATACCAAGCTGAAATGTTTCTAACCAGCTGCAGAGAAGCTGGCATTTAAAAGATCTGGTTTTCAATACTTTTCCTTGGCAGCCAGCCTAGATTCTCAACTATTATTCAATTAGCAGTTTTCTACTTAAAATTTTTACCTTACTAGTTGAACCAGCTCCAATAAACATTCTGTTTTATGTGCAGCAAACTAAATTAGGAGCAGATTCTGTGAGGACCCAGGAACTATCAACTCCTAATTCATAATAAGAGCTTGGGCAGGTCTATAGTTAACAACAAAATTTCCATTTAGATTAGATGGTTTTAATTTACTGAATTAGAATGAAAAAATCAGAATCCTTTTCCTCTCTAGTTTTTAGAATCGTGTGGGTGGCAGGAGGAGGAGGGACAGGCACGAGGGAGTGAATGAGCCATACAGAAAGATTACTTTGCTGCTATTCTCCATGACAAAGATTCTAGGAGGAATTTCAGTTGGATCTCTTTTTTGCATAGCCTAACAAAGTGCAGCACTGTCCTTCATCACAAGCGCTCTCTCATTATGTCACATGATACTGAAGACAAAATACTGCTTAGTAACTTTAGACAAGGCCCAAGTTATTTTTTTATTAAAACATACTGTTGTTCCAAAAAAAGACCCTGTATGAACTCATCTTTGAAAGAAGTAACTAGGTTCTTAGTGACTTATGTCCACATCTCTCCCCTCCAAAAAAACACTGCTCAGTTTGAAGTATCACAGTTCAGTGGTGTGATATATACAGATTTTTTACTTGTATTGCAGTGGGGCCCAGGATTCAACTGTACTAGCCGTTGTACAAACTCAGAACAAAAAGAAATGTCCATCTCTCAAAGAGCTTAGCGAAAATCAGGAGTGAAGTGCACTGGAAGGGCTGGGAGCTTAGAGAGAAGACTGGAATGGAAGAGGGTTGCAGAGGGTCAGGATTGTGGGACACCAGAAGAGCTAACGTGGAAGATCAGAACTTTAATCCCAGTGGATGCTGCAAACTCAAAACTGAAGAGCATTGGCGGAGCTGTGTTGGGACCCTCGACTGGCAAAATCAAGAGAACTTGCACAGTTGTTGAGAGATGGAGTCCATTTACTACCTACCTGTATGGCTTAATGTATGTACGGCGTTTTCGAAGTACAAAGATGATATATAAATGATAAGTAGAAATATTAGGAGGTGCTGAAAACGAGGACTGTCTGCACAGCATTGTCAGCCCCCGCTCTTCGAGCACAGAGTACAGATCCCCAAAAGTTGAGCCCTACCATTGCCTCCTATACCAAAATATTGTAGAGTAGCAGGCTGGACCTGCAGGACATCAGCTATGGAACTGGTTAATGTAGCACTACCACGGATACTATTCACAAAGTATTCGCCAGCTCTAGCTACACAGAAGTTCACGAGGAAACTGATGCAGACATGTTTACATACTGTAAGGGAAGCATTTTTTACTTTTGCAACAAACCCCATTTCTAAGGACACTCAGGAAAATGGTCTCCATCTTTACAGTAAATCCTATTAGACTTATGGTGGGGATTTGAGAAAACAAAACTTATTTTCTTTATTTAAACAAAGCCAAGAAATGAAACTCATCAGCAGATGAGACGACTTCCTTCACTTTAAATTTAACCTTCCCACCTCCCAAAAAAATAAAAAGCCGTAACTGGGGTCAATATTATTGAAATTTAATCAACTGACATGAGACGTGCTGGTTTCCACTTGCAAACCGTAATAGCTGTTTGCAACACAACACTAAACCCTTGTACAAAAGGCTAGAAATTCCTAAGAAACAGAGTCATAACTTTCACTCCAGTCAGCTCTGGCCAGAACTCTTTGTGCAGACTAGTTTTACCAACAGAATTGCCAAATCCACCTTGAAACTCTGCTTGGTGACATGATCTTGCTCCCCCCGTTAATTTGACACATTCACTGAGTCAGCAAGCAATGGCCTCTCTTTACCCTGCCCCACCATGGTGACATCATTCCCAGAGTTGTCACCACAGCAACTCTTCTCCCAGAAATGGAGCACGCAGATCTCCCTGTACAAAGGTTGCAGAGCCAGAAAAGACTGCAAGACACTGATCCCTTATGTTTCAACTGAGAAAAAAGGGGGGGGAGAGGGTCCTTAAAAATATTAGACCTAAATTGTGACTTGGAGTTTCTGAGAACCATTGCCATGGCTGAAAAAGCAAGCATGGTTTCCAAATGGTGTTCGATATAGACTGAAATTATCTTGTCAGCAAATAAGGTGATGCAAAAGAAACAGATTTCTTTCCACTATCAACAGTGTGCTCCAGTGCTAACAAAACTCCCAGTGACCATTTTCCATCCCAGGCACAAAATTTACTTCCAACTCTTTATGACGACAATATATAATTTTTCCGTCAAAGACAGTTATTCATCCTCAGCAAGTAGAATTTTACAAGGCTGATTTATAGGTGCTGTAGACCGTGGACAATTTGCCCATCAATAAATCATCATTTGGCACCGAGAACTGGTTAGTAGGTTCACAGTTTGTGGAGAGCGCATCACATTGCTTCCTGGCCCCACCTTGGCACCTCCGATTTCCAGCAGGGATAAAGGGGAAGGGAGGAATTCTGGACATGACGTAAAGGAAGAAAAAGACATCACGGCTGCAAACTCAAGTGACAGGAAGGACAGTGATGACCATGACAAAGGAGAGGAGTGAGGAAAGAAGAGTCCCATGAAGCAAAAGGAGCAGAGAATCCATCTCTGGTGCATGAATGCTGTTCAAGCAGAATTTTTGTAGCCAATGCTCAATGGAAAACTTTAACAGAGACCTACATTGTGAAGAGATAGATAACAGCAACATCTCTGAAATTGTAGGGCATCTGTATCGTATGGCTTCTTCACTGGGAAGATTGTAGGAATCCTGTCATGTTACAGGATGTTCTCAGACATTTCGTAGATGGCATGTGCCCAACAATGGCATTTCAGACTATTTTCTATGAATGGAGCACTGGACAGTAGTCCACTGTCTTCTGTTTCTGCTTCTGAATCAAGTTACAGCAAGTTCTCATGTGTCCAGGTCTCAATTTCTTCAGGTGGAAAATTAAGGTCACTAAGTAACTGTAACCAGTGTCCAAATACAGACAGTGCTGGATGCTCATTTGAGCTGGTGAACAGACAAACCCAGAGCAGGGTGACCAGACGTTCCAATAAAATCAGGACTGTCCCAATATTTAGTTGTTTGTCCTGTGTCCTGAGCAATGTATGGTTGGGAGGCCATTTGTCCCGATATTTTGCACTCCGGCTTTTTTTTTTTTTTTGGCATGCTTCAGCTCCTCCCCCCTCCAATGTGTCCTGATATTTTGTTCTTGTTATCTGGTCACCCTAACCTAGCGTCCCCATGGTGGTGGTGAAAGCATCAGAAATACCTTGATAGGGAAAGTCGAGGAAAAGATTCCAGGAACGGAGAAGACAACAGCAACCCAGTCTGTTCCCTGAGCCAGAAGGATTCAAAGTGACAATGCTACTCATTTCAGCCTTGCAGCTTTTTGCTACAAAAGTCCACACACATGTTGAAGGAAAACAAATACAGGATAAAACATGTACCATTAAAACTTGTCATGAGGTTCAGTTTTGACTGTTCAACCTGGCAAGAATTAAAAAGAAACACAAGCAAGAGCACTTGAAATGATGCACCTCATGTATGGTTATTACTGAGGTTATGCAGCATGACGTGACATCTGGAACAAGAAGATCTTAACTGAAAGAGCTGTATGCAGTAATAAAATGCTACAGTTTCAGGTAGCAACACATGAAAGGCCAAATTCATCCCTGGCATAATTCCACGGACTTCAACGGGAGTTGCATGTACTACACCAGAGCTCAAACTGGCCCAAAGTGAAACAAGCACGTATATTTAAATGAACGCCTGAAAGCAGATCTTTCCCACAAGGAAGAGACAGTTCTGGTTAAACAGCAAAGAGGCATGAAGAAGTCACAGTGCTGGAAAATTCCCAACCTTCTAGTTTAGAAGGCACCTCAAAACCATTTCATGATTGTTCAACATTAGTGGAAAGAATATTTTAATAAAATCTAATATTTTCAAGAACCTAAAATCTTTTTTTTAGAACCTAAAATCTTTTTTGGGGGGATGGGGTGCAAGGGAAGAGAGAGGGAATAAAGATCTAGTTACAGGATTTCTTGATGACTGACAATTAACAGGATATGTGGTTTATATTCCAGGGAGCAAAAGAACCCATCTGCTTTCCATCATGACCTCCTAGCCCAATTTGACATGCTCACAAGATACTATGGCATTCATCTGTAAGGAAGCCATTAGGGGGCAGAGACTTGCACTTAAGATGAGAAACAGGAAGTGCTTTTGTATCCCAAAGATGGCCAGAAATGGTGATTTATTACAGCGATGTAAAGAAACCCAATTCTCTCACCATAAAAATCAAGGTAACTTATCTCTAGTGTTACTGTGCTAACTCCTACATACTTGTTTACCAATTGGGTTGTAGCACCATGCCTCTGAGCTCCAGAAGTGCTCTCTACCCCAGTCTCTCATTCAACCTGCACTAGCCAGACCTGTGAGGCATGCTGGCACCAGACTGCTTGGCAACTGATCGGATTGTACTAACATCCCGGCTGATTATGTTCTAAAAGGAATGCATTTAAAATAAAAAAGTATTAACACCTGCTTTAAACTGGACTAGCTTAATCCAGAACTGAAGGTACCGACAGAGGCCTGAGTAAACCGGAAGCAGTATGAACGTGTGTCTCATTTAAGGGTCCATAAACAAGGATGGCGGGGCAATAATAATCTTTGAATTATAGATTCATCCTTATTCAAACCTTATTCATTAATTATCCCACTGTTTCAGTTCTTCCTGATTCCTACAGGCTTTTTGCTAGTGCTGAAGTTAGTCTATTCCCATTGGTTTTAGTTTAAACATTCTCTTAGACCAGATTAGAGCGAATGGAATGATTTACTTTTCTCGAAAATCTGGTGCTCGGTTCCATCCCCCACACCTGTTCTCTCCTGAACTGCTGTCCTGAATTTGTCTTTTTATATACATGACATGCTTGCATTTAAGTTTGTAAAGCCAGGTGTAGGTTTATAGTGCTACAGAAGGATTTTGAGAATAGTATAGGCCAATTGATGGAAGTTTAAATCTTTATCCCTGGCCTGGTCACATCTGAGGTTTTTACAGGTTTAAAAATGAGGCAAATCTGAATATTTAATGAATGTCCCCGGCAGGATGATGCCAGTGTAGGACCAGAAATTTGGATGAGGGCATCGCCAATAAGATCAGAGTTGAAGGAAAGCTCAGTCATGATCTTTGCCAGTAACCACTTTCTTAATCTGAATCCCAAAACCAGTTTTCATTTTATAATCACGTTCTGCAATCTCTAAAAGAAAGAATTTTGAGGAGTCAGAAAAAAGGCAGAGAAACTCGCTCGTGGGGGGTGATTAAAGTATATTTCTTACGGTTCATGACCAAGTTAAATGAGGTCAGCAAGGGCTGAAGTGACATGTTATTGGTGGAGACTTTGCTGCCTCTGCTGCTCATCCACCTGGTCAGTGCTTGCAGGCACTCAGTACTGGTCAAATTCTCCAAACAGAATCTTAAGAACAGCAGCAATTCACTGGGGCAGTTAGAGCCTCTGGGCCCCGATACTCATTTATGCTAATGCCCTATGCTGTTCTAACACACCCCGAGATCCCCCTGCACAGGGCTCTGGAAGGACCATGCCCCTAGTGTATGTTGAGGAGCTAGTTGGAGTGCACTGCGCTACAGCTATTCTCATCCTCCCAGGAGCCATGGAAAACACAGCATAAGTTAGAGCATACTTGCACCCATGGGGCAGGGCTCTGCACAGTCCCAGAATATGGCAGGGGAGTAGGGGGCGTTTAGAGACACCTTAGGCCCATACGCGGACACTGCTCCAAGTGCAAAGATGGAGTGACTGAGAATTACTTAACATTAAATAGCTGCCTCTTAAAACCATCTGACAGTCTGCAGGAGAGTTTGTTCTCATAGGAGTTTAGCTGTTTTAACACAAGACAACAATGTTTCTAGGAATTTAAACAGAAAACGGAGGATCTTAACCAGCCTCTTGAACGTTCTGAAGCTGGGAAAGGTTTTAAAGAGCCTGGATAGCTGAGGCCTCCTCCGTGGCCATACACCATTTAAAAGGCTTGCGTGGCCTCTGGACCGAAATAGGTTTTAAACGTTGCCAAGAGAAACTCTTCTCAGTGCAGCTTTACATAAATTATAGATGAAAGCTTCAGTTTCCATTATGTGAGCAGCTGCAGCCAGTATGCGCTAAGGAGACCTCCACGTGTCCTGCTTTCTGTCAGCCAGCTGTTTTCTACCAAACAGTGAACTGTCAGGGACATGAAACATTCACTTACCCTACCCACATGGTGCCTTCCCCTTGGCTCATGACATGCGAATTCGGAAAACAGGACATTTTTAACCACTAATCGGCCAGGCTGTGTTCAGCTGATATCCTTATTAATTCATGTTTCTGTAGAGTCTCTTTCTTGAAGGCTCACAAAAAAAACTTTCACAAGTTCTATACATACAAGAATTACAAGGCCCCCTCTGGCATTCACAAAACAGACTGCATAACAGAGGGGATGGGGATCATTAGCCAAGGATGTCAGCTAAACTCCCTGCTGTTACAGAAACAATCACAAGATCTTTAGTGTCTAGACAGAGTAGAGAGGAACTTGGTTGTCTATTATTCAGAGGAGCCTTTGAAAAACAGACCTACATCCAGAGAAAGCACGGAATTAAATTTTATCTGTCTTGGAAAGACCAAGGGCTGAGTCAGCCCTGCTGTGATTTGAACCTGTGGAGTAATGTATAGGTGTAACAAGCCTAATTCTCTGCCAGCTGTTTAATTATCCCTTCTGGTTAGATGATTCACTACCCCAAGAGAATATTTCAACTGCTTGAGTTAAGACAGAGGAAGTGATGCACTGCTTCTCTCCAATTTGTTGCGCACACCTCACAGATCAGCACTCTACACCTCAACTCCCTGGTCTCTCGCCCACTAACACCGTAGCACTGGAAAGACGACTTGCACTCCTCATTACCTTGGTTTCCAAAAGAACATGTGGAGAAAACATCAAGGTCATTTGAAAGCAATGTAATAAAGCTCAGATTACCAGATTTTTCCTCTCCTTTCCCTCCCTCAAAAACCAAGGACACAGCTTTATCCTTTTGTTATGAAAGACTATCTGCCAGACCTGTGAAATGGATGGTGGGGGGCCTAGATTCCTTTTGTAAGAAATGTAGCTCAAAATAAAGCATCAGAAATAAACACAGTACCTGGCAAACAGATAAAGCACTCAGTAGAGGCAACAATATGGTTGCAAAGGCTATATGAAATCCATGTCTACATGCATAATTTTCTATACTTAAAAATAACCAGCATCACCCAGCCAGTCACAAGGCCTGTGAGAACCATTCAGGTCTGGAAGTATAACATGGAAATGTACATGCAAGTTTGATTTAGTCTTTATTCAATACTGCTTAGCATTAAGCTGCATTAACACTAGACACTGCAAATTGGCATAGCCTCACACACAGCCTAACTCTTGTGACATAACACAGTTTGGGTTTCCTCTGCTTTATGGCTGGGAGGAAAAGGAGGACCAATTACAACAGGCAATTTGTGGAACAAGAAAGTCAGCCAATATAAAAATGCCACGGCTCTCTTCTCAAAAGCAAAGGCTTTTGCTTCAGACATTCATTTTGGACAGTGACTGAGACTAGACCTGGTGGAGTTGTCTGGGCTTATCTGCACGGAGGCAGTTTTGTTTTGCAAAGGATTATTTTTGAACACCTCGATGGAATCCTCCTCAGAGGTGACTATGAAGGGCAGCCACTCTGTGCTGAAATTGGGGGCCTTCCCTTCCCCTGCCAGATGCATTCAGCTACAGATGCATTCCCACCGACCTTGGATATTAACAACCCTCTGTTCTGAATCTCTCTGCAACTCCTTCCTTGATGCAAATGACAGAGACAGGGAATGAAAGTTCAGCAGAGGCTTGAAATATTCATTCTGTGCTTTGCATCAAGCCTGCAATTTCATACCAATGTTCCTCCCAAGATGAGCTCTCAAGGTCACCAACAGCAAGCCCTAATGCACCAATTCAAAACAAAAACTTCAGGGAATGAGGAACCCAGGGTTAGTCTCCAGCTGTATTTTACAGATGTGCTGATCATATTTATTAACCAATTTATCAGAGAAAAGACTGATCGTTGAGAGACCCATTCATATGAACAATGGTCATGAGGCCAGCTACCATAGCTATAACTAACAAGCACAAAGCATTCCTGTATATATCTGCTAAATGTACAGGGGACCTCCCTGTAATAGGAGCCAGCTAGGGCTCAGAGTTGGGGAATAGGAGCCTGGGTTCTATTCTTAACTCTAGCACTAAATCACCATGCCCTTAACTATCTACTTATATGGGCCCATTCTTGTTGAATTGGAACACCTCATAAACAATAAGTTTACCTTTCCAAGAACCTTGTAAGGTAGGAAACAGTTGTCTCCCTTTGTACAGACAACAAAATTAAGATGACGATTAAATGACTTGCCCAAGGTCATACAATCTGTGGCTTAGAAACTGAGCTCCTGAATCCCAGCCCACTACCTTACCCATAAGGTCATCCTTCCTTTTCTAGCTTCCCCATCAGTAAAGCAGGGGAACGATACTCACCTATCTTTGTAAAGGCACCTGTAGCACTCTCAGAGAAAAGGCATTAGAGAAGAGCAAAGTATTTTCTTTTATTACAGAAGAGATTTCCTGCATGAACAGGCTCTACGTTTTCCAGCCATGGCTACAGCACATAATGCCGCTTTGCTTGGGGAAAAAAAGTAAATGAAATTTACGCCATTTGCACTGGTTAATATAAAAATCTCTAGCAGAGGAAGAGTTATGAGATGAGGCTCAAATGCACCTATACTGTTGCGGACACACCCTTCACAGAGAGACTCCAACATTACCTCATCCTCGCTCTCGACTTTGGGATTGCTGGCGGTCCGTTTCAAATTGCTGCTCAGGCTGATGCTAGCTGTGGCGTCTGACTTGGACCTCTGGTGAGTCCTTTTGGAAGGTGACAATCCCATGTCGGGCGCCGGGCTCAGAGACGGCAGCTCCCTCTTTTTGTGAGCTGGCTTCAACTCATCAGAAAGGATGAGCTTCCGCAGCTTGGTCCCACGGGAGTGTCGCTGAGTTGAGATGTGCATGTCCGAGGAGTAGGCACCCAGGAGCAGGGCACACTGGAGGGAAAAGTTGATGCTTTGCCGACAGCGGTGCACAATGTAGGGTTTGATAGCATCGCCAACATCTTCATCCATATGGATGTACATGTTTAGAAGCTGTGGCAGGTAGAAGTCCACCTCCTCGTTCCTAAAGCAAAACAACCTATTTCCAATATAAGCTTGTACCCCCGGCTCTTTTGAATTGTACAAGTATGAAATGGCCATGGAGATATCAAAGAGTTTGGATTCAAAGAGCCTGAGCAGCCAGGACTGCTTAGCCGAGTTGTTCTTCTGCCGCCTCCGGGCGCTTTTCACTGTGTTGGCCATGGTCTCATCCTCCTCCCGGATCCTGGAAGGCGTGCCAGGTGGGTCGTCCAAGCATTTGATTTCACAGCCATCTCCAACGTCTCCATTGACTAGTTCCAGGTTGGTCCGTGGAGCACTCTCCGTTTCGTTGACATCATCTGATTTAGCCACACTGTCTGAGGAGACCCCATGCATCAGCTTGACCTTCTCCAGGACCTCTTCACAGGCTTTCTTCGCCACCTCAGGGTCGATAACCGCCAACTCCCCAACGCCTTCTCTGATGACACTGAGAGGAGTCCCTCCATTTCCTTGCAGCACTGGGCCGGATGACTGATCCACCGCTGTCCCAGGGGCTGCGTCTACAATAGCGTCACCCATAGCAGTTGGCAGGTCTGCACACTTCAAAGCTGAAATGAAAGCAATGGGAAAGATAGTCAATGGCACCATTCTGGGAAGGGGAGAGAGAGCATCTGCCCATTAACCTGCTGCTGAGCCTGCTAGGTGCATTTTGGTGCACTCTTTTTGAGATGTACCTCAGAAGATATTTAGAGTTGAGACAATCTGGAGTGAACATTTTTTGGCTAGGGTCTTGTCTGCAGAGGGATGGCACGCCCATTGGTGCAACTACAATAGGGAAAACCTCTAGTATATGCACAATTTATAGCAATGAGGCTTATCTTGAAGTAGATCACATTTGGCCTTTAGACTACTTCTCAAGGCCCTTTCTGCCAAGCCTTGATTTGCAAAAAGCAAAAGAAAATAACCAGGAAACTCTTTTAACCTCACACTAAAGGAATTTTGCAAGGTTACGTAGCCATTAATGGGATTATGGCTTTATACGCCCAGCTGGGTGTATCCAATGCGCTTTGTTCATAACTAGAATGTAATAAATCCCTCCCCGCTCAGCTTTTATCATTTTAATTCCCCCTTGTGACAGATTAATACTTAGCGCTTACCTAGCACTTTGAACGTTAGTCGCCTGACACTCCTGGGAGGTAGGTAAGTGTTATCCCTGTATTATGCTGAGAAATTGAGACTAAGTGACTTGCAAGAACAACAATTAGAAGAATTCCTGCTCCAAGCCCCACATTCAGATGCCTGGCCTATGCCCCACCTCCTACAATTCACACGTTTTTAATATTACTTTTTTTAAAAAATAAAGCTAAAACCAAGAGTTGGAAACACTTCCTACTTTTGTCATCTCAATCATAACTGCAACAAAAATCCTACTACAGTCAACCAGAAACAAGGAAACCCAGGGCCAAGTGGAAGTATCTTTTTTTAACCAGACATTCCTTTCAATAAATGTTTGTTATTGCAGTTCTGACCACTTTCCTTTCCTTGCTATACGGTACAAGAAGATAGCTATCAATCACCATATAGTAACACCATCTTTTTCAAATGTATAAGTATTTTGGTAGGATACCTATTTCCTGCCCCCTCACAGTCACATCCAAACTCAGTAGAATTATTTGCTGTGGAAAGAGTTCACTGAACAGTTTTCAGCCTCTCTATTCCCAATCTGACTCCAGACTCCATATTTACAGCCTACAAAATCCTTACTGGCAGGGCACAGGGCCTAGGACAAGAGACTTCCCTGCTAATTTAATTACTTGGTTTATTTATTTCTAAGAGTGAATACCATGTTTATCTGCTAATCTATGACATAAACCACTTGAGGGCAACCAATCACATGGTTACTTCCGCATACTGCCAGAAAATCCATTCTTCTTCTTCTTCCCCACCCACCTTTAAGAAAAAAGCCATTTCTCTTTGTAGATTCAGAAGATAATCCTGAAACAAATTAATGAGAGGGCCTTAAGTTAGTTTTCCTAAGACTGATTGTTTACTGTAACTGTCCAACCAAAGCTTAACATCTAAAGCAGAGGTAGTCTGTTTTTTGTCAAGGCCCAAATTTCTTGGTCAAGATATAGTCAAGGTCCAAACTCCAGAGAAAATAATGAAGAAGAAAAAAAAAAAAAGAAAAAACCTATAATGATAATAGTAAGTAAATAAAAAGATTTTGGGGTCTGTTCAAAAGGGTATAGCGGTCTGGATTTTCCCCAGTCTAAGGAATTAAAGATAGATCCAGTGCTGTGCCATTAGCATCGGGAGAATCCTTTCAACTTTCTGTACCTCCATTTCCCCATCTGTGTAATGGGAATATCTCCTCACATCCCACAGCTGTTGGGAAGATTTTCTATCTAAGGTACTTATTAGGTCCCCTTGTATCTGAGTTCAGACTCACAGTCTGCATTTATCCTCAACATGCACAAGGTAGGAAAGAACCAGTCTTCTCATTTTACAGATAAGGAACTGAGGTACAGAGAAGCTAAGTGACCCCTCAAAGTCACAGAGGAAGTTTGGGGCAGAGCAGAGACTTGAATGCAGGTCTCCAAGTCCTAGGCTAGTACCCTAACCACTAGATCATCCTCTCTCTCACTTAGGTAAAGTTCTAATAATTACATTCCTATCTTATTGTCCTTGGCTTGCCATGACGAGAGAGGAGGAATGAATTCATTGGCAAAAATATCCAAGAGTTTCTTTTCAAATACTGGAATTGAATACAAGTAATATAGGGATGCTTAGCCATTAACTTATCTATTTCTGTAAAATGAAGATTTTCTCCTCTTCTTCTAACAAAAGAACTGCTTTAGTTCTAACTTCTGGGTAAATGAAGTTTGATCAAATCTCAGCAAGGTCCTATCAATCTTTCTAGCCATTTGAAGTGATGTAACTACATCTTTCACCCCTTCTGCACAGAAGTAACATACACAGCATTTGTAAGTTACTTTTCCTGTGTGCGCACCATTTCCTTTGGTGCCTACCCTACATGCCTAGAATGTTTGTGGTAATTAGCTCCTAATCATCCGGAAAACACAAAGTTATTTTCCCTCCTTAATTAGCTCTGCTTTGCCCCATGAAAACTCAACACTATCAATACATGGACAAGGGAGAGCTCTTCCTCTATATTTCAACAAAGGACTAGGACTGTGGCACAAAAGCAGGTATTGTCGTTTGCCTATGACAGGGGGAAGCCATTCCAAGGGATCTCTGCAAGCTGGAATCCTTAAAATGTTAACATCAAGCCAACTGGGATGACAAACACCGACTAATAAAAAATCAGCTGTGGCATCTGTTAAAGACCAACCCTAGATCATCAGCCACATGCCAAGTGCAAAAGTACCTTTTATACCATGCTAACCAGTCATCCCTGACTAATATAACAATCTAACATACAATCACAGAGGGCTTTTATAGTCCCAGACTCTCTGGGGGGAGGAGGGGGGGTTGGGGTTTTTTGGATGCAGAGAAATGCTTTGGACAAGTTTCTTGATAGGCTGCAGAGGAAAAATACTATAGGGATCCAATTAAACAACTGTTTCCCCACAAGCTTATTTTTAAACTTAAGTATACGAAAGCTAGGAAGGAAGCATGGCCATGCGGTTAAGACACTGGACTGAGACTCAGGAGATCTAAGCTCAGTTCCCATCTCTGCGTGACCCTGAGCAAATCACTTCATCTCCCTGTGTTTCAGTCCCCCTCCATCTCCCTCCCCCTAATGCCCAAAAATCAGTCTTGTCTATTCTGCACTCCAGAACGGGTATGGTCCCTTACTACACGTACATACAGTATCTAGCGCAACGGAGGGGCGCTGTACTACAAATAAAATAACAAGGGCCAGTATTAGGCCTAGCAGAGTAATAAGTATTATTCTGTACCAGCTTTGCAACACATCAGCCAAAAGAAGACCTGGAAGGGAGTAAAATACACCAGCTAGCAACAGGTCCAGATAAGGAAGCAACTCCATGGTCTAATTTCTACACCCTTTCAGCAGCACCTTCTTCCCTAAACCATAAGATGGTCCCTGGTTAAAGGGTCATAAAAGTTGGAGGTGTGCATGCTCAGTGGACCCTATTAGAAATAGAAATGTTTAAGATTTTATCTTTAATTTATTTAAACGCCCCAGAACACCTATGTCATGTTCCAGAATCATTAGAGACAAGAAAACGATCACACTGAAATGCTGAGCTGTAAAACCTCCGTAAAGCTTCCATGACTTGGGCTACTGCACCCCGTGTGTCATCTAGAACAGCTTTATACATGTCATCTAGATTCCCATCAAGGCACATGGTGGCTTCCACCACTGTGTAAACCTCGAAATGCAGCAGCTGCAAAGCCCAGAACAATTCCCCAAATCCTTTATCACCCCCACACAGCCCAAAAGGCTTCTCTTTGGGAAGCAATGCTTGCTCAGGAACACCACAACAAAAGGCACTGCTTATAAGCGGTGCTAAATCAGCAACAAAAGGAGAAACATGGCGAGAGACTTGCAACCACTCAGTGGGTTCAGTAGGGTGACTAGATGTCCTCATTTTATAGGGACAGTCCCAATTTTGGGGTCTTTTTCTTATATGGGCTCCTATTACCCCCCACCCCCGTCCTGATTTTCAACACTTGCTGTCTGGTCACCCTAGGGTTCAGCTTGGATTAGAGAACCGCGAGAGCCAAATTAAACATACAGGCCTACTGGGTCCCCTCCCCATGGCAGTTCTAGCACTGGAACCAGTGCAGGGCATTTCTTTAGTCCTTAGAACTAAAGTTTAAAGCCAGGATTGTCTGACTTATTTCTGTATCTCCTGGACACAATCTATTCTAGATCAACCATCTCGCACCTGGTTTAGTCAGTGATATGTCTGTAATTGGGACAGTTTGGAGAAAGCCAAAGAAATATCTCCCTCTCTAAATGCTCCATAACATCCCAACTAGGGAATGCATGCATTGTTTGCCTTCATCCTCCTCTATATTTTTCTGTGATTCTCAACAGTTGGTTAAACATATTACAGTGTGCTATTTACCTCAGTTTGCAGCTTTGAGACCTCAGCTTAGCTCCCCCATTCTAAATCGCTGTGCTCATTAGGATAACAAACCCAGCAGCTAGCTACACACAATGAAGCAATATAATCTAGAAAGCAACCTGAACTGAATTCTTGTGGTTCCTACTTCACCCACAATTTCCACCCGGTGGAACTCCACAGAAGTCAGCGATTTAACACAAAAGAAAGGAAAGTGCCCAATTAATATAGAATTTCACACACGAAGCAGTGAAATGTTAACAAAGCCCTTGAAGTGCATTGTTTTTTGTCAAGTATCAGGGTGGTAGCCGTGTTAGTCTGGATCTGTAAAAGCAGCAAAGAGTTCTGTGGCACATTCTCATGCTCCAATACGTTTGTTAGTCTATAAGGTGCCACAGAACTCTTTACCATTGTTTTTTGTGACTCCTTGTAAGAGTTTAGGGAGACCTGGGACAGATTGATGGCATTTAAAAAAAAATACCCCAGTCCTGCTTGCCTTGAATAAAGACTGTTAGCACTGTAGCATTACAACTGGCAAGGAAACAGGAATACTGGATGGAGAGTCAATAAGACATCTGGTCTCTATTACACAGTGTTGCTTTTTGTTTTCCTCAGTGTTCATGATTTACTGCATCTCATTCCAGCTCCAGATATTTTTCAGAACACACTAATCGGGACGGGGAAGGAGGAGGGGGAATAAAGCAATTTCAATATACACTGAATCAAGACTTCATTTTCAATTCTGCCTTCACTATATCGACTCTCTGCATTGTCACTCCTCTTTTCAGTGGATCGCAAAGTGCTTTACAAATAATAATCCTTGCAACTTCCCCCTGAAGGTGCTATTCTTACTTTAAAAGGTGGGAAACTGAGGCACAGAGGGAAGCAACTAGCCCAAGAACACGTAGGAAGGCTGTAGCAGAATGCTATAAGCAGCATTTAAACAAAGACCATTATAAATTATTCCTATCTGAGAATGTGTCTCTCTCTTTCGAGTATGAAATTCCTTAAGTAGGAGAAAAATTCTTCTCTCGGCATCAACACAGATGGATTTCCATCCATTTTCACACCTAGCTGAACTGGATTAAACCTGAACACGATATACACGTCTCATCCATTCAAAAGCCAGACATGCTCAAGGGACAGACTCTGCCCTTAAGGCTGCACCCTGTTCTACAACGAAACATCTTCTGTGCTGTTTTTCTCACAAACTGTACTCTCAAAAAAATGTAGATTTGGCAGAAGTCAATTTTTATCCTTTCATAATTTCAAAGGATAATACTGAGATTTATTTTTAAGAATTTTTTCCTACTTTTATCAATTTAAATTTTCAAAATTTCACAAAACAATTTTAAGCATTTTTTCCCAATTTTCATTCATTTAAATGTTCACAGTTGTGGGTGGTCAGACAATTACTTAGATGCTGAGATTCAAAAAGTCTCAGCTTTATAATTGTTAAAACACAAAATCACACATCAAATAATACAAAGTGAATAGCCTTAAATCAAACTCTCACAGTTCTCAAGCAGCATTTTACCTATTCTGCCTAGCTGTCAATAATCTCTATCATCATGGATGGAAATATTTTTCCATCAGTTTCCGTGCGTACGATGAAATCAACACGTACCAATAAAACTCTAACCCTTCCAAGCCTAAGAATAAACTTTAATAATAAACAGCAGAGGAAGAGCAAGATTAAGATGTTTTTCAGTTGAGATTTTATGTGAGATGGGAAGTCAGCAAGGAGGAGAGATGAAGGGAAGCTATTCTGGGGGCCAGGAGACGCACAGACGAAAGGGTTTCCACACCAACGGTGATACTGTGAATGGGCAGAGGAGGCTAGTATTAGAGTCTTGATCCTGCCTCTGGCCCTGATCCAGCGAAGCACTTAAGTACAGGCTTAATTTATCAACTCTTTGGCCAGTAGGTTCCAGGCAGTCACCTCCTCATTTCTGTATCTGACCTGCATCTAAATTGGTGTTACAATATGGGGTCCTATCCAGAGTGTGACCCATGCTATGACACTTGTAAGGTCCAGGCTAGATGCTGAAATGAGGAGCATGGCTACCTGGAACTAGCTGCATTGTGTGAATTCCCAGGTTTGTTCCTTTCCTCTATAAATCCCCAGAAAAGAAGGACAGATTCTCCCACAATACCCAACAAGAGCATTCACAGTGCAGCACAGTTTTCCGTGGTACTAAGAATCACGGAATGTGCCCATGACAGACAGGTGGAGCCAGTAATGGCCAGTCCTGAGTCCCAGTCTCCTGCTCTAACCACTAGCCTGCACTCCAGGGTGTACGATGTAAAAACAGGAAAAGTAAAAGATGGACTGTCAATGAGTACTCAGAGACTCCTTAACATAGGAATCATAGTCGATGTGTCTTTCTGAGCCTTTGTGGTCTGCCACGTCAAGGTCAAAGGAAACCTGTAGTTGATAGATCTGTGGACACCATGTAAAATTAATCCATCTTTTTCCCCACTGAATCAATAGGGTCACCCCACACATGCATCAAAGCAGTACACCAAAACTCTAATGCACCTGCCCAGTAGCTGCTTTTCTCAATCAATAATTGTGTGTGTGTGTGTGTGGGGGGGGGGGTTATGCTCTATTGTAGGAGCCAGACAGAGTATCAGCTAAAGAGATTGTTCACCAGTGGCTTGATCCCACTTAGATACTCAGCACTAAGTACCTCATCAAAACCATTTCAGCACAAGCACAGCAGCTGGTTTTGCAAGTTTGCACTAATAATGCACTACGTGGACCTCAGATCAGGACAGAGCTCCAAATAGTTTGACAAGTGGGCTGAAGTTTCTGCTACAGTCTGACTCATAAAAAATGCTCGGGTTATAAGCGCTTGACATCTCTTCACGGTTTCGCAAGGTTTCATTTTATGCTGGATTTGATTCAGCCAACTCTGCATTACTTAAATAGTAACAAGTCTGGGGCTCATGCAACCAGGACGAGGCGCTACTCCTAAATCTGGATTAAAACAGATCTACTCTGCAGGATACGCAGCATGGAACAAAGACAAATGATATCAAAGACATGATAGAAATGACTTCTAATAAATCACTGCTCCACAATCACATGAGGGATAAAGACTAGCAGCAAACTCCTTGCACAAAAAACTCTGCATCCAAAATCTCTGTTAATAGCAAACTACTACTGTTTGTCCTTCTGTAGCACTTGTCAGAGGATTGGGGCCCTTTATTCATTTAGCTTCCCTACCCCCCTCGGAAGAAAGGATCTCATGCTGGAGTGGAGAAACGGAGGCAACCTGCCCAAAATCACAAAGGAAGCCACATCTCCCGACTCACAGATCTGTACCATAAAACCATCCTTCCTTCATTCCCTTTCCATCAGTTATAACTTGCGATGGAAAATAATTAAATCCAGTGACTTTTTTAAACTTAATTTTTCCATAATAAAAAATGTTGTGGTCCGATTTTCAGAGGTACTGTGCTACCCCAGCTCCAGCTACCCCAGTGGTCAATGAGAGCTGCAGGGGCTCAACTCCTTTGGAAATGGGATCTTAATATCCAGACTAAGCAAAATTATGAACAAGTCAAATCATCTCAGAAGGCAAAGTTTGAGACCCACCATGAACACTTTTAACTGCAGCAGCAACTCAATCAACTTGCTACTTTCAAAAACACTTCAACAATAATTTGCTCTTCTCTAGCTCTTTCATCGCCAAGTACTTTGCAAACATTAATCACCAACCTCTTTTTAATAGGGATAAATCAAAGCCTGCTCTACACAAAGTTAGGTCGACCCAGCTATGTTGCTATGGAGTGAGAAAAATCCACAGCCCTGAGCAACGTCACTAATAACTCTAGTGTACACTGTGCTACGTCAATGGAAGAATAGCACCTCTCAGGGAGGTGGATTACCCATGCTGACTGGAGAACGCCTCCCCTCAGCATAGATAGTGTTTACACTGCAGCTGTGCTTTTCAAGTGTAGACAAGTCCTAAGGTACAGTGGTGTAATCTGGTCTGGCAATTCCTATCTGGAGCAGCAGCCTGTCTCCAACAATGATCAGTACCAAACGCTGCAGAGGAAGAAACCCTGCAGCAGGCAGTTATGGGCTAAGTGCCCTGTGAGTTGCGCAGATGCACGGCAGCCTTCTTAGCGCCACACAGGCGCTCAGGAAACCTGCCTGGGGACTTGCCGCGGCCGGGACATGGCCAGCCCAGCCCTGATCAAGCCGCAACCAGGGCACCCTGGCCCGGCCCTGCCACCACATCCCTCCCCCGGCCCAAACACAGCCCAGCCCAGACCTCCCGGGGGAGGGGCACCTGTCCTGCAACCCCAGCCCCAGAGATGCTGTGGGGAGAGAGCTGGGAGGAGTCATCTCTCCCTGTCGTAGCCCCAGAGCACCCTCCTGCATCCCAAACCCCTCATTCCCAGCCCCACCCCAGAGCTTGCACCTCCAGCCTGAGCCTTCACACACCTGCACCCCAACCCTCTGCCCTAGCCCTAAGCCCCCTCCCACACTCCACACCCTTCATCCCCACCCGAGAGCCCGCACTCCCAGTCGGAGCCCTTGCACCCCAATCCTCTGTCCCGGCCCTGAGGCCCCTCCCACACTCCAAACCCCTCGGCCCTACCCATACCACATGAACTTTGCTATGTGCACCAATACGAAGATGAGGTGTCACACATCACCTCCATATTGGTGCACATAACAAAATTCATTCCGCGCATTGGTGGGAAAAATTAGAGGGAACCCTGGTTACGGGGAAGCCTGCCCCAAGGGAGTTTCCTCCTAGCCCCTGCAACAGTTAGACGATTGTTTATGGCCTGAAGCTTGAGCTTTATATTCCTTCCAAAGCTGGTGTGTGTGTGTGTATTTACTATTTTAACAAGAATATCCTGAGTTATCAATATTGGAATTAAGAGGTGAAGTGACTTGCCCAGAGTTCGTCCAAGAGCTTGGAAGAGAACCCAGTAGACCAAGCTCCCAGGCCCCTGCTCTGACTGTTATAATGCCTCTGACAGGAGTGGCTCATCTTTAGTTGTTCCAAACATGGAGACCCACATTTAGTGCAATCTAAGGACCACAGGACTGGAGTTTCTACTAAAATCACAGTCAGATTTCCAGAGGAGAAATCAGTCTTATTACTGGAGTTTTCTATCTCCATCAAGTGGAAGCTGAAGTCTTAGGCCCTGATCCTGCAGCTGGATCCACACAGGCAGATCCCTTGAACCCACATGAACCACTGACTTCAGTTATTATTACTAGATGTGGAACACAGTTAGCAATATAAAAATAGTACATTGCCCAGCTCATAGAGCCAGAGTAGGTGAAATCTCTCAGCTTTCCTAGACATTAACAAGACCATTAAGACAAAAGAGCAGAATCACCTGAGAAGGGACTGGGAGTAAGGATTCCCAGTCCTGTTCCCAATTCTGCAACTGACTTGCTTTGTGACTTCGGGCAAATTATTTCACCCAGCTGTTCCTTAAGTTTTACTGTGTGTAGAACACTTTGAGATCCTCAGACAGCAAATGCTATGAGAGTGCAAAGTATTACCTGTGTCTAGATACCAGAAGATGAATGAATGGATAGTGCAATACATATTGACCATTTGACTCTAAAGCCTACAGAACTATCAACTTGGAGCATCTTCTGTAGGAACAGATCAGAAGAACATAAGAACGGCCATACTGGGTCAGACCAAAGGTCCATCTAACCCAATATCCTGTCTTCTGACAGAGACCAATGCCAGGTGCCCCAGAGGGAATGAAGAGAGGTAATCAGGTGATATCAGGTCTGCTGGTATATTGTCTACCGTGAAAATATGTTAATAAAAACTGCCTCTCAGAAGGCCACTTGCCTAGTATCATAGAATGTCAGGGTTGGAAGGGACCTCAGGAGTCATCTAGTCCAACCCCCTGCTCAAAGCAGGACCAATCCCCAGACCCCTAAATGACCCCCTCAAGGATTGAATTTACAACCCTCGGTTTAGCAGGCCAATGCTCAAACCACTGAGCTATCCCTCCCCCCATATCAAATAATTTTTAAAACCCCTAAGTAGTTCTTTCCGGCATTTACAAAGCACAGGAAGGACAAGATGGCTCAGTGGAATGGTACTGGGCTACAAAGCCCGCCACATCTAAGCTCTTCAAATTCAGCCCTGGTCATTAACGACTGAGAGATGTTATCTGAGGAGCGATAGAATGAGCTGGGGGTGAGGTCTCAGTCCAGTTCCTAAAAAAACAATCATATCAGAAGACCCAGCACAATAAGGATTTGCAGCAGAGAAGTAAATGACTGACTGGAATACAGGACTGACAAGTCATTATAATGGTTAATGTTGAAATCAGGATTGAAGCAAAGCGTAAGAGATGCTTGTATTGCCACTGTTCATACTGTACCTGGTTAAAGGGATATTCACAGGACTTTGGTCTCTGTGCACCAAATCAATCCAGCATCTTTCACCAGCACCACCATCTGTTTCTTTCTTTCTTTCTTTCACTCTCACTCACACACACACACACTATTTCTCAGAGATTATGAAGCATTTAAAACAGAAGGTCTGATTGCTTGGGGAAACAAATTACGAACGAACCCATCAGTCTGTTGCGTACCTGGTGCAATCGTATCCAACACGGCAGCTTCTCCCTCCTCGAATGCGCACACATAAATACGATCGAGCTATTCATCTTTGGCAATGCAGACTCAAGTGGATTCCCAGAGATGATTCTAATCAGCTGTTTGAAGGAGGAGAGAAAAAAAGATGCTACTCAAGCATAAAGAGATTCCCTTGTAACTGAAATAGACCAAACAAGCCCTGGCTGCTGCTTGGCTGCATTCGATAATAATCCATAGCTATTTGAATAATAAATACCAGCACTTGTAAGTCTGCAACCCAGTTGAAACCATCGCCCCTGGAAAACCTGCTTTGTCCATCCCCCAGTACTCCCAGGACAGAATCCCTCCTCCCCACCTTTACAAGAGGCTCCTTTAAGCCTTTACGTTTTCTCTTTTTCAAAAGAAGGTGAAATTTAGCTGCTGCAGCAAGACGGGTTACAAATCACATCAGAAAAAGGCAGGGCTAACCACATCACAGAGAACAAGCTCTTCTGGAGCTCAGAGGTCTGGGGGCGAGGGGCAGAATTTATTCAAAGCAATAGCTAGAAATGCCAACACAAGGATCACCACAGCCTCCCCCTCCCAGCAACTGGAAGGAAATTAAAGAGACACCAGAACAATTCCTGTCCCCAGTCCCAGCTTTGGGAAATTTCTTTTTGCCCTGGGCTGTTACTGTCAGTGGCTTAGCACCAGCTATGCCACCATAAAGAATTACAAGCCAGTTCACTGAGTGGGAAGAAGGGGGGTAACCACACGAAGTGGGGGCCACCCCAGAAAAGAGGAGGATAAATCCCTGGAAAACGGAGATGGTTACACAAGGGCAGAGAAATTCAATCACTGGAAGAAGAATCCCAGAAAGGCTGCCTAGATAGAGGGAGGCAGTGCAGAAACTGGAGAATACCCCAGGGAGGGGAGTAAATGGGGGGGACACGAGGGGCTAGTTATGGGGAAATCCCAACAAGGGACAGCTAAGCATGAGGGGCCTGGATGGCAGCCCCAGCAATGGCGAGAATAGGAGAGATTTCACTATGGGAGAAGGAGGCAGGGGGACTCTGTTAGGAGCAACCTGGGGAAAAGGTTTCAGGATGTCCTAGTTGGGGAGGGGAGCAGCTAGGGGTGGGACAGCATAGAAACTTCAAGGGTGGCAGCAACCTTGGAGACAAAGATGCATGAGGGGTCCTCAGGGAGACATGGACACAAAGTGTGGGGGGGGGAGGAGGGTGTTTGTGTGACCCCAATGAAATGGGCCCCACTGGGCAGGGGGAAGATGGAGGACCTAGAAGGGGGACTCAAGGAGAGGGAGCCGGGGGATGATAAGGGGCTCTAAGAGGGACGGAGGAGCATGGTTCTTGGGGGGGGGGGAGGCTGAAGAGGGGGCTGGAGGGTGAACTGGAGGGGACATAGAATGGAAGAAGGGGACACTGAGTGAGGGGGTGAGCAGGCTGGAGGGGGTGAGGAGAAGCTGGGGAATTATGGGAGGGGAACCCTGGCAGGGGGGGGCAAGATGAGTCTGGAAAGGGGATGAGGGGAAATTGGAGGGAGAAAGGAGGCAGGGGACCAAGAGGAGGGTGCGGGCAGTCGGGGGTGCAGAGGACTCAGAGATGGGGTTGGGGAAGTGCAGGGCAGGGGACCCAGAGAGAGGGTTGCGGGATGGAGGAGCAGGGGACCCAGCGGGGGGAGGGTTTGCGGGGAGGCAGGGGACTCAGCGGGGGGAGGGGGTTGATAGCAGTCGGGGGTGCCGGGGACCCAGCGGAGGGGGTTGCACGGAGGCAGGGGACCCAGCGGAGGGGGACTTGCGGGCAGTCGGGGTGCAGGGGACCCAGCGGGGGGTGAGGGGATGCAGGGGACCCGGCGGGAGGGCTGCGGGGGCCCGTCGAGGAGGGGGGTGCAGGGGGACCCGGCGGGGGGGCGTTGCGAGGAGGGGAGGACTCAGACAGGGGGTGACGGGACGCGGGGGAGCGGGGACAGGGGACCCAGCGGAGGGGGAGTTGCGGGCAGTCGGGGTGCAGGGGCCGGAGGAGGGGTGCAGAAGGACCCAGCGGGGGGATGCAGGGGACCCAGCGGGAGGGTGCAGGAGGAGGACTCAGACAGGGGCTACGGGAAGCGGGAGGCGGGGGCAGGGGACCCAGCGGAGGGGATGCAGGGGCCCCAGCGGGGAGTTGCAGGAGGAGAGGACTCAGACAGGGGCTATGGGAAGTGGGGAGCGGGGGCAGGGGACCCAGCGGAGGGGTGAGGGGATGCAGGGGACCCAGCGGGGGGGGGTTGCGAGGAGGGAGAGGACTCAGACAGGGGGCTACGGGAAGCGGGGAGCGGGGGCAGGGGACCCAGCGGGGGATGCAGGGGCCCCAGCAGGGGTGCAGGAGGAGGACTCAGACAGGGGCTGCAGGAAGCGGGAAGCGGGGGCAGGGCAGGGGACCCAGCGGGGATGCAGGGGGCCCGGCGGGGGTTGCGAGGAGGAGGACTCAGACAGGGGCTACAGGAAGCGGGGAGCGGGGGCAGGGGACCCAGCGGAGGGGATGCAGGGCAGTCAGGGGTGCAGGGAGGAGGACCCAGACAGGGGCCAGAGGGGAGTGCAGGGGACCCAGCGGGGTTGCGAGGAGGAGGACTCAGACAGGGGTTACGGGAAGCGGGAGCAGGGGCAGGGGACCCAGCGGGGAGTTGCAGGGGCCCCAGCGGGGTTGGGAGGAGGACTCAGACAGGGGTTACGGGAAGCGGGCAGAGGACCCAGGGGATGCAGGGGCCCGGTGGGGGTTGCGAGGAGGAGGACTCAGACAGGGGTTACGGGAAGCGGGGGCAGGGGAACGCTGTGGGGAGCGGGGCCCCTGTGGGGGGTCAGGGGGTGCTGAGGGGGGCAGAGGAGCCCGGGGGGGCGCAGGGGGAGCGAGGGGTCCCCTATGGGGGGCCCCGCGGGGGACTCCCCTCCCCCCGCCGCGGAGCCTGCCCTGTCGCTCACCTGCCGGCGGGGGACGCGGCTCCCTCCCCGGCCGGGACCCGCCGGCAGCAGCCGCCGCAGCCTCCGCACAGCAGCAGGCCCCAGCTCCGGGGCTGCCCAGCGCGCCGCCTGAGGGGCCTTCACACACACCCGCACCGCAGGGACGGAGCGAGGCGCCCCAAAAATCACCCCGCCCCAGAGTCCCCTTCCCGCGCGCTCACGGGGGACCCCCTCCCCTCCTCCTCGCAGGTGGAGGTGCTACGACGCAAGGACCCCGGACACCCATAGAAACCTATGGGCTCTGCAGGGGTGGCTACTTCACTGCCTGACCAGAAAGGGGCCCAGGCGCGTCCATGGCTCAGGCAGGCTGCAGCGGGGGCAGGAGGACTGGTGGTTGGGGGCGTTGCACAAGGGAGACAAACTGCATGTGACATAAACGCAGCACAGATGCGTCTCTGCCTCCCTGGGCTTTGCAGGGACTCCGAGTGGCGTTGTGGGCAAAGAAAGACAATTGTGCAACTTTGGGCACGTTTCACTATTGCACTTCTTTTAAAAAAAATGCATTTCTTCAGTAGCCATAAACTTTGCAATGTTAGTTGGGGGGGTTATCCACAGTTTTTCAGGGGAGTTTGGTCACCGTCCATGGAACAGGTCCCCCTCCCAGCCCTTGTATTTTTTGGTGGTTGTTTGCTCCAGATTTTAATTGAGGGTGGCTGTGGGATTAGACACTGAAGTTTTTAGTGTTTGTAATTTTTTTTCGAGGGGGCAGAATTTTGGTTTGTTTTTCATTACCCATACATCTTGCACTTTTTTGGTTGGGAAGTATTTTTAGTAGCTAAAGCCTGGATCCTGCAAAGACTTGCACAGTGCTTCGCTCTAGGCATTGTGGGTAGTAATAAGAATAATACTTTAGTTGTTATCTAGTACTATTCATCAGCAGACCTAAAGGTGCTGTATCATTTCCCTCACTTTGCAGAGGGGGGAAATGAGGGTAAGTGACTGGCCACCTGGCACGCCCCAGAATAAAATCCAAATTTCCCAACCCTAGTTCAGCACTCTAGCCACTACGCCACAGTGCCTGGTGCTGTAATACTCAAAAGGACAACTCACAGTGTGTAAAGTTAAGCACACTAATAGAGCCCAGAACCTGCAAATACCACGCATGCTTAACTTTACTATGATGAGTATTGGGGCTCAAGGAATTCTTTTACATTCATAAATGATGCAGCAAGCACAGAGATGCAGTGGCTATGAACTGCTGAGCCTAGAGGTAGGGTGACCAGACAGCAAATGTGAAAAATCGGGATGGGGTGGGGGTCATTCATAGGAGCCTATATAAGAAAAAGACCCCAAAATCGGGACTGTCCCCATAAAATCAGGACATCTGGTCACTCTACCTAGATAGAGGTGCCAGGGCTTAGCCAGATTAATCACTGGATGAGTAGCCCTATTGGACTCAGTGAAGCTGCAGATAGGAGTGAACTTAAAGCATGTGTGTAAAGGTTTGTAGGATCAGAGCCTAAGTTGCTGGTTTGACTTGCGGTTGCAGCAATGTTTTGCTGGTCATTATTATTTGTAGTTTCATTATTTTATTATTATTCATCAACTTTGGAGTTATTATTTGAATGGTGGCGGTTGGTATGAATATTGCAGTCTCTGGTGTGCATTTTCATTTGTATTTTGGATCGCAGTATTTTACTTTCTACAGTTTTGCAATTTTGGATTGCTGCTAAATTGGCATTCCTGAGTCCCTAGTTCTTTCTCAGCTCGGGGTGAAAATGTCAAAGGTGACTACGTGATTTAGGTGCCTATGTGCCATTGACTTTCAATGACACTTAGCTGCCTGAGGCCCCGGGGACTTAGGTGCCTTAATGCCCTTGAGGATCTGCGCCTCAGGAATCTGTCTCTTGAAAATGACACCTAGAGCAGTATGCATTAAGTGGCACTAAGTCACTTAGGTGCTTTTTGAAAATGTCACCTTTAACAGGAATTTGCTCCCACATCTAATGTTTGTTGCTACAGTTTTCATTGGGATCTCATGCGTGTCAGAGTTTTGCAAAGTGAATTGGAAATGTGCAGGTGCCAGAATATTATGATTTCATATGTACTTAGCGGTAGTGCCTAAAGATCAACAAGGTTGGACCCCACTGTGCATAGGGGTTGTATTGATATTAAATGACAGCCCATACCCCAAAGAGTTTACAATCTAAAATACAAGACAGCAGAGGCAAATGAGAATATATATTCCCCCTCTTGTTCCTGTGCAAGGCTGGATGTGGCAGCAGATCTATAGTAATATTGAGTTCATATACCAGGTTGATAGGCACGTTGAAAGTAAGTAGAGACTGAGACGTAGATGAGATGGACTGTTCTACTGCTCCTTCTCCAACTCAGGATTTATTTTTGAATAGGAAGATGTATAGCTAAATATAAAGATGCTTGGCTGTGTTGGGTCTCCGGGGTCTTTGGGTTGCTTTATTATATGGTATTTCAATATAGTTGTTGTTAAATGCTGGATGCTGAAGAATACAGAGCTAAGGCCTTGATTCTGCAAAGACTTGAGCACAGACTTAACTTCATGGGCCGAGTCTAGTCCCAATGGGACTTAAGCACATGTTTAAATGCTTTGCCGAATAGGAATAGATTTAAATATGTGTTTAGGTGACATGGGGCCATGGTGACTCAGTCTCCTACCTTGTAGCCTAGGAACACACCAAACCACAGTTGCTTTGTAACATCTCTCGCTGTGTGAAGCTGACCCCTTGTGTGTGTGTTGTTAGGATGGCAACCTGTGAAAAATCCCATAGCCATGGAAATGCAGTCCACTCTGGGGTGAGTGCCAGCGTGACTGCTTGGCTTGGGAAGGAGGGAAGGGAAACTGGCCAAGAGCACAAACCACACACTTTCTGCCCTTATGAAAGGTGCGAGGACAACCGGCAGGCTTGGGTCACAAGTCTAACTCACTCTCAGATGTCTGTGAACCCTCTGAAGCATGAATAATGCAATCACACTCCGCAAGAGCCTGATAGTAACAATAAAGTTTCCTAATAATATTTAGCTTCCATCTAAGTGCTTGACATCAGTAGATCTCACAGTACTTTAAAGGAGGTCACGGTCATGATCTCCATCCCTTTGTTACCTATGGGGAAACTGAGGCACAGAGGGGAGACTTGCCTAAAGTCATTAGATTCCCCAGGACTCCTGGGTCCCAGTCCAGTATTCTAGCTGCTAGGCCAGACGGAACCGTGTCTCCCCTGCCACGGAGTGCACAAATGTGTGAGTCTGTTTCTTTCTGTGGGAGAAGATTCCCATCCTGGATCCCCTCTAGTGGGGAGACGGGAGCTCAGTCTGTCCTCGGCCCCTTTGCTGAAGCGGCCAGTGAGTGGGGGAGCAGGTAGAGCCCTTAGTGCTGGTGATCTGGATGGCGTAGATGCTGATTGCTACCAACCCGGCAGGACTCGAATCTGTGTCCGTTTGGCCTGTGGGCGAGATGAGTTCCGTGGGTCTCAGCCCAGTTCATGGTGAAGAGCGGTTCCTGTTGTCGGGGGGCTCTGCAGGGAGTCTCAAGGATTGCACGGGAGGCCAAACTTCCCTCTCCGCCCGAGGAGTTACTCCTGAATGAGCTGGGAAGGGGGGGAAACTGGCGCTCCCACTGCCTGCGCCGGTGCTGTGCAGTGGCACCTCCCAGACCAGCCATCAGCCAGCTGGGCCAATCCAGCCCCATGGGCCAGACTCTGAGCTCAGAACGTCCATCCAGCCATGCTGGGAGCTGCTGCCTGCTAAACCCCTTTGAAAACCTGGCCCTTCCCTGGGTGTCTAAATGGGAGCTGAGCTCTGGGAAATCTTACCTTGATGGTGTGAGCTTGGAAAGGAGATCTGAGATTCCAGCGAACGGAACCTCCCCACTGGGCCCCTTGTTCAGCCGACGTGAGTGCAAAAAACCCCAATTACGCCTGGCCTAAACCTGCCCGGCAGCTCGGGGGTTAAAACCAGCCCAGCTATTTCTGGCTTCCAGAGTGAATTTCCCATGGTAAGTTAAATGGATGAACAGGGCCTGACCCCATAGCATGGGCAGCAGCAGCTGCAGGAATAGCAGAGGCAGCTGCCAGCCATCGCAATGCTTTCCAGTAATGGCCACACCACCTTAGTTACCCTCCCGAGTCACCTACCCCCAGCAGAATGCCAGCAGCTGGCATCGCCCTTGGAGTACGCACGAGCCTCGGGGACTCATTAGCTAATGTTTATGAATGGCTGCAGTGATTCTATTCAGAGTCACTTGGGAGCCGTTCTAATTTTGGTCCGAGGCTGCCGGCTCATCACACAGCATTGGTAAAGGCTGCGGCTTGTGGAAAAAGCCTGTGCGAGGCGGGTAGCAGGTTCCCTGCTTAACAGAGGGGCCTAGAGATGGGAAGTGACTTGCCCAGGGTCATACTGCACATCAGTGGCAGAGCTGAAATTAGAACCCATGAATCCTGGTGATCCACCCCTTGCTCTGGCCATTATGCCACGCTCCCGTCTAGAGGTGGGGGCAGAACCCAGGCATCCAGCTGTCCAGGCCCCAGCTCTAACCACTAGACTCTTCTTCCCTCCCAGAGCAGGGAACAGAACCCACCAGTCCTGACCCCCCAGCTCCCATATTCTAACCACTACCTCCCCACTCCTTTCCCAGAACCCAGATGTCCTGACTCCCAGCTGCTGCTCTAACCACTAGACCCCACTCCCAACCCAGAGTTGGGAACGGAACCCAGGAGTCCTGGCACCCTGTCCTAGCCTGTGCTTTTAGCCACAAGCCCATCTTCCCACTCGAGAGGTCAGGTCTGACCTACATTCAAAACTTGTTCTGCTGGTTCTCGGGCAGGGATCGGAGAGCAGAGGGGAACTCCACGCCACCCAGGAGACCTGCACTAGGCGATTCACTGGAATGTCCCAGGGTTTCCCACGGAAGCGGAGCACCCCCCAAGGAGAAGGGCTGGATCCCTTTGGAGCCAAATACCTGCGGGATCTGCTCCTAACCTGCTCTGTCTCCTTGTCTATGATTCCCTGAAGATTGCACTTCACAGGCTATAGCGAGCTGTGCTCAGACTGGCCCAGTGCTGTTATTAATAAGCATTTGTAATGTTATTAAGTGTATTACGGTAGCACCCAGATGCCCCAACTTTGATCAGGGACCATGATGGCAGGGAGTGGTTAATTTGTGCCAGAGCTTGCAAGGGCTGGGGGCTGGGGCTGAGCCCCGGCACCTCTGGGCCTGGCCGTTCAGAGCCCCGGCACCTCTGGGCCTGGCCGTTCAGAGCCCCGGCACCTCTGGGCTTGGCCGTTCAGAGCCCCGGCACCTCTGGGCTTGGCCGTTCAGAGCCCCGGCATCGCTGGGCCGGGCAGTTCAGAGCCCCGGCACCTCTGGGCCGGGCAGTTCAGAGCCCCGGCACCACTGGGCCTGGCCGTTCAGAGCCCCGGCACCTCTGGGCCTGGCCGTTTAGAGCCCTGGCATCGCTGGGCCTGGCCGTTCAGAGCCCCGGCACCTCTGGGCCTGGCCGTTCAGAGCCCCGGCACCTCTGGGCTTGGCCGTTCAGAGCCCCGGCACCTCTGGGCCTGGCCGTTCAGAGCCCCGGCACCTCTGGGCCTGGCCGTTCAGAGCCCCGGCACCTCTGGGCTTGCAACATCAGTTATGAAAGTAAAAAAATTGCTTGGGGTCTGGCATCTAATTGCTTGAGCCCCGGCAGCTCTTTCATTACAAATTAAGCGCTGGTGCCAGGTGCTGAACAGACACAGAGTGCGAGACACCCCCAGCCCTGAAGCGGTCACCGTGTGAAGGGACAAAGGGTGGGCTGGGACATAGATGTGGAAAGTGACTTGCCTAACGTCACACAGAAGGTCAATGACAAAGCCAAGACCAGAACTGAGGTGTCCTTGGTCGCAAGCCCCTGTTGCAACCACTAGGTCCCACTCTCTCCCAGAGCTGTGAATGAGACTCAGGGTTCCTAGCCATGACTTGCTTGTCACTTCTAAATGGTATAGCAGGTCCCAGGCATACCTAGAACATACAGCAGCACAGCAGGTGGCTTGTACTTGAAGTACCTTCCTAGCCCATCCGTCGGCATGACAGGTGGGTTCTACCTGGCTGTACCTAGAACACTGAGCAGCACAGCAAGTGGGTTCCACCTGGACATACCTGGATCATCCAGCAGTTCAGCGAGTTCTACCTGGACGTACCGGACCATCCAGCAGCTCGACAGGTGGGTTCTACCTGGATGGACCAGCCCATCCAGCAGCACAACAGGTGAGTTCTACCTGGACGTACCGGACCATCCAGCAGCTTGATAGGCAGGTTCTACCTGGA
The DNA here is from genome assembly GCF_016161935.1 of Mauremys reevesii. Lineage (NCBI taxonomy): Eukaryota > Metazoa > Chordata > Testudines > Geoemydidae > Mauremys > Mauremys reevesii. Next base: position 8,316,236 of record NC_052646.1, on the reverse strand, counting down.
CATACCGGACCATCCAGCAGCTCGATAGGCAGGTTCTACCTGGACATACCGGACCATCCAGCAGCTCGACAGGTGGGTTCTACCTGGACGTACCGGACCATCCAGCAGCACAACAGATGGACATACCGGCCCATCCAGCAGCACAACAGGTGGGTTCTACGTGGACGTACCGGCCCATCCAGCAGCACGACAGGTGGGTTCTACGTGGACGTACTGGCCCATGCAGCAGCACGACAGGTGGGTTCTACGTGGACGTACCGGCCCATCCAGCAGCACGACAGGTGGGTTCTACGTGGACGTACCGGCCCATCCAGCAGCTCGACAGGTGGGTTCTACCTGGACTGTCCCGCAGCAACGGTTGATGTGTGCTGGCAGGCGCTGTGTTTAGCCATTCACAGCAGAATTGGGAGCCCAGGGGCAGCATCTCACCCCAGCCCCTCAGGCTCCCTCCATATCCCTGGCCTGATGCAGCAGCAGCTGATTGCCTCTGAGCTGGAGCGTGTCCTCCCGGGCTGACCTCAGGAGGGCTTTCCAGTGTGGGGGAGCCACCCTCCCTGGAGAGTTCCATCAGATAAGGTGGGTCCCTCCCAGGACTTCGCTAATCTACCTGACTCACTGGGGAAACACTGATTCATCTCCTGCGGGGGGATCGCCCCTCGGGGGCGGGGCAGGAGAGTAAAGCACCTACAATTACCAACCTCCCATGCCCTACAGCGCCCCACCCTCCATCCCCTTTACACACCCATCTGCCTGTAAATAACAGCAGGGACGCAAATCAGCCTTCCCCCCACACACACCCAGCTGCTCTGGGGAAGTGTCTCCTTGCCTGGATCTCTGCCCCCGGGCACTCCAGGGCTAAGCTGCAGGCAGGGCACACAGGCTTTTAGGGGCCCAGGGGAAAACCTGAAACTGCCTCACTCGCCCCACACGCACCCTGCAGCGAGGACTCCTGTCCCACAGGGCTGGGCCCTGCTCCCTGGAGAGGGGCGGCCGGGCCAAACCTGAGTGGTGCTGCGTCACTCACTCCGTTTCCGCAGGTTTGGGTCCCTCTCAAACAGGGGGGCTGCCCATGTTGCCCCCCGCCCCACTCCTGGGCAGCCCTGACTGCAGAAAGGGATCAGGCTGGAGAGGGGAGAAAACCAAGGAGGGAGGTGGTTATTTGGGGATGGCCCAGGTTAAAGGGAGCAAGGGGGAATGGGTAGGATGGATCTCGGAGACCCAGCGGGGTCAATCAGCTGATGGGAGATGCAGCGAGGACAGGGGAGTTGGGAGAAGATTCAAAAAAGAACTAGGTAAGTTCATAGCCAGGATGGGCAGGGACGGTGTCCCCAGCCTCTCTTTGCCAGAAGCAGGGAATGGGCGGCAGGGGCTGGATCACTCGACGATTGCCTGTTCTGCTCATTCCCTCTGGGGCACCTGGCGCTGGCCACGGTCAGAAGACAGGACACTGGGCTAGATGGACCCTTGGTCTGACCCAGTCTGGCCGTTCACACGTTCTTATGAGAGGATGAGCGAAAAGAATGGATCACACCTGACCACTCTTGGTCACCTGGCTTAATACACGACTGGACGATACCCAGACAGGACAGTGATGAGGGCAGGGTAAGACACTACATAGAATGGAATGGGCCTTGAACTGGACTTAGGACACCTGGGGTTCTCTTCCTGGCTCTGCTATGAACCTGCTGGGTGACCTGGGGCAAGTTCTTGCCCAACTCTGTGCCTCAGTTTCCCCTCCCATCCTGTGTCTATACAGACTGTGAGCTCGCCAAGGCCAGGACTGTCTCTCACTCTGTGGGTGTGCAGCACCCGGTGCAATAGAGCCCCGATGTCGGCTGGCACTTCCCTGACGTCCCACTCGTGAGCAGGCTGGGGCCTGGAAGCAACGCAGCCTCCAGCAGAGCCGGTTGCCTCTCCACAGCTGCCCAGAAGTGTTCATGCAAAACCTTTTGTGTTGGTGTGGGGCTGTGGGGGCTGAGTGGCCGTGACACGTCTCTGTGGGTGAATATGAACAAGAGCAAAGGTGTGAGCTAGAGAGAGTCTGTGAGTGAAGAGTGAGAATCTGATAAGGAAGCATGTGCACGTGTGTGTGTGTGCATGCATGTGTGTGTGCATGTATATGCATGTGTGCGCATGTCTGCATGTATATGCATGGGTGCGTGTACATGCATAGGTGCAGATATATATGTGCACATGTGCGTGAGCATGTGTGTATATGCATGTGTGTACATGTGTGTTTATGCATGTGAGCATGTACATGCATGTGGGCATATGTGCACTATCGCCAGCACCTCGTTCCTCGCAGCAGAGTCAGAGGAGCCCGCTGTATTGTACCCACTCACCCGTTCAGATCTGCTGTTCTAACACCAGGGAGAGCATGGGGCCTGGCTGCGGTGGTAGATCGACTCCAGAGCTGGTTCAGGGGCTTCTCTGGTCAGTGACCAACATTCCCCTCCTGAACCCAAGAGCTCTCCCTGCACCGGAGCCGAGCAAACGCCTTTGGCCCAACCCAACCCCCAACTGGAAGAACCAGAAGAGCAGGCGATTGAGCTGCGGGTGTGGACATAGCAAAGTCAGGCAGGTTCCCCAAGTCACTCGGCCCACCTGGGCGTGGGCTGGGTTTGGCCAATACAGCTCCGAGCCTCCCTTTGCCCAGCTCAGCAACAAGGCTCCTGACCCTCCTCGTGCGTAATTAGTGTTTGCAAAGTCCAGGGAAAGATCATCCCCATTGGGCCTTTGAGGAAACTGAAGCACAAGGAGGCTGAGTGACTGGAGCCAAGGTCACATGGCAAGTCAGTGTTAGACCTGGGACCACGGCCCCAAAATCCTGACTCCCAGACACCAGCTCTAACCCTAGACCCACTCATACCCTGCGGGGACGGGAGCTCTGGGGCAGGCCTGAGAGGCATCGGTAGGGCTGTGTGTGTGTAGCACAGGCTTAGAATAGCAGGGGGGTGAGTTTGGGATTGAGGGGCATTGCCAGGGCCGTTGATGGGGGGAGTGAATGAAGGGCTGGAATGGTGGGCAAGGGCTGTGGGGCAGGATTGAGGGGAGTGTGTGTTTGTGTAGCCCAAGGCTTGGGTAACAGGGGGCTGCGGGTTGGGATTAAGGAGCACCAGCAAAGCTGTGTGGGGAGAACTGGGCTGGAAGTGCAGGAGATTTGGAGGTCAAGACCAAGCTGCATTAGCCGAGCTGTACAGGAGGGTTTGGGAGAGCGGGGAGGCCGGGGTGTGTGTGTGTGTGGGGGGGCTCCTGTTCCCACACTGGGCCCCCTGTGCCGCAGCCTGGCAGAGGCAGGGGCCCTCTGCAGAGGCCTGGCAGCATTGAGCACTCCCTGTGATTCGGCTCCATTGCAAAGCTCATTCTGCACAGAGAGGAATCGCACTGTTAATGCAAGTCCGGGGGTCAGGGGGTATAAATTTAGAACCACGTGCTCTCCTCAACCCACAGCTGAGCTCTCGGCCCTACGTTGGAATCTGACTGTCACAAAGGACCAGAACTTTGAGCTGTTACAGGCGAGTCTCATCTTACGCGCATTTAACATGCGCAAATTCAGCTTTGCATGGTCAGCAAAAACAACAACAACAAAAGAGAAAAATAACAATGAATACTCTACTTGTGGTGCGGGCTATTCCGCCCGCCATTACACTCAATGTAATTTTGACCATACGCGATTTTCACTTGATGCGCTGACAGCGGAACGTAACCCCAGCATAAGATGAGACTTGCCTGTCGGCATCAGTCAGAAAACGTGCTCCTCTTGACGTCCCACCAACACCTTCCCTTCCCTACATCCATGTCCCAGTCCCCTACCTGTGGGATTCACACCCAGTCCCTTCCTCCTATCACTGCGACAAAACAAAAGGCAATGAAATAGTGAACGCTGACATTTTAAGGGTTAGCATGAGCATCAACAGCCCCAGGGGGATTCACAGCAGGTGGGGAAGTTCACACCTCTCCCAGCTCAGTCTGGCTGCAGCTTCAGGCAGAAGCTGGGGGAATCAGCTACACTTGCTTCAAGTCTGGATGGTTATTGACACAATCTCACCTTTGCTCCTTAAAATCAAAGCTGAGATGCTGCAGATCCTGGCCATGTGGGCCGCATAAATACACCATGCGGGCTGGACCTGGCGCTGCGGTAAGGATTCCCAATCCTCTGACCCACCTGGGCCCCACAGAAAATGAGGTTCTAAGATTCATTGGTTTAAAATGGTTTTATTTGCAATTTTTTAAAAAACAAATATAGTGAGTCAGGGTCTGTTGTGTGTGGGAAAAGTTTTCCAGTTCACCTATAAATCCATCTCAGAGAAAGCAGTTTATAAACTCATAAAGGGCAAAAGATTGTAAACAATTTGGGGCGGTCTTTTTCTTCTGTATTTGTACAGCACCTAGCGCCATGGGGTCCTGGTCCGTGACTGGGGAGCCTAGGTGCTCCCATAATACACCTAATAAATCATACTACAGCTGTGGCTTTTACCATTTGCTGGCAGGAAGGGAGAATGGAAGCAAAGTGCAGCACTGACTTGTCTACATGGGGAGTTATTCTGGAATAAAAGTGTCCACACAGCGCATTAACCAGGAATAGTTAATCGGTTTTAAAGTCACACCCTACTTTAATTCTAATTAACTTTCATGTGTAGCCAGACTCTGCAGGTTGTGCTGGTTACTCACTGTGATAACTACCTGGATTCTTTATCTTGCTAGTGTCCAGAGGAGATTAGTAAGGAAGCCTCTGCCACGATCTAATAGCCTGAGGCTCCCTAGGAAACCCAGAGATGAGTGGTGAGAAGGAGAAAGCTCCATGCGAGAGGAAGAAAGTCACTCCGCTTGCTGGATCCCCTGGGAACCGATTCTGGGCTCCCTGCTGTCCATAAGCGTTTGTTTGTGTCTAATGCAACGTTGGAACCTGAATTCAAGGAATCACTTTTCATGCTTTTTTAGCCCAAAACCTCGTTCTCAGATCCACAGGGGGAGCCTAACTCGCCACTTCTCCGCTCTCCTGCCTGGGTGAAGGCTGGAAGAACAGTTTCCAGTTGTCCCCCCCTCCTCCTCCCCCCCCATGCAGGACAGTATGGAGGATTTTATTCATGATGCAGACAAAACATCACTGTCACTGGTTTGGTGTAGCCCCCATGCTGGGGCTAGCGGGAAGTACTGGGGCACCAGATACCAAGCACCCCTCCGCATGGCGATGCTAGAGGTTGTCAAATGCATTTGGAGAACGATTGCTCAGCCAGCCCATCACTTAAATCTCCCGTGGAGCAATGAGACACCTGGGGAGGGTGTATCAGGCAGAGAGAATCTGAGAGGTTCCTCCTTATTCCCGCTGTTAGCTATGAGCACAGGCCAAGCGGCTGGTGGTGGTGCCAGCTGTTCTTCTGTACTAGCGCTTCCCACTCTATGCAGCTGTGGAAGCTGCAACAGTGCTAGGGCAACGCTAGGAGATAAATCAAATGCAAATGCAGACAGGGCCTGGGTGGGCATGAAAGTCAGTGAAACAGGGACTTCAGGAGAGTGAACACTCAGCTAGTGAGAGGGGTGTAATCAGGTTTTTTTTTTTAGGGGTGAGGCCTATTTAACTCCAATGACTAACTATCAGTTTGGATACAGGACATCTTTGTTAAAGAGCTAACATCCCAGGTCTTTCAGTTAAGGGAGAAACCTCCTCGCAAAACCCGGGCAGACTGGATTTGACATTCCTGATTGTTCCTAGGATTGAAAAACAAGAGACGCCTTCTCTACGCTCTTGTTCTGCACAACCAAGGGTTGTGGGCGATTCTCCATCACTGATGCTTTTTAAATCAAGATTGGCTGTTTGTCTAGCAGACCTGCTCTGAGAATTAGTTTAGGGCCTGTGTTATCCAGGTCAGCCTAGATGGTCACACACTGACCCCTTCTGGCCTTGGAATCCATTACACCCCAGACAGCAGCAGGAAAACCCAGTTTTGTAAAGGCCACCTCTCTTTGAGCCCTTTCAAGCAGAAATCTTTGCTCCCTAGTCCCAGGGTGGCTTAGATTCATAGATCCCAGGGCAAGAAGGGGCACAGGCCAGAGAACCTCATGCATCCAGCTCATTGCTTAGGTTAGTGATGCTCGTGGGCAGATCAAAACATGGACCAAAAGGGAGAAATTAAAGGCGAGACACATCACAACAACAACAAGGTCACCCAAAGCTTGAGCTTTAAAATCAAACCTGGGATCAGCGGGAACACCAGCTTCCATCCTGCGGGGTGCTTAGCGCCTGCGAGCTGAGGCAAGCCAAGGGCACGCAGCCCTACACAGGAGAGGAGCAGCAGCAAAAACTCCCTCTAGATGCAAGACTGGCGGTGTGCCCCAAAAGCCTCTGATTTCAGCCCTGGTGTAACCGCAGCAGCACAAGTGATGCTGCGCCGGGGCGAATGGCATTAACTCCAGGGGTTTGCTTTGGGGGTTACACCAGTGGCCTGAAACCAGAGTATCCAAGAGCAGTGCAGTCTGCAGAGGGCACCGTGAACACGATCTCTTGGGTTACTTCTACTCTGCACGCTTAACCCAGATCTGTGGGACCTGGGCTTGTGGACTCGGGCTGCGTTTGAGCTGCCACACTGCACTGCAAACCTGGGTTTCCAATGGTTGGACCCAGGTCTCAGCCGTGCGAACGTGTCTGTGCCGCACTGCACTGACCTTCTGACGTGGGTCTGCAGCTCAAGCTGCATCCCCACTGCAGAACGACAGGGCTCAGACCCAACTCACAGCAGGACTTAGATGCTGACCCACCCCCCAGCAGGGTCCTGAGTGCTCGCTGACCCAAGTCACTGGTTTGGTGTGGACAGAAGGCGGGCTGGGGCTTAAACCCGAGTCGGAGCCTGGGCGCAGTGAGCAGTGTAGACGCCCTTGCTGGCTGAGGTAGAGAGATGTTACTCAAGTCATTTCTTGACCTGAGGGCTTCCTACTCTCCAGCGGGATCATTTCCACCCCTGGGAGCAGGGGCCCTTTCCTCCCGGAGGGGGCAGGAGTGATGGTGTGTTGGCCTGGCCTCCCAATGCAGCAAAACCAAATTGCTGGGCCAGAGGAAAGGTGACAGCTGCCGATCACAGACAAACCGTGTGTGGCAATGACTGGCTTTATTTAATTGCATGGCAACAGGGAGGGTGGGGAGGAGGGGTGTTATTCTGTAGCCCTGGGAAGGGACGGAGGCAGTTAGCAAATGAATATCATTTTAAAATCTTCCCTGCGAGGCGTCCGGTTGCGGCAGAGCGCCAGCTCCTGGACGTGGGCAGAGGACGAGTTCGGCTTGCTGAGGCGTGGACGCTGTGCAGAGCGTGCTCAGGGGTGATCCGCTGCAGATGGGGGGCTGTGGAGCCTTTTGGAAGCAGGGTTGCGCTGGCGCCTAGCGGCTTTGTCCTCGCTAGCACCAGCACAACGCAAACCCGGCGGTGGCGGTGGCGACGACTCCTCCGATCCAGACGCATCGTCCTGCAAATCGGGAGAGCTCCCAGAATCGGACAGCTGAGCGTGATCGTCGGGGGAAGAAATCGCTGACAGCAGGAGCAAGGCTGGGCTTTTTTGCGGGCTCTTCGGTTTGGTGTCTCCCGAGGGAGAGCGGGGGTGAGGTCTCCCCTCCTGGGGGCCTTGAGATCCTGGTACAGAAGCCTCGCCTGGGTTCATCGGCACCTGCAAATCGTCCTCCAGCTCCAGCTCCTGGGCGCCAGCTTTCAGCTGGCTCTGACCACTGAACCGGCTGTCCTGGATGACGCTCACCTGGGAGGTGCCCGTGGCTCGGACAGCATCCAGCGAGCTGCCTCTGTTGTCAGCACCAGGTGACGCTCCCTTAGCCCGGCTGTCCAGGCCTCCCACACAGAGCCCTCCCGGCTCTCCGGGACACGGGCTGGGCGACCCTCCAGTCCCGCCCGAGACGAACAAGCTCCGTGATGTGCTACCCTCATGGCCGGCATCGCCCCCTCCTCCGGTCTCAGGGGCACCCCCTTCCTCCGCACTGCTGCATTTATCCGGCGAACAGGCCTCCGCCTCATCCAGCCTCTTCCGGGGCCGACCGCGCTTCCTCTTAATGGTGGCAGCCTCCGTGGGCGACTCCAGGGGGCGTTTGGCCCCTTTGGCTCCCTGTGCCTCCTGCTGGCTGCCGGCCGGCCCCTCGCTGCTTTTGGCAGGGCCGTGCCTGTCGCTGCCGCCCCCGGCCGCGCTCTTGGGCTTGGCTGGAATTTCGGCCACAGGGATGCTCATGCTGGGCAGGATCATGTTGATCACCGGCACTGCCGCTTGCTGGCTGACCAGCCCCGCCGCCCCGTTCACGCCTGGTGCCAGGTTGATAGGCAGGGAGGAGGCGGTGCCCACCGGCAGCGGCAGGGCGGCCATCTTGACCGTGCCCCCGATGGGTGTGGCCGTGATCTTGGGCGCCAGGATGGGAGGGGAGGACCGCACGGCCTGGGCACCCGGCGGCATCAGTCTCTCGTTGGCCTGGATGCGAGGCAGGAGGAAAGGCAGGCGAGCCACCAGGGCGTTGACTTGGGGGCTGCTCACCGGCTTGGGGGTCTCTGGGGTTTTCTTCCTCTCGGCTCGGGGCGCGACGGAGGGTTTCGAGTTATTCTCCTTTTTGTTCTGACAGGCAAAGACAGAGGGACATTAGCAGCAGGGGCATTACCACACACCCACACTGTGCCCATCTCCAGTGCCTCCACCAGACACCTACACCCGACTAGGGCCCACAGCCCCACTCCTGAGGCTCCTGCCACCCCCATTTTATAGGGGGAGACTGAGGCACAGAGAACTGACTTGCCAATGGCATGAATCCAGTGGCAGAGGTGTGAGAAGAACTCGGGAGTCCTGGCTCCCAGCCCCCCAGCTCTAACTCTCATCTCCACACCCTTCCCAGATCTGGGGCTAGAACCCAGGGGGCCTGGCTCCCTGCTCCCTCTGATCTAACCCTACACCCCACTCTCTTCCCATAGCTGGAGCTAGAACCCAGGAGCTCCCAGTGCCCCCCTGCTCTAACCACTAGACCTCACTCTTCCTTAGATTAATAGTAAGCCGAATTCCAAGAAGGGGCTGACCATACCAGCCTTTCAGCTCTTAGGGGAGGAGGGCCCTAGTCATGGTGGGAAGGTTTCTCCCCAGCGCCCAACACTTTCTCACCTGAGCCTGGGTTTTGACAGTGCTGTCCGATGTTTCCAATCCGTTCTTCCTGGCAGTTTGTGACGGTCGAGTGTCTCGGTGGATATTTTCTGAACTTTCTATAAACAAAACCAACCAACCAAATAATAAAATAAAATACATGGACTTGACTGTTCTTAAAAGAACACCCTCTTTCCATTAAAAGTCCCTTCCCTTAAATTATTAGTGCTTTGAGAGCCACCGATGAAAAGCACTAGGGATTATTTATGTTTATTCTTCTTCTTTATTTGGAAAAAATGCATTTACTTTCCATCCTGAATATTATTTATTATTGTCACAGACCAGGAAAGCCCAACTCTGGTCTGCTTGACAGGCCTATACAGGAGAGCTACCCTGGTTTCATTCAGGGTTTGTCTACACTTGAAACACTACAGCAGCAGTGCTTCAGAGTAAACACGACCTACATCATCAGGAGTGGTTCTCCCATCGTGGTAGGCAATCCACCTCCCCAAGAGCCAGTAGCTAAGTCAACAGAAGAATTCTTCCGTCAACCTAGGTACTGCCTCTCGGGGCTGGATGAACTACAGCGATGGGAGAAGCCCTCTGAAGCGGTGAAGCGGAGCAGCTGCAGCGTTTTCAGTGTAGACCTGGCCAAAGACTGGTGCAATCCCCTACTTCGGTTTCAGAGTGGGTTTATTCTGGTTCCGCTTAAACCAGCTCCTGAGGGCTTGTCTCCACGCGAACGCGGCACCAGTATAACTTAAGACTGGTCTTTACGTGGACATTAAACCACCAAGCGGCTGCGTACAAGGCTATGTCAGAAAGTGGTGGGCCCAGTTTATTATTAAAGTTGCAGGTTTGGCTCGGGAACACCAAAACCGGAACCCCCCATGTCCAGCCCTGTTCCCCCCTCTACGCCCCACATCCAACCCCGCTCCCCCCATCCAGGGTCCCGGGGAGGGGGAGTTGCCATCACAACTCTGTGTACCTACACCACCAGGCATAATGGGGCCCTGGGGCTCCCAGGGGCTACTGTAATACACCTAATAAATGATCCTAGACGGTGCCTGTCTCAAAGAGCTTATACAGATCATACAATAGAGATAATAAATAGGGATGCACCAGTATTATCGCATCAACTTTAGGGCTTTGTGTTGCTTTAGCTAGGCCGGCATGGTTAGAGCGCTACCACTGTTGGTTAGCCTAATGGAGGTGGGTGCTGTCTACACACAACAGCTGTGCCACCCTGGCACTGTTAGAACGGTGCAGCTCCTCCCCGTGAGTTATACTGGTGTAAACGGTATGCAGAGGCACTAATGGAAACTGGGCAACTGACTTCAAATGCTCTCGCTAAGGGAATGTCCCACTGAGCTCTACAGTGAGTCACGGCTGAAAGGGTTAATCTCAGGTGATTTGGGGGGGGGGGCTGCTAAGAGCAGAGGGAACTTTGCCCCTGATTTCCCCAGGAGCAGCAGGACCCAGTGCTCTGTCACAGGGCGGCTGGCCCCTTTAAGGGAGATGGGTCCAGCCCCACCTGTCACAGAATTAGCTCACCTCCCTAGGTCATGTGGCTAAATCAGGCTTCTGGGGTAGAGAAGTGGCAAGGAGGAGGAATGGGGAAACGCGGGGCTTTAAATTCTCATCTGACAAAACTAAGGGAACAATAGTCACTAAAAGGGAAATTGAACGAGATTATAAACTGGATCTACACGGGCCCCAAAGAAGCGTATTTAAAAGCTTCAAATTTTTAGAGGTGATATTTAGCAGCAAGCTCACACGGAAGGATCATATTGAAAATATTAGAGACAAGGCAGAATCAACCTACTTAAAGGTATTTCTGGAACTTCCCAGGGTGCAGAGCAGAAAGCAGCAGTAACGCTGCATAGAACGCTAATAAGACCAGTTACTGATTACGGTGCCAGGATTTCAGTTCGGCATCAAAAACCAATTTGAGAAGGCTTGACTCAATGCAGCCTCAGCAGACGGTAGCATACTGCCTGTGGTGCCTTCATCACAACGCCGCTGTGAACGGCGGATAGCTGTGGATGAAATGCCCATTACTTTAAGAATGAAGCTTTTAGATGTAACCTTTGGGGCTGACACCATTGGAAACAGTGAAGAGATACACTAAGCTAATATATGATGAATGCTGGGAATTAAATGGTCGACGTGCAGGGCAAAACCACAAAATGCCTCATGTAAGAAGGGTTAAAGTGTGGACAAAAGAATCTTGGCATAGAAAATGACCCAGAAGAGGTTCAAATCTATAGCTGCATTAACATTGGAAAATTATACCTTCGGTGGTAGATACAGAATTGTATAGTGAAACTGAAAAGGAATGTTATGCATGTAAGATACAGCAAATCAATACATCTGTGATAAGTGGGGATGGTACTGCCAAAAATGGATGCTGACAGCTCCAAAGATATGAGAACAGGAAGGGCGGGAACAGCATTCTGCATTCCTGCATGTGGAATCAAGAAAGCTGCAGAGCTATCAAACTTTGGGGCTGTTTCAAGGACCGAACGGGGAGTGAAAATGCTGGCGTTAAATTGGATCATAGATGTTCGCCCAGCCACTGTGGTCCTCCTGTCTGATTCCTTATCAGGACTCCTGGCGATCAGAAACCACTCTTCGGGTAGCGGCAATGCTCCATGTAATGAAACGTCACCGTTAACCGCAGAACTGATGAAGCTGGGTGTAATCACAGTGATAGCACGGATCCCAGCGCACGAAGGGGTGGTGGGCAATGACAGTGTGGCAAAAAATACCTGTAGCAGGGTGGTTACCCCGCTCCTGCCCTGAAGGGCTTAAAAACAGCCCTGGGAGGGGGCTGTGGCTGGGGAAAGCAGCTTTTAGGCTGGGCTGATTGGGGGAAGTGGCTGCAGCTGGGGCCGCGCCCCAGACAGACTCAGCTGGCCCTATAAAGGCAGAGAAGCCAGAGGGCAGACAGTCTCCCTCTGCCTGTAGAGGGAGATGGGCCTGGCTGCAGGGAGTTGGACACAGGGTACCTGAGTGGAGCAGGGCTGGGGAAAGGAAAAGGAGCTGGGGAGCTCCTGCCTGGAAAGCCCCAGGCTACGGCCTCATAGAAGGCAACAGGTACTGGGGGTTGCAGAGGGCAGCCCAGGAGTAGGCCAAGGCAGCAGGTCCAAACCCTCCTTGCCAGTATTGAGTGGCTGATACTGCAGTCTGCCCCAGGGCGCGGGGGCTAGACGATGACTGGCAGCCGCCTGATACTGAGGTGAAGTGGGGATAGTCGGTGGGGGTTCCTCTGGGAGGGGGAGACCCTAGGACTGAGGGGTTACTGCCAGGAGGCAGCACCCAGTTAAAGGGGCACCGGGTCCTGGGAGGGACGCGTGGGCCAGAGGACAGGTGGATCACCGGCCTGCAGAGGGCGCTCCAGAGCTGGAATGAGCTAATTCCCAGAAGTCACCAGCAGGAGGCGCTGCAGGGGTGAGTCCGCACGTCTACAATACCGTTAACCACAAGCAAGTTGATTTAGACACCCCTGTAAGTAAACCGGAGTTTAAAAATCTAATTAAAAACAAGTTAACGGCAGGAAATATGGGCCCAAAGAAACAAAGGGGGAAAGATGCTGTGAAAAGGTTGTCACAAGAAGGAGAGAGAAAAATTGTTCTTCTTAACCTCTGAGGGCAGGACAAGAAGCAACGGGCTTAAACTGCAGCAGGTTTAGGTCGGACATTAGGAAAAACTTCCTCACTGTCAGGGCAGGTAAGCACTGGAATAAATTGCCTAGGGAGGTTGTGGAATCTCCATCACTGGAGATTTTTAAGAGTGTTGGACAAACCCTCTAGATTAGGGATGGTCTAGATTAGGGGTCCCCAGCACGGTGCCCGCAGGCGCCATGGTGCCCGCGCAGGCATCTAAATGTGCCTGCGTCCTGGCCGGTGGTGGAGCAGCCGCCAAATTTCTGCAGCGTTCCGGCGGCGACACCTCTCGATGACGTCACTTGTTGGTGGCAAGGGGCATCATCGAGAGGTGTCGCTGCCGAAACGCCGCAGAAATTCGGCGGCATTTTGGCGGATGCTCCACCACCGCCATGGTCCTTTGTCTGGCGCCTGCCAGACGAAAAGGTTGGGGACCACTGGTCTAGATAATACTTAGTCCTGCCATGAGTGCAGGGGACTGGACTAGATACCTCTCAAGGTCCCTTCCAGTCCTGTGATTCTACTAAACGTGCCCAAAAGTAAAAAATACTCATACTCCAAGGCCCTGAGAGAACGAGTGATGTGGCTCTAGTTAGAATTGTAACTGGTCATTGTGGCTCAAACAGTCATTTCTTTCTAATAAACACAAAGCCAGAACAGGCCAGGTCCAGGACAGAGGTGATCAACTCCTTTGGGAGTGCAGAGTGTACCACTGAAAGGGGATATACGGAAAACGTAAAGGTTTAGATACTTAAAGATACTTAAAGTATCCAGATTTTCACTGCAACACCTAGTAAGAGCATCAGGAAAATGGAGACCTATTAAAAGCAACGCTGCAATTCTTAAAGGACACTAGGGAAGGGGAAAGACTTGAATTATTTCTGGTGTCCAGTGCTTGGCCGTCATAGGCCAGGGCTACCCTAAAAAGTTCTGTCGAGCCAGCTACGTCGCTTAGGGGTGTGAAAACTCCACACCGCCGAGTGACACAGCGAAGCAGATCTGGCCCCCCAGCAAAGACAGCGCTAGGTCGGTGCAAGAGTTCTTCCTCTCGTGGCAGTGGATTAACGTCAGCGACAAGAGAGCCCCTCCCATTGCTGTCACAAGGGTCTATGCTGAGGCGCATCAGCAGCGCAGCTGCCGTGGGTTAAGTGTAGACAGAGCTTTGGCAGAAAGCCTGTGAAGACTCGGAGGAAGGAGAAGGGTGACTCAAAGGAGGAGGGGGGGCTGCACGAGCTGCTCTGCACGGAGCGACCCCACCAGATCCCAGCCAGAGAGCCCAGGGGTGCAGCCTGCAGGAGCCTGGTAGGGAGACCGGAGAGCAAGTCTGCGGCTGATGCAGCGGGGACAGGACGGGTGGAGCTGGGACACCAGCTGGGGACGGCCATGCTCCGAGGTGGCACCGAGCATTCCTCCCGTCAGCTGCTCGGCTGGCTGGCTCTTGCTCACGTGCTCACGGTCTAACCAATCGCTGCCATATGTGGGGTCGGGCAGGAATTTCCCCCAGGTCAGCATGGCAGAGACCCTGGGAGGTTCTGCCTCCCTCTGCAAGCACAAGGTGCTGGGAATCTCTCACTTAATTCTCTGCCATTGCAGAGGCCTCGGGCATTGGTGCACCAGGATCCTTCCCCTTCTCTGCCTGCGGCACAAAACAGTCTAGTCTCCTGCCGGCTGGGATACTTTGGTCTCAGTCTGGTTGCTTTTGGGGTGCGGGTGCTGGGTGGGGTTGGTGGCCTGCGATACACAGGTGGTCAGGCTGGATGATCTCTATGCCTAAGAGCCCTGCGTTGCGGAGTGGGAGCCAGCCGGGAGGCTGGGGTGGAAGGGAGTTCTTGCGTTTCCTTGGGAATCTGAATAAACCCAGCCCCAAGAAGGGGTGTTACTCAACACATGCAGCCCTACGTCCATTACTGGGGAGTGGATGAAGAGGAAACTAAGGCTGAAGCCAGCCTGGGTAGACAGGCCTGCGGCACCGTCAATAGCCCCAACCCTGCAACGAGCGCTGCACGGGGAAGTCCCAGTACTCCACCGAGCCCCACGCTAGGCAATGGAGATCCCGCCTGCCCCGCACCAAGCACAAGAGCGGGTCCTGTGGGAGGAATCCCCCTTCTGAGCGCCCGACTCACCTGAGACCACCATGGCCATGACCAGGTCAGCGCGGTCGGAGCGCGAGCTGATGAGGTGCTGCTGGATAAGGAACTGAGCCACCTCCACGATGTTGTTGAAGGAGCGTTTGAGGATCTTCTCAGCCCAGTGGCAGGTCAGAGCGCAGGCCGCGTCCACCAGCTCGTCGTGGTACGACTGCACCAGGTCTGTGAGCTCCGACTGCGTCAGGGGAGGGGAGGGAGGTCAGTGACTGGCACTGGGCCTTGTAGCGCTTCTGCTCCCCTCCCTGGGCTCAGTCATCAGGCGCCTGAAATTCCCAGGGCGGTCCCGGCATACGCCCAGCGCTCCCGCCTGAATTTACAGGGGGACCATCGTGATGGCAGCTCCCACGGATGGGTCGCGTTATATGTCAACGTACAAGAGCTGGGGGGAAGAATCGATTTTCTGGCAACAGATGCGCTGGCATTTCCGAAAAGTCAAAATCGATCAGACATTTTGTTCGACCCAAAATGTCTGATTTTTGACCATTTTTAAAAGGTTCAGAAAATGATATTTTGAGACGACGTCGTTTCGAGCCAAAACACCAAAAGGTTTAATTTTTTTCTTAACCTTTTTTTTTTTTAGGTTTTTTTCACTCGTAACAATTTGGCGGAACGGAGATGAATTCACACAATGGTTCCGTGTTGCCAAATCTGCATTTTTTTTTTTATTTTTTTTTACAACAACAACAAAATGTTTTGGGTGAAGAGTTTTGCCCAGCTCTAGGTACAAACCCCTCTAGGTACAACCCCAGACATGACAGGGGGACAAATACCCCAAAATTCCCAGTGCCCACGGTAGGGAGACTATACAACCTCCCCACTACCCTCCTATAGCCGATGGGGCTCAGCTGGGACCTTCCCATGGCCAATGGCATGAAGGCAAAACGACTCATCACTAGATCTAAAATTCAGAGCAGGTATGTTAGGTAGCTAAGGCTGGGGCAGTGACACCGCAGAAATCGAATGAGACACCCCCTAACCATGGAGGGCTTCAGAGCCCATGAGCACCAGGATGGCCCATTAAAGCTCAAGAAGCCTTCACGCTAGGAGACCGTGCTTCTGGGGAACTTACAGTATCGGTAACTTTGAGGTCCAGGCTGGGCAGGGGTGGCATGCTGACCACTGTCTTCCTCCTGATCCCGCTGTAGCAATACGTTTGGCAAGGTTAAGGGATTTCAGTGGGAAGTTGGAAGGAACTAAATAAAGCTGCAAAAATGAGAAGTTAAAGCTTGAAAGGAGACAGTTTATGTCCTTAATGTGACTCCTTCCACCTCCAATTAGAGATCTGGGACTCACAAATCCTCTTGCTTTTCACTGCCGATGCAATTTATACTTCACCATGCTCCAGACTAGTTCAGTCCACTTCTCAGTTCCCATCAGCCAGCTCAGATCTGCTCAACGCCCACCATGAGTGGAAGAGGAAAAATACACTTTCCTGCTTTTTCAACTCCCAATCTCAACTCTGACAAATATTCTCTCTGGACTTGCAGAAGAGGCTGCTTCTGTCCCAAACTGGATTAGCAGGTCAACAATTCAGACTGGAAATGAGGCATCCCTGTTTAACAGTTGGGGTAATCAGCCATTGGGACAATTTATCAAGGGCTGGATGGATTCTCCATCACTGGGAATTTTCCATTTAAGACTGGATGTTCTTGTAAAAGATCAGCTCTTGTTCAAACAGGAATTATTTTGGGGAAGTTCTAGGGCAGGGGTAGGCAACCTATGGCATGTGTGCCGAAGGCGGCACGCAAACTGATTTTCAGGTGACACCGTAAATAAGAAGCGGGCAGCATTAACTCCCATAAATGTAAACAAACTTGTTTGTCTTAGTGACTGGCTGAACAAGAAGTAGGACTGAGTGGAATTGTAGGTTCTAAAGTTCTACATTGTTTTGTTTTTGAGTGCAGTTATATAACAAAAAAAAAATCTACATTTCTAAGTTGCACTTTCAGGATAGAGATTGCACTACAATATTGTATGAGGGGAACTGAAAAATACTATTTATTGTTTATCATTTTTACAGTGCAAATATTTGTAATAAAAATAGTAATATAAAGGGAGCACTGTGCACTTTGTATTCTGTGTTGTAAATTTCAAATATCTGAAAATGTAGAAAAACATCCGAAATCTTTAATAAATTTCAACTGGTATTCTACTGTTAACAGTGTGATTAAAACTGCAATTCATCACAACTAATTTTTTTTAATCGTGATTAATATTTTTTAGTTAAATCATGTGAGTTAACTGTGATTAATCGACAGCTCTACTTAAAATCTATCAGGGGTTTAGAGATAATACATTTCCTTTTGCATCAGCTTTCATTAGAGGATCCCAAAGTGTGTTCCAGAGTAACATTATTGCCAATCCCATATGTTCAACCATTATGAGTCAGACACCCCTCCAAAAAAATCACCAGATTTAAAATAAAAAAAAATAAAAAAAATTGGGTTCTTTTTTATTTGCCTTCCGGTTTTTGAGCCTTTAGGGTTTGCATTGCCAAGCTTTTCTTTGCAATCATGAGAGCTAGAAACTTGGGGTGGGGGTTGTGATAGGAAAGACAGGTTTCTCATGGAATCACGTGATTCTAAGAGCTGGGGCTTTAAGGTAGCTGCCAAATACCATGAGAGTTGGCAACACTGTTTTGCTAGATATCAGAGGGGTAGCCCTGTTAGTCTGTATCCAATGGACACAAATCAAACATCAGGAACGGTAACATACAAAAGCCAGTAGGAGAACACTTCAATCTCCCTGGACACTCAATAACAGATTTAAAAGTAGCCATCCTTCAACAAAAAACTTCAAAAACAGACTTCAGAGAGAAACTGCAGAACTAAAATTCATTTGTAAATGTAACACCATTAATTTGGGCTTAAATAGGGTCTGGGAGTGGTTGGCTCACTACAAAAGCGATGTTCCCTCTCTTGGTATTGACACCTCCTCAGCAATGATTGGGAGTGGACCATATCAACCCTGCCTGAATCGGCCCTGTATCTGTAATTTTCACTCCATGCATCTGAAGAAGTGGGGTTTTTACCCACGAAAGCTGATGCCCAAATAAATCTGTTAGTCTTTAAGGTGCCACCAGACTCCGCGTTGTTTTTGTTTTGCTAGGACACTGGTTCTCAAACTGTGGGTCAGGACCCCAAAGTGGGTCGGGACCCCCTTTGAATGGGATCGCCAGGGCTGGCTTAGACTTGCTGGGGCCCAGGGCTGAAGCCGGAGCCCCACTGCCCGGAGATGAAGCCAAAGCTCGAAGGCTTCATCCCTGGGTGGTGGGGCCCAGGTTGCAGGCCCCCTGCCTGGGGTTGAAGCCCTTGACCTTCAGTTTTGGCCCCCCTGCCTAGAGCAGTTCAGCTCGGGCTTCGGCCCCCCACCAGGGGCTGTGGGGTCTGGGCGGGCTCAGGCTTCGGTCCCCCCTCCTGGGTTCATTTTTGTTGTCAGAAGGGGGTCGCGGTGCAATGGAGTTTGAGAACCTCTGTGCTCGAGGATCCCACAGCACTTTGTTAATGAGAGCTGGGAACAGAACCCAGGAGTCCTGACATGCAGTTTCTTATTTCAGCCATTCAATACCACCCCACTCCCAGATTCCTGTCTCCCAGCCCCCCTGCCCTAACCACTAGATGCCACTTCCCTGCCAGAGCTGGGAATACAATCCAGGAGTCCTGCTCCCAGTTCCCTGCTCCAACCACTCCATTCCCCTGTGGTGCTGCAAAAGGTAATGACCAATCAATTAAAAACAAATCATTCCCATTCATTCTTGTTCTTTAAACTTTAAAAGAAGCCAACCCCGTCCACACAAAACTAAGCTGACATCGTCCCTTTGCTCAGGCTAGTTCTCTGAGGTGTAGACAGTGGTTATTTAGCATACAAGGATATTTCGATTGTCCTCGTCCTCCCAGTCTTCTGGCTTTGATGTTTGGGAAGATCTCCCGGATGATCTTCCCGAAGTTAGCGGCGCTCAGAGGGCGACAACAGAGGTTATCACAGTATCGCCTGCCGGGTGAGACAGAGAGAGGGGTCAGAGGCGAGAGAGTTTCATCCCAAAGCCAAGGTCCTGCACTTGATACTACTGTCTTGGCCAGGCATTCAATTGCTTCCCTGTGGATTATCACCAGCAGTACTGAACACTGGGTGCTGGCACCTCTTCTAGTTAAGTCATATTACGTTTATCACAGAGGGTCTTTGTAAACTCAGCCTCCGCAAACTCAACGTGATCTACTCCCTGTACAGAGGGAAATGACTCTCCACCACTGAAATGCAGCCACCTCTGGGTGAAACGGCATTTTAACAGCTGCCCTATACATTACAGCCCGGTGCTACAATTCTGACTCAGGCAATGGATTTTTTGCCCACGTAAGAACAGCAGGGTGTGTGGAGGATAATATCTGGGCGTGTATCTGAAACACCACTGGGAATTAGTAACGCTGAGCATCACTAGCAGAGTTGGCATTTGGTCAGGATTATTTATTAGGTGTATTACGGTACTGCCTAGGCATCCCACTCATGGAGCAGGAAGGATCCCATTGCGCCAGGCGCTGTACAGTATTTATTAGGTATATTACGGTAGCACTTAGGAACCCCAGTCATGGACCAGCGCTAGACATTGTACATTCGCAGAACAAAGAGACAGTCCCTCCCCCAAAGAGGTGGAAATCCAGGGTGTTATGGGTACAAACTGATGATGAATGAACTGAGGCTGGAAATCAAAGGCCTTCCTTGGAGGCCTCCCTGCCAAGCACTAATGCAGCGAGTCCCTGCTTAGCCTGCAAGATCCAGAGGGCTGGCGACGCAAGGCCGCTGGCTGCACTGGCTCCCGCTGGGCCCTGTGCGCACACTCACTTGTATGTGTCGTAGACATCCTGCTTGGGCAGGCAGGTGTCCGTGTGTTCCTCCAGGTGATTCCGGATCCAGTTGCATGCATGCATGTGCTCAGCAGTGCTTAGGGAGCTCAGGTCCAGGCTGCTGCTCCCAAGGGGTAAGCAGACACGATCAAATTAGAGACAACATTAATTAGCACAGAGATAGCATCGGTGGGGGGAGACCGAGAGAGGTTGCCAGGCCAGGCCTCTCTGTAGCAACTTTCAGAGGATCGTAGGCATTATTTAGAGACTCCCTCCCTCCCATACCCATGAGGCTGGGAAGCAATATAAAATGGGTGTGTGGGGGGGTAATACATGGGAAAACCGAGTTACAGTGAATCAGTGGCATCAGCCTGAAGAGAACCCAGTCACGCTGCTTAAATCACCAGGCCATGATCCCTCCAAGAACCGGCAACAGACCCCAAGGGTCCGACTGCCCAGAACTCTTGCACTCCCTTCCCAGAACTGGCAACAGCCCCCAGGAATCCTGATCCCCAATCTCCTCCTGCGCTAACCGCTGAACCGCTCTGTAGTGAAAGACAAGGCACAATGGTATCTCGGTCTGTTCTCTACCTTTTTTCCCCAGAGCTCGGACCGGACGGCAGCTGTAGGTACAGGTAGAGTTTATCGTTGTCTGAAAATTTCTGCACATCTTGCTATTGTCGGCAGGGACACGGGACGGAAGGGACAAAATGGTTAGAGACTCAAAGGAGGCGGCAAAACAGCTGGATGTTAAATTACTTTACTAATTGCAATGACTAAAAAGACGTCTTAGCAGATATGATTCTATGACCAATAATTATGTTTGCTGCTGCGCAAGGCAAGGTCAATAAAATCTTATGCATCAGGCCACGACTTGACCAATGAAGGGGTCAGGAAGGAAGCTTGCCTTCTCCCACCCCTCTATTTAGCAATACAAGGGCTGCCTGGGGGAGGATGGTCTGACTTGCTCTGAAAGATCATGCATTGCTCACTGCTCCTCCCAGAGATCGGATCCTGGACTGACTGAACCACTGAATGGATCCATTATGGCAGGATTACAGGATTAGGTGGAATCCTGAGCCAGTACGATGAGGCAGAGCAGCATGGGATGTTGTCATTGAGAAGATCCAGGGTTGACACCCACTTGCGCTGGTCTCTACGCTACAGGGCTCTTAAGCAATGTAAGAGCTGCTCAAGACACTCACCAGAATGCTGTCTACTTTGTTCTGCACGGATTTGCTGTTTAAAACAGGAGAAAAAATAAAGCGTCAGTTACGTTATGAAGCCACAGAGCATGGACTGCGCGGCACTCCCTGTGCTAAGCAGAACCACAGGGATGGAAAACACCTCTTGGTTGCCCAGCCAAACCTCCCTGCTGCCTCCAGGACACTGGAGTCAAAGCACAGCCTCTGTGCATAACAGAGAAAGCTTTCATGTGCAGCAGCTGCTGTAACATAACATCTTCTCAGTCAGCAGCTGCTTCGACCTCCATCCCACAGATCCACTTCCCCGCCAAAGACGCATCTGCTTAAGGATTAAAAAACTAGGAAATTAACAGGCAAAAAGGTTTGTTGGGAAACGTTTAGGCTTGCTACACACACAGCCTTCCTGACTCAAACCCACAGGAGCAATGAAATGTGGAGTCACCTAACAGTACATCCCCTCTATTCCTCCACCCATAGGCCTATTCCTTACCCTTGCTACAACGACCATCCACCGTAACCCACCCACCTTAACACTGCCCTGCTCACACCGGCAGGGATGGCTTACGGCATGGGCTAACGGCATGTGCCCAGGGCCCCCAACGGAAAGGGGCCCCGGCAGTGATGTGTAACAAAACATCTCGTCTATCATGAATATTGAGTCTGGAGTGATTCAGGAAACGGGATTTTCAGGGGTCAGTTGTCGCTTTGCTGCCTGCAGACGTTTCTAAATCAGCAGAATACATCCCCACCCCCACCCCCAAGATACACTGTGCCCAGGGACTTCTGAAGGCATTAAGATGGCCCTGCACGCGCAGGGTGTGAGCCTTCTGTCACCCCCTTTACCAAACTGCCCTCCCCCAACACACCACCACTCACAGAGTCACAGGGTCTGGGCTATGTCCCAGTCTGTAAGTAGTCCCCTGGGAGTGATCCCTTTACTGTGCCGGGCCCCAAGGACCCACCCAGATCCACGCAGCCCGTAGCCTCCAAGGCTGGTACTTTGGCCCCAGCGTTTCCTGTCTCTGGCTCCCTCGAGTGAATCCAGTCAAGCCAAACTCCGACGGGAGGCTTGTACTGGGCCTGCACCGTGCTCTCAGGGAGTATTTACAGCGACACAGGCAGCCTTTTTCAGAGCAAAGGAACCACTGAGGAGTCACCTGGCTACAGAATCGGAACGTCCTTGGGGTAGCACAGAGAGGCAGAAGTTAGGCCATAGTCCACTCTGGTTAAACCAGTGCCGTGATGAGCCAGCCAAGCTGTGATGGACTCCACCTCTGGCTCTCGTCCTGTGTTCTTCCCTCTTTATCTCCCCAGCTCCAGGCTCCTGAGTCCCTCCAAAAGGGTCGCCCTTCCTCTAGTCACCTGACACCTTGTTCCTGACACCCCCAGTCCAGACTGCGGGGGTTTCCTGCCGTTAGATGTTGAGTCCTGAGGGCATCTCTTTGTCTTGCTGGACACTCTGTTGACTTGGGTTGGTTTGACTCAGTTCTTTACTGACTCGATTCATTCCCCCCCACACAGCGAGGTGACGCACACCCCTCCTGCCCTGTTCCATAAGAACATAAGAAAGTCCGTACCAGGTCAGACCAAAGGTCCATCTAGCCCAGTATCTGTCTACCGACAGTGGCCAATGCCAGGTGCCCCTGAGGGAGTGAACCTAACAGGCAATGATCAAGTGATCTCTCTCCTGCCATCCATCTCCATCCTCTGACGAACAGAGGCTAGGGACACCATTCTTACCCATCCTGGCTAATAGCCATTTATGGACTTAGCCACCATGAATTTATCCAGTCCCCTTTTAAACATTGTTATAGTCCTAGCCTTCACAACTTCCTCAGGTAAGGAGTTCCACAAGTTGACTGTGCGCTGCGTGAAGAAGAACTTCCTTTTATTTCATAGAATCATAGAATTCAAGATCAGAAGGGACCATTATGATCATCTAGTCTGACCTCCTGCTAGATGCAGGCCACATAAGCCGATCCACCCACTCCTTTAGCAAGCGACCCCTGCCCCATGCTTCGGAGGAAGGCGAAAAACCTCCAGGGCCACTGCCAATCTTCCCTGGAGGAAAATTCCTTCCCGACCCCAAATATGGCGGTCAACTGAACCCCGAGCATGCGGGCAAGACTCTCCAGCCATACCCTCTGGAAAAAGGTTATATCATATCATTGACCCATTGTACTATTTACCAGTGTGGCACTTAATTGACCTATTGACTAAGCCCGTTATCCTATCATACCATCTCCTCCATAAACTTATCTAGCTTAATCTTAAAGTCATGGAGGTCCTTCGCCCCCACTGTTTCCCTCGGTAGGCTGTTCCAGTATTGCACTCCCCTGATGGTTAGAAACCTTCGTCTAATTTCAAGCCTGAATTTCCTGGTATTTGTTTTAAACCTGCTGCCTATTAATTTCATTTGGTGACCCCTAGTTCTTGTATTATGGGAATAAGTAAATAACTTTTCCTTATCCACTTTCTCAACATCACTCATGATTTTATATACCTCTATCATGTCCCCGCTTCCAGGAGCAGGGTTAAACCACTGAGTAGCAAGAGGAAACTGAGGCATACCTAGGATTCATAAAAATATCACAGAAACTAACCACTGTGTCACACCTCTGCATCAAACACTTACAACGAATAGTGTCAGGAGGCGATAATTTGGTAATCAGAGTCCAGGGTCTGTGTATCTGTCTGTGTATCATTCTGAAGCCTAGAATGTTGGCTGAGTCAGCATCACCAAATCATCACACGCCCAGAGTCTACTGAGGACCACTGAGTTGGTGTGAAGCAACAGACACAGCTACAAACATGGCTGAACAACTTTTTGTTCAGCGTATCACCAGGTTGAATCATCGCCGGGTTTCACGGCCTGTAACCTTCCAATTTTTTAAGTTCTCAGCCACTTTCAGGTTTGTTTGTTTTTACTCTTCAGGAATTATTACGTCCATATGGAGGGGATGGTATGATGGGATAGCCTAATTTTGGCAATTAATTTGGCAATTGATCTTTGATTATCAGCAGGTAAATAGGCCCAATGGTCTGTGATGGGATGTTAGATGGGGTGGGATCTGAGTTACTACAGAGAATTCTTTCCTGGGTGCTGGCTGGTGAGTCTTGCCCACATGCTCAGGGTTTAGCTGATTGCCATATTTGGGGTCGGGAAGGAATTTTCCTCCAGGGCAGATTGGCAGAGGCCCTGGAGGTTTTTCGCCTTCCTCTGCAGCATGGGGCACGGGTCACTTGCTGGAGGATTCTCTGCACCTTGAGGTCTTCAAACCACAATTTGAGGACTTCAATAACTCAGACATAGGTTAGGGGTTTGTTACAGGAGTGGGTGGGTGAGATTCTGTGGCCTGTGCTGTGCAGGAGGTCAGACTAGATGATCATCATGGTCCCTTCTGACCTTAAAGTCTATGAGTCTATATGACAACGCGGGCTTTCACCTAGCAAATAACACTGACTTGTTTTTTATATAGTGCTTTTCATCCATCGATCTCCAAGCACTTTACAAAGGAGGCCAGCGTGAAGGAGAGGAGGCTATGTCAGGGCAGAGTTAAGGTTACTCTGTGTGGGTTTAGCGTGCAGGTGCTGCAGTTGGCCTGTACTAATCAATCACACACAACACCAAGCACCACGAGATCCTGGCACTCCCACAATTCAAAGAGATAACAACCCCCCTCAAGGTGCGGAGCAACGCAACGTCTCCGGGGCTGGGCAGCCAGCCCCTTTCACCACCACTAAGAAAACAAGTAAGATGCCGGCCACAGAAAAGCGAGAGGGAGATGCTGCCCTTACGAGATGGTGCTCTTCAGTTTCTGCAGCAGGGTGCTGGGCTCTGTGGCATCCCCTCGGGAGTTTCCAGACTGCGAGCTTCCCTTTTTAGAGACCTTGGGACCAGCTTTGTCGTCAGCCATGACATTCAGCGACTGCCTAAAAGACAAGAGCAGTGAAAAAGCAGCCCAGGACGGATCGCCCCGCGGCAGACGGCCACCCGACCGGTGCAGAACTGCCATCTGTTATTACACCCGAGCGCTCAGCCCCTTTTCCCTGCTGCTTGGGGAGAAACCTGACAGCTTAGGGTGAGTCAGGTGTCACTGCCGAGGCAGAGGTCCGAAGGGAGAGTGGCAGTGTCCTGTGTTTGTGCAGCACCTCACACCTTGTGTGCGACTGGGGCTTGTCGATGCTGTCACAATACAGGGAGTCATTTTGCAAATAAATAAATGCATGAAAATACAATTCACGCTTGTAAGGCTGGTTAGGAGAGCTGGGAGCAAAGGCTGATGCCATCTAGGTTGGGGCCCAACTCTAGGGCCCCCACATCTGCATTTAGGCACCCAAATAAGGTGTTCGGCGCCCTCAGTGCCCCCCAACTTAAACAGAGCAGCTAGAGGGTCGCATTGCGGGATCGGGGCCAAGGAGAGGAAGTGTGAGGGAAGGAGAATCCCACAGAAAGCATGAAAGGGATTTTTGGCTCCTAATTCTGAAAGGAGAGTAGCACAGACAGACATGAAAAGCAGAGGCGCTCCGCGTGGAGACAGAGCTCTGCCTGGAAAGAGTTCCCTAGCCTTGAATGAATGCAATAACCCCTGCTGGAATTTGACACCGGGGCCCAGATTCTTGCAAAAAGTGCCATGTGGTCATTAAAGACCCCAAGCAGTTAAGATCTCTCCCCCCACACACACACTTTTCCTGGTAGGCCCTGACCCTGGAATCGGGTCTGTGGGCTTAGAACTCATTGCAGGATTGTAAACCATTCCTATGAGTTTGTACAGCACCTAACACAAATGCTGACTGAGGCCACTGGACACTATCGCAATATGAAAATAATCAATAAGTAAAAAAATCAATGTCAATAATACTGATATAGAACTCGAGCTGAGCGCACTGAAGAAATAATATTTTCTTATGTCAAGTAATTTTCCCAAGGTCGCCCAGCAAGTTGGTGGGTGTCAGAGCTGGGAACAGACCACTGCAGTCCCAATGCCTAAGTCCCCTGTTCTGACCACTAGACCACACTCCCTCCTAGGACCAGGATTTGAACCCAGGAGTCCTGACACTCAGCCCCAGCTCTGACTACCTCCGCCAGGCAGTGTTCCTCTTCTTGTCCTATTTCTCTTCCAAAAAAAAAAATTAAAAAAAAATCAAATTAAATTAGCAAGACCAAAAGGTTTTTGCTGAGTTTTTCCCGTTTAATGGCGAAAGTGAGGATTCAGAAGAGCTCAAGGAGGCTCCATTATTAACCCTGAATTCAACAGAAGACTGGAGCTAATTTAATTATTAGTTTATACAAGAAATTTGCATGCAATGCTACAATTCTGCAAACCTCAGCTCTGGAGTAGGCTGGTTAGTTACAGACCCTATATCTATATTTCCTTCTTCAGGGAGAGGTGCCACTGAGAGGAAATCAATTAATGCCTGGAATGCCCCAAGGGGAAGTGGGGGGGGGGGAATCCCAAGAAGAGGGAGATTTAAATATTTGCAGTTGGACTGGGAGCCGCAGCTTCAGACCTGCCAATACGCGCTCTCCCCAGGCTGGGGAAATCTCCCTCCTCCTGTCTCGATTTTTATTTTGCAACATGTGTTTCCAGATCTCATCATTTAATTTTCAAGGGGGAGGGGGGCTGAAATTTCGCACATCCACGCGGTCACAAGGTCTGACAGCAGCCGCAATGTCCAGAGAGCGATACCCACACACAGCCTGGCCCAGCTAAGACTATGATGCTCGGTTGGGGAAAAAAAAAAGCAGGTTCTTGTGCGTCCTTTTATTTATGATTTTGCAAGACCGATTTCCTCTCTCTGGAAGCGACCGGCACTTTGTAACCTCCCCCTGCCCCGCCTGGCCTATGTTGCAAAGCAAGAAACAAAACAAAGGCCACTCACCTACTCTCAGATCTCAGGGTCAAAACAACCCCCCTCTAGAGCGAGTCAAATTGCCCGCGGGGCGTTTGCAGGAGTGGAGAAGCAGGTACACACCCCGGCCGGCTCAGTCCCAGACGTGCTGCCCCGGCTTGCGAGCGCTCCCCTGCAACATGTTCCAAGCCCCGGGCTTCCTTCCCTGCATTGCCAGCCCCTCCGGGTCGCTTCCCCCCCTCGCCGAGCACCCAATCCAGGCATGTGCAATTGCAAAACAGAAAAAGAAAGTAGCTAAGCACCAACTACTCCCGCGGGTGGGGGGAGAAAACTCAAAAACCCACCCCAAAATCCCCTGATTGCCGCCTGGTTTTTCTGATTGGCTCACACGCCTTTGATCTGCCTGGAAACTGGGGCCTTTCATTAATATGATTGGCCGCGGCTGGCTTTTCTACCCGGATACAAATCGGATGTGTCTGTTGATTGGCCGGCTGGATGTGAACTCTGCCTAGTAACAAGCTGCGGATTGGTAAAGGGAGGGGCAGCTGGAGGAGGAAGCTGGGAGGGAGAGTTGCAGTGCAGGCCTGTGGGAAGGTTTTGCTCACAGGGGTGGTCGGAGGGTCACAGCAGCAACGGCTGCTCCCTGTCCCCTGGCAGAGAGCCTGTCTGCAAAGCGATGCACTGACACCACCCCATCCCTCGCTATAAAGCAGGTCTCTCTGGTGCTGCCAGCAATGCCTGACCCGCCATGGACAGCACCATGTATCCAGACCCGGCGTTATCTGGAGTGTTTTTAAAGCCCCAGCTCCCGGAGTCATGTGATTAGGGGAGCCGCTCAGCTTTTGTTCCATCTCTAGCTCTCCTGGTTGCAGAGGAAGGCATGCAACCCTGTCCCGAGTGCACCCGAAAAGCTCAGAAAGCAGCGGATGAATAACACAAGGCCCAAATTTATTATTTAAAAAAACAAACTCGTTGTTTTTACACAAATCTCATTATTTTTGGAGGCCTGACTCAGGCTTTTTGACGTCTGGGGGTGAGGGGTGGGGAGTGGTACAAAAAAATACATCAGAACCCTCCCCCCCAAAATGATGAGGGTTTTTTTAAATCATGATTTTTAAGACAAAGCGTAGGTGGGGTTCTGCCTGCCTTGTGGGGTTGTGTCTGTCTGTTTCTGGCCTTTAGGGATCAAGTCTTTCTCTAACAATACAAGGGCCGTGCTTTAACACTGCAAGCGGCAAGCCTCACGTAGTCATGTTGTTGCCGGCACACAGTGCCGGAGGATGGCAACGGTTGGGTCCATTGCCCGGTGTGCTTCACAACCAATAGAACATACCAGGGTGGAGAAGTAAATGAACTTTATTTGTGATCACAAATAGACGCCTGGAGCCAAGCAGGATTCAAATCAAGCGCGCCAAACAAACAGCTTACCTAACTATTTATACTAGAACCAAAACTGTTACATGTTACAACATTATCTGTCACTCACACTGTCCCCGCCCAAGGCTAAGTCTGCCTAGTAACCATCCAGTTTCCCGCCCAGGGCCAAGTTTGCAGGGCCGGCTCCAGACCCCAGCGTGCCAAGCGCGCGCTTGGGGCGGCATTTTGCCGGCAGGCAGCTCCGGCGGACCTTCCACAGTCATGCCTGCGGGAGGTCCACCGGAGCCGCGGGACCAGCGGACCTCCCACAGGCATGACTGCAGAGGGTTCGCTGGTCCTGCGGCTCAGGTGGACCTCCCGCAGGCACGCCTGCAGATGCTCCACCGGAGCCGCGGGACCAGTGCACCCTCCGCAGGCACGTCTGCAAGAGATCCCCCGGAGCCGCGGGACCAGCGACCGGCAGTGCGCCCCCTGCAGCGTGCCGCCCTGCTTGGGGCGGCGGAATTCCTAGAGCCGCCCCTGCAAGTTTGCCTAGTAACAGTAGGAATAAGAGTAGCCCCACCCAACAAGGGCAACTTGGGGTCAAACATGGAGTCTGGAGGAGAGCTGGTACACTCTGGCTCAGAGCAAGAGGGCTTCATCGGCTCTCATGGCCTTCCATCCTCTTGAGTTACCTGGTATATGCCAAGTGCGTCCCCAACACTCCCAGCCCCCTGGGTCGGAACCTGGCCTGGTGAGAGGGCCCAGGTTCCCCTACCCCACCGGGAGTGACACCCATTAGGCGGCAGATACTGCTTTCCACACTCAGGGGGAAATATCCTGGCACCTCCATCACAACAGCCTATTCTGTTCTTACCCCACCCTCATTGCTGTCATATCTAAGCACCTTCCAGCTAAGCAATATGACTAACCCCGTCATGCACGGCTCCCTCTCGCTCATCCTCTCCCCGTTGTGCATTGGAATGGTTTTTTTTGGTAGGGTTTTGTTATTATTTGTTCCATGTGGCTCCAGGCAGGCCGAAGTAGAGCACCTCACACAGGGAGTGGAAATGCAAGAGCACGTTGCCAAGAGGTTTGGGGCAAATGGAACCAAAGCTAAGTGGCCAGGTTTCTTGCCCCACAGATCGTAACAGGGGTCCCAATCCAAATCCCTGCTAGAGTGTCCCAGATGCCCACTCCTTTCTCCCAGCGCTCAGGTGAGACCGTCAGGATCAGACCCACAGAACCTGAATCAGGTGGTCATGATGCTCTGAATGTAGAGCTCTTAGGTCATCTCTTTCTGTCAGCTGCCTCTATGTCCAGAACTCAGCTAGGGACATTACACTAGCGCAAACACCAGAGATTTATAAGAATAAAGTGTAGGCACTTTTCATGTGCTAGACATGCATGCGCACGTTCATCTAAGGTCAGCCAGTCTAAGGAGCCAAGGCCTGCCTGGGCCCTAATCCAGGGTGGAGGTGTGACAAAGTCCCCAGATAAGTGACTCGTGCCAGAAATTCAAAATGTTGTGGATCCTTTAACCCTCAAAGTGAGGGGGAGGGGACACCAAACCCAACTCAAAGGTGCTGATTCTTGGGACATTTGAGAAGGCGTAAGCCCAGGATTAGTGTTGGCTATGAGGCAGACTGGCCTTGTATATCAAAAATACATATATAAACAAATCAAACCCCAATATTTTTTATTTTAAAGGCTTGCGGCTCTGACCAAACAAAAATCTGACTTTTCACCCACATTGCATGTGCCAAAACACGCTGTTCAAAGTTGAGCTACTGCGTACTCAACTATGCAAGAGGAAGTTATAAGCATCTGTATGAAACAGGAACTCTCTCTCTCAGTGCATGGGTTGAAGGAGTGTGTGATTAGTGTTTTTTCTACAATTTCAGTTCCAATTTTTTGCTAACTTTGCCATTTTTAGATCATTTTTGAGTCAGGGCTTTTGTAAGATGGTAGAGATGATGTCTGTGGGCTGACACGTGACCTCACATGGCTCAGGTTACCTATAGACCTACTGACTGACTAGATATACTTATAGATATGTGGACTTTTCCGGCCCAACATTACTGGAACAAGAAGGTTCATGTCATAAAGGAGACCTCATCAAATCCCTCTGGGTAATGCCCATGACTTCAACTGGGGAGTGCTTCATTCTGATTTGCCGGAGATGTAGTCTCCATATTGCCTTCAAGTTGGGAGCAATCTGACCCTCCCTCTAACCGCTATTTGGCTGAAACATCAGTCTATCAAGTGGCATTGAGAGTGAGAATAGATTCATAGACTCTAGGACTGGAAGGGACCTCGAGAGGTCATCGAGTCCAGTCCCCTGCCCTCATGGCAGGACCAAATACTGTCTAGACCATCCCTTTAACCCACCTTTCCATCAGGAACACGACTGTAACCCTCGAAGCTGAGGGCTCCAGACACCGTCACCAAGGGACGTTTATGTTCCTCCAGCCGCCAGTAGCTGAGCCAATGCAGCTGTGGGCATAGCAGGATGTAGAGCACAGTACAAGCAGACAGAATCCCGTATTGCTTTTGAGGCTGATGGCTAAAGAAAACTCCCTCTTGCTAAATTATTACACAAAGCTTACAGAGAAATGTTTTTTCCCACAACCCGCAAATTTGATTAATTTGATATTACTTTGAATCTTTGAATCGGATTTGTTTATATGGACTTTATTTTATGCTTTCGTTTCATTAATAACATGTATAAAATTGGTAACCTGGGTGTTTTGGCTTGGTCTTCCCCAGACATCAGGCCGCTGGACCTGGGATAGATCAAAAAGACAATTGCATGACCCAGCTAGTGGTCCACACAACCTTTTTGTAGTCCTCCCATAACTAGTGGCCAGACAGGAACACTGCTAGATTTGAAAGAAAGTTGACGGACTTAGTGATAATTTATTTGAATACGTAACATGGGTTCCAGAATCTTTGGCATGGATACCAACCTTAAAGCTGACCCACTCATCCAACTACCAAGGTGTTTATCTGAGTGCCAGACATCCTGGAGGTCCCTCCATCACTAGCTGGCACTTGTTCTGAAAACTGCTGGCTGGTCAGGATTTAAAACAAAAACATAAAGCTGGAGACGGAGCTTTGCCAGAACTAGAGTTCCTGTCTCCTTGGCTTATGCTCAGCTGACTGGCTCCTACAGTCACGCACAGCTGCTCCTGGCTGAAATGCACGTAGATCTGCATTTTGCTGATGAAACCAGACTAGGAGTAGAGATTTTACATGGTGTGTGGGATCAGAAAGGTGTTTGGTTTTAAATCGTAGGTGGAAGGGCCTCACTGTTTTTACACTTAATTTTTACCCTTCATCTGTGCCAGGCCCCTCTCTGCTTGCGCCAGTAGCATTCACTGCGAGCAGGGCCAGCTCCAGGCACCAACCAAGGAAGCAGGTGCTTGGGGCGGCCAATATCGAGGGGCGGCACTCCTGCTGCTACTGGGGCGGCACGTCCGGGTCTTCGGCGGCGGGTCCCTCAGTCCCTCTCGGAGCGAAGGACCTGACGCCGAATTGCCACTGAAGAATGGAGCTGCACGATCGCACTGCCAGGGCTTTTTTTTTTTTCCGCTTGGGGCGGTTGACTGCGAGCAGCACTTCAGAGATCACCGCTTGTACCCTCTGCCATTTGCTCTCCTCCTCAAGCAGCAGCCCCCGTTCACTGGCATCAGCCACCCCTAGCAGGTGGTGGTAGTTGGCATGTATGCCTCTGTGTGTGTTTTTTCCCATGTGCCGTGCCAGCTGAGTGCTGATCGCCAGCCCAGCAGACCTTGATAGCATTACTCAGAAAGACCACAGATTCGGTTCGATGGTGAAGGCTCGGCCAGGTTTATTGCTAACGAAGCATGGGTCTAGCGCCCTGGCTCAGTGGTTACAGGTACGCTAACACACGTATGCCCGTCACAACAGATCAGCTCAATCAGCACCGACTTTCTGCTGCCCTCTAGGCCAGACAAAGGCGCCCCCTCCTGTGATTTCTCTTTTATATGTTAATACAAACAGTGACATATGACACCTCTGACACGGTTACTTACCAACCCTACACCTTGTACCTGCTGGCTCAAACAAAACATCCCCATTCATAATTCTGTCCTCCCATCCTTGTCTTACTTGGGGTCAGTGTGTTTCTATACCATTTTCCAGGAACGTGTCCATACCATAACTTTATGTTGGGTAGCAAAGAGTCCTGTGGCACCTTATAGGCTAACAGATGTATTGGAGCATGAGCTTTCGTGGGTGAATACCCACTTTGTCGGATGCAACTGACGAAGTGGATATTCACCCATGAAAGCTCATGCTGCAAAACGTCTGTTAGTCTATAAGGTGCCACAGGACTCTTTGCGGCTTTTACAGATCCAGACTAACATGGCTACCCCCCCGATAGTTTATGTTGGGTGTACTTGTACTAGTCTTGTAGAATGTGTTTATATGAATACCTAGTGCCTAGGACTTCTTAGGACTGCCTGTGTTTTAGCAATGCCAGGCCTCTTTTTGCCAAGTTCATGTACCGGACAGCGAACGTGTAAACAGGCATTTGCTTTATGTCAGGACCTGACTTTTGCTTATAGCCTGGCTATTGCTGACTTCGGTTCAGGCCTTGAATTCCAGGCTCTCTTCTTTTACAACAAGAGCATAACCCCTTAAGGCCATTTCTGCCTCCAGCAAGCTGCAAACCTATTTGTTCCGTTCTAATCTCCTTTCTACCTTATGTCTTTGTGATTTCCCTACATGCCGGCCCTGTGCTCATTGCTAGAAGGGCAAATCCGATAGCATTGCTTCAGCGTTGGTTAATTCAGAGGAGCCTCTTCATCATCCCTCCAGTTTCCTATGGGGGGTCCTCAGGGCTCTGTCCTTGGCCCCCTCCTCTTCTTCCTCTGTACCAGTGGTTCTCAACCAGGGGTCCGTGTACCCCAGGGGGGTCTCAGAGGTCTTCCAGGGGGAACATCAACTCATCTAGATATTTGCCTAGTTTAACAGGCTACGTAAAACACACTAGTGAAGTCTGTACAAACTAAAATTTCATAGACAATGACTTGTTTATACTGCTCTATATACTATACACTGAAATGTAAGTACAGTATTTCTATTCCAATTGATTTATTTTATGGTGGTGATGAGAAGGGAAGCAATTGTTTAGCAATAGTGGGCTGGGACACTTCTGGAGTTTTATGTCTGATTTTGTACATTTTTAAGTGAGGTGAAACTTGGGGGTACACAAGACAAATCAGATTCTTGACAGGGATACAATAGTCTGCAAAGGTTGAGCGCCACTGCTCCGCACCCTTGTCGCTGGGGGATCTTGTTTGCAAGCAGAACTTCACTTACCGTCTGAGGGTGATGACCCACAGATCTGCCTACCCACTCTGGGCTGGTCTCGTTGTGGCCCAAGGCCCCCTTGATGCCGGCAGAGGGGTACAGAAGGGTTACAGGGATCCTCTGGGTCTGATGTTTACATACTAGTCTGCCAAAGAAGGTAATAGAAAGTCTCTGATGAAAGCAGGTGTCTCACTGGTCCATAGATTCTGAGTTTTTCTTTTCCCCAGGGGTGCTCCACCTCCGCTCTGCCCTGGGGCCCCCGCTCCTATTTCACCCTCTCCCCCAAGGCCCCACTCTCACTCCACCGCTTCCCACCCCCGCCCTGCCCCCTCCCTGTGACCCCATCCACTTGCTGCTCTCTGTCCTCCCCCAGGCCCCTCCCTCCACTGCCAAACAGCTATTTGGTGGCACCTCCAATCAGCTAATGGGGTGCGCCGCCAAACAGCTAATTGGGGGTGCCACCAAACAGGTGTGGCTGGTGGGTGCAGAGCACCCCTCTATTTTTTTTCTGTAGCGTTCCAGTCCCAGAGCACCCACAGAGTCAGCGCCTATGCACCGGTCAGCAGAATCATTGTGTGATGTGTGTGTGGAATATCTGTGAAGAGTAATACCTAATGCCCTACTTGTATCGCGAGACGATCTTCAAATAATTGCAGCTGAGTTGTGGACAAGACGTGGAAAATCGTAGAAAAGTAATAAGGGACCTGTATTAATTGTGGTAATTTGGACAAGCCAGAGAAGCCCTGTTTGTTTAAGAAAAAGGTGCTGGAATAGTATAAACACTCAAGTATTATGCTATGCCTGCTAACTTTTTTTTATATCAGACATTTTGCTGCCATATTCCAGCCATTAAGGTGCGGGGCTGACAGCCAGACCCCCACCTGCTGTCTGCTCAGGTAAATGGCGGTTCTGCTGCACTAACGGGGGCATAAAGTGTGTGTTGCAAACCTCAACCTGTGTGCAATATTGTGGACTGTGCAAAGTAAACTCATGAAAATCAAAACTGTGATGGAAGCCTAATATTGCGGGATCTGCAATTTCTGCAGTATTGCAAATTAAGTAGGGCCTTAAGTTATATCTATATGCTAAAAATTATTCCCTACAGGTCTGTGAATTAAGGCAGGTCACCAAAAGGTGATCCACACACTCGTCTCAGGCAGCGAGGCAGAGGGGTGTATTGCACTCGGGCTGGTCACATGCAAATTGAGTACAGTATTGAATGGTTCACAAAGGCCCCACATTTACATCCTGAGCAAAACGTTAATCAATAGATTGTGGGGGCTGCAGGAAAAAGCAAACAAGTGTGATCCTGGTTAGGAGAAAGAATGAACTTTTGAAACGATAACTGCTGTGCAGCCCCCAGGTATTCCTTCCATCCCGGAGGCCAAGCTTCCGGCAGGCTTGATCTTTATGAGAAGGGAGCTCACCCAAAATGGTTGAAAACACCGGGAAAAGGTCTTGGGGTAAGCTATCCTGTAGGGGCCAGGGGAATGCCTTGCGAGTAAAGTTTAGGCTCTAAAAAGTGTGTTATGGTTTGTTTCCAAAAGTCTTACTTTCTATCACTTGACTCTGTTCTTTGTTAATAAACTTATTCTTGTTTTCACTATAAATACATGTGAGTGCTGTGTGGTAAGCAGCGTGAATTGAATCAGTGGGCGTGTGCCGTTCCTTTGGGAGGAGAGGCTCCAAGAGATCTGTGAGTGTTCAGTGGAACAGGCTGGGTGCTCCGGAGGACTCAGGGGTTGGCATGGGCCTATTGTTGATCTGTACCGAGCCGGGGGTGGGAGCGCACCTGGGAGGCAGTGCTTGCATTCCCAGAGGCTGGTGGAGAAGGGGCAGGGCATGGGCAGGTCCTAGGAGAAAGGGTGGGGTGGGGCAGGGGTGTTTGGTTTTGTGTGATTAGGAAGTTGGCAACCCTAACTCAGACCCATAACCTGGGCACTCTACCTTCGACTCAGCCCTCTCTGTACATCCTGACATTCAGGATGCGTCTAAAACTTGCCAATTCTTCCTGCATCACATCTTTAAGATTTGGCCTTTCCTTGTCATCCACCCCACTTGAGCTCCCGTGCAGGTCCACATCATCCTGCTTTTCAGCCACTGCACCCTCCTCTTCTCCGGCCTGGATTAACCCCATCCTGCCCCCTGCCCATGCATTCAGAATGGGCAGCGAAGATCGCTTTTCTGGCTTGCCCCCCACCCCCTTTCACTGCATCACCCCTCTCTCTGCAGCCCTGCTCCGGCTCCCCTTCTCCACCCATCAAACACAAGTGACTTGTCTTCACTCTCAAGGACCTGCCTCTCCTCTCCTTTATTACTGACAGCAGAGACCATCACAGTTACGTGTCCGCACAGCGCCGTGGGGCCATGCTCCGTGACTAGGCTCCCGGAGCACTGTCAGAACACAGCTCATAACTAACTGCCTCCCTGTCCCCTACGTATCACCCACAGGCAAAAGGGAAGTGGTTTCCTCTTGGTAGCGGTGGGCTGAGACTCATGCCAGGCTTCCAGGGGAAGTGGGGATTTCACTGTGTGTTGCTAGTGTAGTTGACAAAGAAGCAGCTTGCAGAGCTCTGGCAAGAAGGTTAAGGTGACAGTGATTTGGGGAACTGAAAGCAGTAACGGAGTGCAGCCACCACACCTCTGTAACAAAACCAGGGTCAACAGGCTTGGCGTGCCAGCGTTCCAAAGGTTTGCTCTCTGCAGAGGAACGCGTCCAACTCTAAGGGGTTCTTACCCCTCGCTGGCTGCTGCAGAGTCTTCCCAGCCCTCACTGACTTGTCCTTGCCTGGCAGAGGATGCTGAAGAGCAATGTTAGGAAGCAGCTGATCGCAGCAGGTGACATGCAGACATAGGTTGCCATTTAAAAAGAATGCTCCGTGTCTGCCAATAGTTACCACTGGTGCTCTGAGACACTGCACTCTACCATTAGAACAGACCTCTGTGGAAATAAGTGGCAAATGCTGACATTTTAAATGGCAGGGGAGTTATTTGCCCTGAGTTAAAATTCACGTGAAAGGTTTTGTTCCCTGTCCCCCCATCCCTGAACATTCCCCACATCAGAACACCGGACTTTGTATTCACTTCAGTTGTAGGTTTCACCTTGGCAGCTTGCTAACCTAGAAGTATGCTTTAGATCTTTTGTTCTTTGAAGTGTTTTCCTTCTGTCACGAGCTCTATCACAGCCCAGGGAGGCAGATCACATCCAGGAGTCCAAGGAAGAACTGAAAAATCATCCAGAAGTCATCACCCCATCAAGAGGCTTGGAGCAAGTGGAACCAAAGCTAGGGGAGTCCAAGATACACAGAGAGCGTTTGCACCAAAGGGTGCACGTAGCTCCACCTGTGAGTGCTAGGATGGGAACTTGGGGGAGTTCAGTATCACTGTCTAGGGGTACGTCTTCACTACCCCCCGTATCTGCGGGTAGAAATCGATTTCTCGGGGATCGATATATCGCGTCTCATCTAGACGCGATATATCGATACCCGAACGCGCTCATGTCGACTCCGTAACTCCACCAACACGAACGGCGGTAGCGGAGTCGACATGGGGAGCCGCGGACGTCGATCCCGCGCCGTGAGGATGGTAAGTAATTCGATATCAGATACGCAACTTCAGCTACGTGAATAACATAGCTGAAGTCGAAGTATCTTATATCGATTTTCCCCCATAGTGTAGACCTGCCCTAGGAAGCCCATGGCAAAAGGCTGGAAGAGCAGAAACTAGATCCTGTTTAGATGGAGGATTTAATCCAATTTATACCAATGTAAATCCAGAGTAACTGTAGAGAACATATTAAATATCTTATCGAGACCGGGTTTGTCTTGACCAAGATTTAAAAGGTGTATTTAGAAGGTTTCTGTTACCCCACTCTAACGCTACCCTGCCCTGTCTGTGCTAGAATGATGCGCTAGTTGATCAAGGTGCAGTCCAAATATCCTCTTAACATCAACTTGACCAGCTAACCAGTGTTAAAGGCCATGCTAGAGCGACACAGCGATTTCTACACACGCACCCTTTATCCTAGTCAAGATCAACCCTATGAGAACTGAAAGGATCATGCTGATAATAGTTACAACTAGATTACACTAGATCCTCTGTCTATGGGACCTATATGGCCCTCAATACTGTACTATATGAGCACTTCACAATCATTAGTGTATTCGTCCTGCCAGCCTTAGTGCACGGACCCGGGGGTGGCTGATAATCCCACAGTGCCACTAGGAGGCCATGCAGAGGTACAGCCAGGGAGCTGTGAAGAGTAGGTGCTGCAGGAAGTACCGCCCATGAGACCCAGAGTGACAGTACACTGTGGCCCTCTGATTGGCCAACTCTCCCTACTTAACCTCAGGGATTGCCCCAGAAGGTTGTCTGGGCAGCCACACAGACCTTGGCCTGCTGAGACGCCAGACTTCGCCTCATCCTCTGGTCTCTGACTTCAGCCTGACTCCTGCCTCTCGATTCTAACCTGGTATTACCTCTGATCTCCAGTCTCGGACCCCAGCCACCAACCCTGACACTTATTTATGGGACTTGACCTTGCGATTCCTCCAACTCCAGCCTGGCAACTCCTGTCCCCGGTGGGCAGACCTCAGCCCAGCTGTGACTGCTAGGCAAGACTGCCTATGCCCTGGTCCCCTACTCTCACAGTGGTATGGCAAAGTGCCATTATCCTCATTTTACTGATCAGGAACTGAGAATATAGTTACTAGACAAATGCTACGTTTCAGTGACTTCGACTGCAGTAACACAAATATGCTTTGTTTTCTGGGAACAGGAAGACCTTGTACCAGCTGGTTTCCGGATCTTTTTTAAGTGATTTTGGAAAGTCTCCCTCGTAAGAGATTTCAGGCACACAGGTCTTCTTGATTTTCAGACACATGATTCACGAATCACCATCTTACATTTTTCTGCTCCCTGAAAGACGCGGAAGAGTTAAAAATTATGACATGAAGATTTAGCTGGTGCAAAGAACAATTTTATTATTTGTTTGTTAAAGCAGTTTAAGTGCTGCATTACTGCACAGGAACTGAAGGGGGCTTTAGGAAACAGACACCAATTTGCAGACTACAATCAAATCCTGTTTACATAGTACTGTGCCATAAGGCATTGACTAAGTAATAAGTGTATTAAGCTAAACAGAAACAAGTTCTCTGTTCCAGAATAAGGATGTCTCTACATGCCATTATTCAGTTATTGTGCTTTAAATTTGCACCCTACCTTAATCCATTTAACGTTTGAGCACAGACAAGCCCTAAAGCTTGAATGATTAAAGTTTACAGTAAAGAGAAAAAACAATGTTTAATCCCATCTCTTGTATGGGATTAAAATGGGTAACTCTAGTCATGTCAAAGAGCTGTTGGAGCCTTGTGGCAGCTCAGAGGCTTGTTGTATTTAGATTTGGCTACAGCTCTGGGCACACAGATCACAGATTCCTTATTGTTAGACCCAGAGACTGGGGTGAAGAAGAATTTAATTCTAAACTTAATTGTATGTGTTCAAAATTGTAGCTTTTCCCTCTCCATTAACTCTACCAATTTAGGAAGTCTAGCAGATGTTAAGGTCTGTAGCATCGTTTTGGAGACAGTGGCATGAAGGCAGCTGCCAGAATCCCTCTTTACAGATGATCATCAGGACTCCCACAACACAGGGAGTTATACACCTTGAAGTTCATGGCCACCAGTGAATAGACAGGCCATCAAGAATAGGAGAGGGTAGAGAAATAAGCGAGGCATCATGTTTCATGGCTAAACACACTCACATGGCTGCCTCAGCCAGAAGTGTGCAAACAGGTGCAGGGCTTCTGTGGCTCAGCACCTATGGAAATCTAGACATCCGTAGTGGATAGAGCCCCAGCAGATCAGACCCACCTATGCCTTTTTCACAATTATAGTTAAAATGAGAGAGAGAGAGAGAGAGAGAGAGAGAGAGAGAGAGAGAGAGAGGCACCCACACACAATGGTTAGATCCAGATATCAGAGCTGCAGTCTCCACCAGGGTAGCGGATCTCATGAGCAAGGACGGGTCCATCAGGTTCTTTCCCAAAATCTACTAGGAAGTTTTTATTCACCTTCAGTCCACCTTTCTCAGTGTCCACATCAACCTGCAGCATGACAGAGCCTTCCCTGAACAAGAAACAAGAAAGCAGATGTTGGGGGGGGAAGGGGGAGAAAAGAGACTGTGTCCTGGTTTAAGAGATTCTTACACTTTGTTCTTCTCTTCCAGATTTTCTAGTTAACCAAAAGGTCTTTTAGACAGAGTGGAGATGAGCCCCCAGCTTCAATGTTTGGGCACACCAGTATTCAGGGGTGTTTGGAACCAAAAAAATTGTTTTGGTTTGAGACTCAGACGGTACTGCCCACTGTGACAGGCCAAGGCTTCAGGTTCATTATAGTGCAGGTTCACTGCACTACACTGAACCGCCCAACAGAGGCCTGGGGGTCACACTCAGAAACGTTCTGTGGAGAGTCACACTGCTCCACTGAAAACCTTGACGCAGAGCTGCCAATGAACCGGAGGTGACTACAACTAGATGTGCAGTTATACATTAACTGCAAGTGACAGGCAAGCCACACCACGCCCTCATGTGGTCATGTGGAAAACCATCAGCTTTATGTAATAAAAATGTATTTGCGGGTGCTCTGAAGGTTTCCTGTAGGCTAGGTCATCTTCAGAATACTAGCATCTAATGAATTCTTCCACACCCCCACCATTAGAGGAGTGATTTCAATATCAGACATTGTTAAATTCTGCAGCTGCTCAGAGGCTGTTGTGCCTGTTAAGTGTGGGCTGATTCTTACTGGTGTGTGAAACGCTGATATGGGTTAGTAGTGTGCAATGAGCTAATAAAGCCAGTCCTTCTGCACACATCCATAGGCCCTTGGAGATAGTGCAAAAACCACCCACTTCCGCTGCGGGGCTCATGAAAATGGACTTCTGCTGCAGGCACAGCTGCCTATGGCTGGCCCTGGGATTTCCCATCCAAGAAAGGTTTCTTACTTGACAAGGTCTGGGTAAAATTGCTTGTCCCATCCACTGTAGAGGGAAGTGGAGACATATAATCTCTTGCCATCCAAACTCAGCTGGATCATCTGCGGTCCACCTTGCACCCTCTTCCCCTGGTGTTACAGGAAAACAAGACCTGGGTTTATAAGCTGCTAGTGGCACCACAAGGAAAGAAAAATGCAACAGGAAGGAGTACAGCAGCATGGCAGGTTCTGCTCCTGGGTACTGGCTGGTGAGTCTTGCCCACATGCTCAGGGTTTAGCTGATCGCCATATTTGGGGTCGGGAAGGAATTTTCCTCCAGGGAAGATTGGCAGAGGCCCTGGAGGTTTTTTGCCTTCCTCTGCAGCATGGGGCACAGGTCACTTGCTGGAGGATTCTCTGCACCTTGAGGTCTTTAAACCACAATTTGAGGACTTCAGTAACTCAGACATAGGTTAGGGGTTTGTTACAGGAGTGGGTGGGTGAGATTCTGTGGCCTGCGTTGTGCAGGAGGTCAGACTAGATGACCATAATGGTCCCTTCTGACCTTAAGTCTATGAGTACATCTGACAACCAGCATTGCTGAATGCATGGGGTGGTGAACCCCTCCATTTGGGCAAGGGGCAGTTCTAACCAAGACTGACTGCTTGCTTGATACAGGTTCCTGGCTAACCTGTGCCCACACAGACTGGGTTATGCCAGAAAGGGCCTGATTCCACAGCATCTACTCAGCCAAGTCCTATTGTACTTGGATGGGAGTTTTGCCTCAGTAAGATGTGCAGAATCTGGCACTCATATAGGAGCTGGCATGCACCAAGAGACAGCTGCCAATAGAGAAGTATTAATGGAGCAGTGGGGAAAATACCTAGCATTGCTCACCTTGATCACAAAAGGCTCTGGCTGACAGTTCAGCTCTTGGTCTTCCACCACAACGATTGGCCCATCTCTTGGAATCTTGCCTCCCAGGAACACCTGTAAGCAAAGATGTCACAAAGATGTCAGGGTGTCCGTGTATGAAAGGAACATGGCCATGAGGGTATGGAATTGACCATCTAACCCCTATGCAAAAGAAAACAGTCCTTTTTTCTCCTAAAGAGATGGGATTCCCCAGCTTCGCAACCTAGTAATGGAAGCCTTTATGACTCTGACTTACCTGTCCCACCAGTTTGGGCTTCCGAGTGTTGGAAATATCATACTGACGAATGTCTCCATGGAGCCAGTTGCTGAAATACAGGAACCTGTCATCCAGTGAGATCAGGATGTCGGTAATGAGACCTTGGAGAGGGCAGTCAGAGGTGGAGTCAGGAAACACACAGAGAGCAGCAGACAATGACAAGGCTCATATGGCCACAGATCCGTCTTTGTTAGAACCCCAGTCCTAGAGCATCAGCGCTGACCCACATCATACAAATCTTGTTCAGATTTGAAACCCAGGCCCAAAGCAAAAGATGGTCTCAGCCATATCATTATATTCACTCTGTTTCCTCTCCAGGTCTCTTTTCGGCCCTCATTAATTACCAGGATTCCAGCCAGGATCAACCCACTCCCTGGAGAACACAACTATTGTGAGTTCCTGTTAAAAGACATAGAGACTCCCACATTCTTTCTAGAGACCACTGTCAGTCAATCTTCAAGCAGCCAACCTGGGAGGAAGAGCCAAACCCTGTCGCCTGCATGGTAGTTCACAAGCAGGGCTGAGCAGAAGCCACTCTTCAACCTAGAACGTTCCCGATCAGCAGCTGGTGACAGAATATAGCACACTACATATGGGCCCAGACCAGAGGTACTATGTTGGAGAATCCAAACCCAACCTGTTCCAGGATCAGCATGTTTAAGCTGCTTTGGGAAGGAATAGGACGCCTTGTGCTACTCTGAATAAAACCTTCAGGCCAAGACAAAAATGATGCAACCAGTTTGTCATGGACAAGAGAGTTGGGCCCAGCCTCA
Source organism: Mauremys reevesii (assembly GCF_016161935.1). Classification (NCBI taxonomy): domain Eukaryota; kingdom Metazoa; phylum Chordata; order Testudines; family Geoemydidae; genus Mauremys; species Mauremys reevesii. Next base: position 8,273,788 of record NC_052646.1, on the reverse strand, counting down.
TCTGTGACTGACTGGCTCCCTTTCCATCTGATCCTGGTCAGCTAGAGATCATGTGGCTGTTTAATTACTGTGCCCAGCTGGGAGTGGGTCCTGGGTTGCCTACAAAGAGTGAGAGCTCTGCTAGGGAGAGAAGCTGCAGAAGGGTTCTTGGCTGCTCTGGGAGGTGCTGGAGAAAAGTAACTTCCAGATAAATGGCCTGGAGGAGGGCTGAAGAAGGACAAGAGGAGATGGCCTCCAGTAGTTCGTCCTGAAGCAGGAGGGACAGAGAGAAAAAAGGGGAAAACCCCTGGGAGCTGTAGCCCAGGATGGGCTGAGGAATGGTTTTGTTTTGAGGTTTTGCTTAAGTTTTATGTAAGGAGAATCAAATTGTGCCTGGAAAAGACTCAATGTGGCAGTGAGTCCTTCATGGGCTGGGGAGACATGCCGGCAGCGTACTGCTCCCAGCTGCTCCTTTCAGCCACAATTTCCACCATTGGAGGCGGGGCAGGGAGAGAAAACTGCAAGAGGTGATGTTATGGTCATTAAATTGGAGAGGTGGGAGAATCGGAGGCATGGATTTAAAGGAAAGGGTCCAACTGGAAAATGGGCTCTCCCCTGACCAACCAATGACTGGGATCTCAATTGAGAGGCCCTCAAGTCCCTTTGGATGCAGAAATGGGTCTCTCAAATACAGGGACCATTTGGCATTCACCAGCCCATAAATCTGCTCCAGGGGAACCAGCTACTTGAGGGAGAATGTGATAACTATTGTGTAAGGGTGATGAAAAGAGGCAGATACATGGTGTCACAGGTGCTGACATTCCAAAGTGCCAGGGGGCGCTCAACCCCCGGCTCTGCCCCAGGTCCCGCCCCCCACTCCACCTCTTCCCCCAAGATCCCACCCTAGCCCTGCCTCTTCTCACCCCTTCCCACCCCCTCCCGCTAGCGTGCTGTGTCCTCACTCCTCCCTCTACCCCCCACAGCCTCCAGCATGCTGTGAAACAGCTGACTGCGGCATGTGGGAGGCACAGGGAAGGAAGGGGAGGCGCTGATCTGTGGGGCCAGCCAGTGGGCAGGAGGTGCTGGGGGAGTGCTGATAGGGGGGCTACCAGTGGGTGCTGAGCACCCATCATTTTTTTGCCCCATGGGTGCTCCAGTCCCAGAGCATCCATGGAGTCAGTGCCTATGCTTGGTATCCAAAGGGCACTGCAAAAGAATCTTCCATAGGAAGAGACACTGGCCACCTCCTTAGAGCGTCAGTCAAGATGAGCCAGATTCCCACTCATAACACACATTGGGAGATCTTAATACAAATAGGTATGCAATTGGCAATTCTAAGCCATTCCCTCTTCAGAAGGACACTTGCATCTCTTTGAAGGTATGCCAAAGTCCTTGTATAACTGATAAGCTCCTCCATATGTTTCATGCAAAAAGCGTTTGTCATTCAATGACAAGATGCTCAGCCCAGCTGCAGAGCATGAGGAGGAAAAATTTTGAAATGTGCTTACACTAACCTGGCATGTCAGGAAAAAGCCAACCGTTCACCTTCTTGCTGGGGACTTGAACCACCTTCTCCGCTGCCCAATTTCCATTCTGTACAAGAGTAAACATAATATTCCCTTGCGGTAAGTCAGCAAGAACCCAATTATACATGACAGAGGCAGAATAAGCATGTGCTGGTGTGTACCTAGCATATACAAAGGTACTGCAAATAAACGTTAACAATTGATGTGAATAGTAAATAGGTGACTAGTTAGAAACACAGAGTTAATGATTATATATCTGTCAATACTAAAAATAGAATCATTGTTCATTGGACCTCAACAATAGCCTAGGTTTTGGAGCATAGCCATGGAGTTATGTCTACACTACAGATGCTACGGTGGTATAGCTACAGCACTGCAACTGTGCTGCTGCACTGTAGACACTGTAGTTAATCACTTCACTCCTCTGAGAGGCAGTGGCTAGGTTGATGGAAGAATCAGTTGACCTAGCCGTGTCTACACCAGGGCTTAGGTCAACTTAAAACTAAGTCTCTCAGAGGTCTGAATGTTTCACATCCTATACAATGTAGCTAAGTCAACCTAACTGTTAGGTATAGGCCAGGGACAGGGGGATATATACATGATGGGTTAGGAGGCTTTGTGCAGTCTATGGAACTGGGGCTATATCTCCCCAACATAAGGCTTGCAGAAGCCTTTAGCACAGGCCATAAAGAACATAGCAGGGAAAATACAGTAGCCACTGGGCAGTTAGTTCACCACAAAGAGCCTAGATAATTATACACGCATATAGAAAAAACAGTTTAATTCCATTTAAGCTGTTCTCTAGATCCATCTTAAGACGTAAAATGAATGTCCCTTATATGAACTCCATCCTGTATTTAGCTGTGACACAGTACTTTTCCCAGACCTGAAGAAGAATTCTGGGTAAGCTTGAAAACGTGTCTCTTCCACCAACAGAAGTTGTTCCAGTACAAGATATTACCTCACCCAGCTTGTCACCTCAAATTAACTCCACGAACAAGAACACTATTGTAAGAACATGTTGTTTGGCAAGACCTCTCCAAGCCACCCAGTTCTCAAGAGCCAAAGAGTTAATTTTAAAGTGGCTAGTGGTTGAGGGCACATTATTTCACATGGAGATATTGACTCTTGTTGGGTTCTCAGTATAGCAAGTTTGGGATTTATTAACTATCTTTTAGTTTCCAAATGCCCACTGGCATGTAAAGGCTGTGGCAGGGCTCAGTGGACACTGAGAATTTGTACAATGCAAGTGAAACTCAGCCAAAAGACAGAGAACATTAGGAGCTTGTGAGAGCTCCCAATATAAGCTGACATTGGCCTATTGATTTCCTTAGGGAACAAGTAGTATTTTCCTGGGCCTTCTAGAGCAAAGATTTGGCTCCTATCCAGGGCCTTTCTGGGAGGTGTGCTGTTTCATAGAGCCATACAGCTTGGTCAACCTGGATGCAACACAAAAAACAGATGCTGCCCAAATCTATCCTAACTGAATTCCATTGTCTAAGTGACCCATTGTCCAAGTGGCTTTCTGAAACATGCTCACGTTGAACCTTGCCTTCTGTCACACGGCAGCTGCTAGAGTGCTTACCCCCGTCTTGTAGAAGCGATGGATTGCACTACTCAGAGCACAGCCAACATATCCCTCTGCTGCATCGGGATTGTGGAGGAATCTGATTTCCAGAGGGATGGAGTCTTCCCCCAGGTCAATTGATTGAGTGAAGACATGAGTGGTCCAGTCCCACACGTTAATGTGACGGCCATAGCTCCCTGAGAGATCAAGGTAAACAAAAATAAAGTCAGGAGAGTTGATTTTAGAATTGGAGAACAACCAATTCCAAGAGTGAAGACAGACAACTAAACAATTAAATGCCTCTGGCAAGGAGAGTTATTGCAGCTGCAGCCTATACTAGACTGATACATTAGAAGCAAGAGGAAAACCCAGGACAGGACAGGCCCATTACTCAATGACGGGGAAAAAACAATAACAGAAAATGTGGAAATGGCAGAAGTGCTAAATGACTTTTTTGCTTCAGTTTTTACCAAAACTGTGGCAACTGGACATCTAACATACTGAATGCTAGTGAAAATGAAGTTAACATCAGAAGGTAAAATAGAGAAAGAACAAATTAAAAATTACTTAGACAAATTAGATGTCTTCAAGTCACCAGGGCCTGATGAAATACATCCTAGGATACTCAAGGAGCCGACTGAGGAGATAAATGAGGCATTAGCGATTATCTTCGAAAAGTCATGGAAGACGGAAGAGATTCCTGAGGACTGGAAAAGGGCAAATATAGTGCCCATCTATAAAAAGGGGAATAAGGACAACCCAGGGATTTACAGACCAGTCAGTTTAACTTCAGTACCCAAAAGATAATGGAGCAAATAATTAAGCAATCAATTTGCAAATACCTAGAAGATAATAAGGTGATAAGTAACAGTCAGCATGGATTTGTCAAGAACAAAACATGTCAAGCCAACCTAAAAGCTTTCTGTGACAGGGTAACAAGCCTTGCAAATAGGGGGGAAGTGGTAGATGTGCTATATCTTGACTTTAGTAAGGCTTTTGATACAATCTTGCATGACTGTCTCATAAACAAACTAGGGAAAATACAACTTAGATGAAGCTACTATAAGGTGGGTGCATAACTGGTTGGAAAACCGTTCCCACAGAGTAGTTATCTGTGGTTCACAGTCAAGCTGGAAGGGATATCTGTGGGGTTACATCTTCCCTATGCTGCCTTGGTGGAAAGTTACAGCAGCAGAACAACAAGAACAGAGGAGTTAGATAAAGTCGTTATGAGAAAGTTGAGAACTGCCAGAGGGAGGCAGACGCCAGGTGGCCTAGCTGGGATGGTTTCAAGGTAATAAACAAGTCCATAAATCATAAAGTGCATAAAAAAAAAAAATCAGTAAAAAAAAAAAAGGGCCATAAAAAAAAAAAGTGTAAAAAAAAAAAAAAAAGCAAGCAGCAATGTGTTGTTGGTGTGTCTGTTTGCTAATATAAAAAAATATATATAATATATAATGCATTGTAATAAATAAACAAACTGGCAATCACATTGATTGTTGGGCTCTGTCCGTGCCCGCCTAAAAGGCACCAATGCAACAGATATCAAGTCAGGTCCTGAAGAGATGGGTTCTGGGTCCAATCCTGTTCAATATCTTCATCAATGATTTAGATAATGGCATAGAGAGTACACTTATAAAGTTTGTGGATGATACCAAGCTGGGAGGGGTTTCAAATGCTTTGGAGGATAGGATTAAAATTCAAAATGATCTGGACAAACTGGAGAAATGGTCTGAAGTAAATAGAATGAAATTCAATAAGGACAAATGCAAAGTACTCCACTTAGGGAGGAACAATCAATTGCATACATACAAATTGGGAAATGACTGCCGAAGGAGGAGTAGTGTGGAAAGAGATCTGGGGATCATAGTGGATCACAAACTTAATATTGTATGAGTCAACAGTGTAACACTGTTGCAAAAAAAGCAAACATCATTCTGGGATGTATTAGCAGGACTGTTGTAAGCAAAACACAATAAAAGTAATGCTTCCGCTCTACTCTGCACTAATAAAGTTTCAACTGGATTACTGTGTCCATTTCTGGGCGCCACATTTCAGGAAAGATGTGGACAAAGTTCAGAGAAAAGCAACAAAAATAATTAAAGGTCTAGAAAGCATGATCTGTGAGAAAAGATTTAAAAAATTGGGTTTGTTTAGTCTGGAGAAGAGAAGACTGAGGGGGGACATGATAGCAGTTTTCAAGTACATAAAAGGTTGTTACTGTTAGGAGGGAGACAAATTGTTCTTGTTAACCTCTGAGGATAGGACAAGAAGCAATGGGCTTAAATTGCAGCAAGGACGGTTTAGGTTGGACATTAGGAAAAACTTCCTGTCAGGGTGGTTAAGCACTGGAATAAATTGCCTGCGGATGCTGTGGAATCTCCATCACTGGAGATTTTTAAGAGCAGAATAGACAAACATCTGTCAAGGATGGTCTAGATAATACTTAGTCCTGCCTTGAGTGCAGGGGACTGGACTAGAAGACCTCTCAAGGTCCCTTCCAGTCCTACGATTTTATGAAAGATTTCAAGGGTTTTAATAGCACAGCAAATGGACCTTTGCTCTTAACTATATAACCATGCCAAAAATCTTCACCCATTTAAAAATCGTCAGATGAGGCGTCAGGCATCAGATTGTGGGATTCTTGTCACAACACCACCTTGGCCCGTGTGGAGTAGAAAACAGAGAAAGACCAAGTTCGATGGGAGACTGGAGGACAAAGGGTCTCAATCCATTGATCCTTCAGGTCTGAACACCCCAGGTTAGCTGCATACGGGTCTTTTCAAAAGCAGTATGAGTGGCCTCCAACATTTTGGGTATGTGACTATCTTCCACGGAGGTGATAGAGAAGAACAAGATGACCTTCTGAGGGGAGGTCAGACTAAACTGAGATGCCCTTTCCACCTCACAGCTGAATTCTGACACTGAGTACAGCTCCATAGCAGCCCTTGTGGCCAGTCTAGTTCATATATGCCCAAGGTTTTGCTGAACTTCTGATGTCACCAGCTAGAACTATTAAAGAACACTAAGAGTAGGTTTGGCCTGCCTTGTTTGGGGTCAGATACATTGTGATCTTTAATGACTGGTGTAAACTAGCTCTGCAGACATCTTTACATGACAATTTTGCGTATGTACTCTGAAATCACCAGGCTTCACTGGTGACAGGAGAGTCCCTGGATGCAGTTCTTGCTTTAGTGAAAGCTGGACCAGAATGTCACCGAATTTTAAACAAACACGCCCTCACCAGTCTTTAGGTCTGCTGGGTCTAACCCATTTGCCAAGACTTTGGGGATTCCCCATTCCGTGCTCATCAGGACATTATGCCGTGGCTGGTACCAGAAGTCATAGCCAAGTGCAGGGAGGTTGGATCCTTTCTCCCAGTTCCCCTTCACCTCAAAAGTCTCTCCATCCAGCAAGATAAAGCCACCTGATGCCAAAAACAAAACAGAACAAATTGTTTGATTTTAATCACCCAGTTTAAGAGCTTAAGCAGGATAAGACACAATGCAACAGTGAACTCTTCCTCTAATAGGCTGTAGCATGTTACATGTACTCTGAGGGAAGGTGAAGAAGCTTTCTGGAAGGAGATGTTTTTTCTGTGCTTCCCATTGCAAGGGCTTTCATTAGTATTTCTAACGGTAAGCAAATTAACTCAAAGAGAATTTCCTCCCAAAGATTCAATGATGAAGTATCTTAACGTAAGTGTTCTCCTAACCAGATACGTATGCCAACTGGCCAAGCAAAGTGAGGCCCAGCACAACTCAATGGCATTTCTGTTGGCCTGTATGCGATAACTTTGGAACGGAGCATCTGATCAATTCCAAAATTTCAGGGAACGATCTAGGCATTGATGGGCCCAAGATATTGATTTGGGTGCAAATCAGAAAACAGTAAAAGCCTGATTCAGAGGAAAACCAGGGGCCCCAGACTGCCTGGTGCTGTAGGCAGAGGAATTTCTCTGCTGCTGCCAACATGTATCAGAGGCAGCTGCTTAACTTGCCTAATGAGGAAGTTGTCTGTAGACTGGACTAACAGAAATCAGAGCCTTACAAGGAGGGTTTGTAGGGGTGCAGTGGAGAAGCTGGGCCTGAGGAGGACTGGGGGAGAGTAGTGGTGACGAGGGAAGCAGGGATCTGGATGGCGGGCATGGAGCCCCTGGTAGAGGAGGAGGAAGGGAATGGGGACAGAGCTACAGAGCTCCAGACATGTAGCATTCTCTTCTAAATCAAAATGTTTCAGTTCCCTTTGTTCTGAAAAGCAATGCCAGCACATTGGGGGGATCAGCCCTATCCTAGTTAACAACTGACAGCAACCATGCAATAAGAAAGTCCTATTAATCTCAGCCTAGTACACCCATTGGCAAGCGTCCAAACTACAAACATTCACAATTGTCCCCTTGTTAGGCTCAAAGCTCTCAAGGACTAAATGCGCCCTAGATACTGAACTCCCCTATAACACTGGAGGTGGGTACTCCAAGTCAGGATTGAATCACATTGACAGGGGACTGTGTTTGTGAAATCTGCCCTCCCACGCCTCCTGCAGCACCTATTCTGTGGTAAAGTAGAGAACTTCTGGCTACAGGGCTGCTAAGCTGGCCAGCAGCTCAAAAGGATTGCAAGTTCTCAACAAGGCTTCCAGTTTTGTAGCTTGAATTTCTGTAGCAAGGATTCCTTCTCTTGAATGACTAAGGGGGATAAATACCTTTGCCATTGCCAGATGGGTCTCCCATGCTGCTGATCATGATCTCACCATTGCCCAAGCAGTGAGTTGTGTGGGGATTGGCTAAGCCACACTTCCAGAATACATCCACTGGCTCAATCATCTAAGGAGAGTTTATATGCACATAGTCAATCACTCCTTGGTCAGGCCACCCCCAGTCAAAATCAGAGTGTCAACCCCCATTCCCATCGAGAAGGGTTTCCTGCCATCTCAAAACTCTTCAAAGTTCTAGGCTGTTGGATTTTTTCCACTTGAAAACTCAACCCCTGTGTGTTCTGGGCTTGGCCAGACAGAGAGATGGAAACTATGAATAAAGCTGGGCAAAATTTTTCAACCGAAAAATTTAGTCAGCAAAAAATGCAGATTTGGTGACATCGAAACATTTCATGAATTCATGTCAACTTCACCGAACTGTTTTGGTGGTGGGGGGGAGGGGTGGACATTGAAACTATTCAGGGGAAAAAAAATTTAGATTTTTCCCATTTGATGAATTTTTGTTTCAAATTTTAAAAAAAGAAGTTTAAAAATATGCTTGAAATTTAAACAAAATGTATCATTTTGGGTTAAACAAAATGTTTTGTTCAGCCCAAAACAAATTTCCTTTTTAATTGCAAGTGAACAGAAAAATCTGACGTTTGCCCAGCTTGAACTATATAAAGAGAGAATAAACAAAATCCCACTGCTTTGCTTGCCTGAAGTTCAAAGGTGGAATTTTAATCAATTCCACTGTCACTAAGTGGTTCTCCTGAAGAACGCATACCCTGCTGCTACATAGAAAGCATGTCTCTAGTCAAAGGACAAGTTACGTGAAACCAGTGGCCCGAGTTACTCAGTATGTCTGAAAGTCAGAGCTGCCTGTGACACACTGGAGTTGTCTGTTCCCTCAATAAATCTACAGGAGAACTAGATGGAGTCTAGTTTGTCTGTGAATCAGCAAGATAGCTGTCAGCTAAATTGTGACTGCAACATCTTTATTACTGGGGATTGTATTAAAGGCAAAGAGAACACTGCCTGATTTTCAGGTGCCAGATTAAGCTGGAAGTTTTGGTACTTAGAAAAAGGAGGTAATTTTGGCGTATCGAGTGAGCTAGTTCAAAGCAGACATCATTGCTCTAGAGCAGGGGTTTTCCCCCCCCTTCATCCCCTTGTATGTACTGTTTAGTCACACTTGTTACCCAAAGAAGCAAAGTTACCCTAAACTACAAGTTGTATGTTGTGGGCACCAATTTACATCAGGTCGAGGGAGGGGGTGTTGCTCTACATATAGAACTCAAGGATTTGAGAATTTACTCTTTTTCCACAGCCAAAGAAGATTAAATTTCTTAAATATTCTAAGACTTTTGAGACTGACCAGTTCTTAAGGTTCCCCAAAAGCCCTAAAAAATTGTTCTGGATTTCCTCATTCACATTCGTAAGTGGGAAATTTTAGTTCCCACCTCCTAGGTGAGATACATCTCTTGGAGTCACCTCAGACATACCTTATGAATCCTGGGAGCCCGCATGTTTGTGCCCACATCCACCACATAAATGCGGGAAGAAATCAGACTGGGAAGAAGCAGCCGGTTCCGTTTCTTTGTGACGTCCCCAAAGCTGCTGCTGCAGGTGTTCCACCCAGAGTGATGGAGCTCGTCTCGGAGGTTGGGCATGGGCAGGCGGTGGATCACCTATGAAGTCAAAGGCATGGTTCAGATTCAGTCTGTAAGACAGGCAGTCCTAAGAAAACAGTTCTTTAGAAATACAGACATAGCATAGGAAACACGAGTGAAATTGTTGATGTTATCCAGTGAGTAGTTCTAGGCCGAGATTTTCAGAGTAGTTTAAGAATCCCTTGGTGCTCAATCCCTTAGGTGGTTTTGAAGAAAATCCCATTCTGGGTCTTTAGCACGGGAGACCAGGAGCCAGGACTCCTGAGTTCTATTCCTGGCCTCTACCTCCATCATGTGTGATATTGGGCAAATCACTCTCTGTGCATCTGTGACTGGGTGTCCATCCCACACAAGGCATGAAGAGGTTAAGGTGGCCAAATGGACCAATTAAACACTTAGGCCGCACCTGGAGGAGGAGCCAGGGAACAAGGAGGACTAATTAGAGATGAAGCTCAGCTGAAGAGGAACAGGAGGGGCTGTAGCTTAGGGTGATGGGCAGGCATGTTAGGGTGAGAGAAGGTGAGGTCACCCAGGGATAAAGCAGTAAGGGATAGGACTATGCAGACCTTGACACCTTGTTGTAGGGTCCCTGAGCTGGAACCCAGTGTAGAGGATGGGCCTTGGTTTCCCATGGGCTTGGGATCCCCTAGAAGCCACTGGAAGTGGTACTGTTAAGGGGCAGTGAAAGAAAAGAATGACAGGGACAGTGAGTCCTGAAATACTTTGAGGCACATGATTTCCCCAGAAAGGGAAAACCACAATGACCTGGCTGGAGGGCCAAAAAGATGAAGCAAGAGCAGTTGAGACCTGAGAGAGGAAGACAGAGTGACAGAGTGCAACTGCAGGAAGGGTTGTTGGCTTGGCAGAGATAATCCCCAGATGTAGCCAGAAAGAGGTGCTCTAGCGGTGAGTAGAGAGCCCTGTGACAGCATCACACGTGAATTTGGGCATCATGACGTCCTAACATTTGTTTTTTAATAGGTGTGCTATTAAATGTATCTAATATTTGGAAGGTAGAAAGACTGGCTAGCAGTTGCAAGAGACACAGATCAGTGATAGAGAGAAAAAAAATAATTGTATCTAGGCAGCAAGGGTCTGACTTTATAAGGTTTATCTGATTTCAGTTGGGACAAGTTGTGGCAAACTGACTGGAGTAATAATACTTTACACTCTGGCGGCTGGTCCTTAGTAGCATATTGTGTGCATTTAAGAAACATGGAGAGATCAGCGCTTAAGAAACTTTAAGAAACTGCATCCCTCCAGTAAGAGTCTTAGCAATAGTTATGCAAAGGAACAGTTGTGACAAGATGTCTTGTCACAGATAAACTGCCCCTCAGGTGCACTGTAATGCTAGAGATCTGAGGCTAAAATGCATTAAAGCATTTTGAGACATACAACTATCTACGGTAGTATTTTTAAATGCAGTTTAGATTACACTTTTTTTAACCATGTACCAAAAACTGTTAGAACTGTGGTTCTAAAATACAGTTTTACCAGCTAACTGAGAGCTGTAGTCTTGGCCAGGTAGATTGTGATTTCCCATTTTATGACAGAACAGATTAGTTTTATAGAGTGCCTAAAGCAGGATCAAGTTACTTACCTTCAACAAATGAGTAACTGTCAAATCCGTTGGATTCCCCAAACAAATTTGATCCTGCGGTGATTAATAATCTTGCTCAATACCTACTGACAATGGGGTTTCAGAGGGAGCTACTCAAATGCTTACTAAGCACAGAATGGCTTTGAAAGAGACCCGGAACAACAGGTAAATATTAGCTTTCAGCAATCCCTGGAAGATTCCCAAGACCAAGTTTAGAAAGAGGCTGAAAACTCAAAGCAAACACACCACTAAGCCACTAAGTTTCATATAGCTTTTATGTGAAATCATAAACCGGGCAAATCCAAGAGGAAGGTTGAGTTTAGAGCTTCTAATGAAATAGGAAACAAGTTGAGTTACCCATGGTTTGGGGTTTCATTGTGAACTGGCTGCACATCTCTAAGAAACGTAGCATGAAGTTAGATTGATAGTCAATACTGAGACATCTATTTGAGAGTGGTCATGGAGAAAGATCTACCAGAGTCAAATACCAGGGAGAAAGCAGACAAAGAAAGATTAAGGCAGGATCCTTGGGATCTAACCTTCTTGATTTTAGGAGGTCCCAGGTAGGATAGCAAGAAGTGGAGCAGAAGGAGAAATGGCAACATAAAGCTGACCTGCCCCATTTGGCAGGAAAATTAATGGCTTAGGAGTAGGCACAAGACAAGAATCCATCAAGGATAGATAGATAGATATGAGAGAGAGGAAAGAGAGAGAGAGAGAGAGATTGTTCAAGGTCCTCCAAATTTTGGTGCATCAGGTCCCCATTTAGCCACCACTGGCAAGCACAGAAATTTTTCCCTTTGAAGAAGGGGTTCAAGGAGCTGCAGCTACAGAGTGTTACTAAATGGCAGTAAAGTTGCCTAGGGTCAGCCCAGGCTAAGTAAAGAGGATTAGAGCCAGAATCTTGACAGCGGGTACCTGGCAGTAGTGTGGAGATTTGGGGTCAACATCCACTGTTGCCAGATAGTCAGGCTTCTCTATCCCAGTGTTTCTGTAGATACAGGGCAGGTACACAATCTCTTCTCTGGGACCTTGCAAGGCAGAGAGCTTGTTTAGGTCAACACAAATCAGCTCCACGCTATCCCCAAAGCAAGCCTTGGAGGTCTCTCTCACTGAGTTGGATTTGCCCAACGGGAGCATAGGTGCTAGGGGTTCTGGGGATGCTGCTGCACCCCCATCTTGAAGTGGTTTCCATTATATACAGAGTTTACAATTTGGTTCAATGGCTCTCAGCACCCCCAGTTTAAAAAAATTTCCAGCCCCCTTGAACTGGAGGTTGGGAACCTTCTTCCTTTGTCTTCCTCATGGGTGGGGTGGGGTAGATATTATCAGAGTCTTCATTATGCCGGAAAGCACACTAGGCAGGGGTCAGTCTGAAGGGGATTTCCCTGCCTGTGGTGTGGCCCATTCACAGTTTGAGGTTCTATTACCAGGAGGACTCATCCCTGGATCAGAGATATTTCTGAAGGGCCCTCTGACTGTAATGTGCACACACTTTCAAAAAATTATCCTGAAGAAGGAGAGACCAGGGAATCTCCCTACCCCTTACAAGGGCTTGTCAGCCCTTCCATTATGCCAGCTGCAGAATAGAGTTAGCTAATGCTACACTCAAAAGGCATCTTGTTAATCTTCACTGAATCTGAAGGTGGTTCAATAAAACTCTTGTTTTGATAACCTAGATTTCAGAACACAGTTGATAGGACTTGCCTTTCATGGCATCTAAAGGAGTCTTGTACCCAGGACCACATGCTCCACATTTTGCTGATGAAAGAGGAGAAAACAAAAAAAAGGTTAGATATCTCCAAGTTATTCACCTGCACATTTTCCAAAAAGGTCACTGACTTTTGGTGCTCAGCTTAAGAGATCTTAGACCCAGTTTTCAGAAGTGCCACCCACAAATCCCACGGACCAGTAAAAGTTGAGAGCACTCAAGACCTCTGAAAATGAGGCCCAGCATGTCAGGTTGGAGATCCAAAAATGGAAGAAAGCTTGGGTCTTAGTTTTCAAAAAGTCCCACCCTGCAATTTAACACCAAATGACTGAATCATAAGCAGTCAGATAAACATTGGGGATTTAGAAAGACTTGATTTGTGAAAGGTTTTAGGGATTAGTAGTGAAGCACTGTCAGGAGTTCAGCTAGACAGATTGCTCAATTTGACTAACCCATTATAGGAACACTGTGCAGGCCTCTTCTGTGGATTAACCCTGGGAGTGGCTGATTCTAGAGATTTAGAAGCTGGTTGGGGGCCAGTAGTGCAGAGTGTTTTGCTTAGTGGGAATCCTCACCTGAACCACCTCCTCACTGCTAGAAACTCAGTTCCCCAGCTTGTGCTCCTCAGCACTCCTTCCTACTTTCCTGCTAACTGAAACCTTCATTGATCCCTATCTGCACTCCTCAACTAGTCTCAACCAGCAGAAGCGGGGGCAGCTCAGGTGCGAGTCTGGGAAGGAACCTGATGAGTGTCAGTGGAGGAATCTGACAAGCAGCAGGTGAAGTTCAAATCTGGCTGGAGGCTCAGGGCTTGTTCCTTATTAGGGGAGATCAAGGTACATTAAAAGCAGTAGAGGAACTGAAAACAAGTGTACCTCTGTGCTTTAAGGGGTCAAGCAGGAATTTAGTGGATTCAAGGTGCATTCCATGTGTGTAGTCCGATCTATGAATCATATATTAACTATACTGAATACTTAAGAATTCCCAGTTATCACTTTGAGATTTGACAGGATCTTGTCCCAAAATCAGGCCCAGTATTATTAAAATTAGTTCAGTTGGGAACTCCAATGTGCACAGTTGCGGCACTCACACTTTAGGAAACCTTCTGTATTTACAATAGTTTATCAATGCATTTAGCAAAGTCACAAACACTCTAACCCAGAAAGACAGAGATACTACAGAATGTTCATCTGAACATGTACATACTCACACCATCCCTTGCAGAACAACGTGAAATGTTAGCCATTGTCTTCCTCATCACCATCACTATCACTAGCAGTCATCATTCTGGCACCTCCCAAGGGCTACATCTCTCGCTCCTCCTGCCCACAGGCTGGGATACAACTTGTATAATATGATATGCTGATGCCACTATATCTAATGCATTTTCAGTAGGGATTTCTTCCCGTTCCTTATTTGTATTTCCTCGCCCTACTAATGTTGGGGTACCCTTCTCCTATAGATTTATATATTAAAGATCTCAATGTATTATCACATATGTCAATTCATTGACATGGCACTCTTGTGGTTAGACATCTGAAGATGTTCCCATTCTAAGATATCCAAAAGCTGGTGTTGCTCATGTTCCTGTGGCTGGCTGGTGTCATTATGGACTAACTTCCCCCTTAACTGTTCTCTTCTCAGTTCCCTAAAATTTAGGGGTGACCATTAGGCCATTTATCTGTGCCGAAGTCCATAGGCCTCAAGCCTTATGCTAACTGCTGAAGCCAATGTCTTACAGGCCTGAGGGTTCCTTACATTACTGCTGAATAAAATAAATGCTAAAGCTAGCTCCATGGACTACACACGTTTCTTTGGCACAAAGCCTCACAATTTGGAGCTGTTGATCATTTTCAAATCAGGACTGTGATAAACACCATATCCAGGTCATGTAGAAGTAGTAGTACAGGTGCAAACAGACACTGGACAGACAGTTGCCAGTTACTAGCCTTCTTTCTAAAGGTTTCTTGGCTCCCTTTGTATCAATGCAGGAGCGTATTCGTTTTAACTACATAGGAGCACTATGGTTGACAGTTACATAAAATAATAATAAAAATCTACTGTATAGCAGTTGCTACTGTAACAGTCAATATTCCAGACAGTCACAGGATTTGTGTTTCAGGTTTACATTAACAAATAACTATCTAGGATCAAGAAAATATTATCCTGACGCACTGTTTAAAAACACATTAACACCACATGGCAAGTTTATCCACCTTATCAGAGTATACAATTCTGCACTGCTATAGTCCTGCTGAACCCATTCCAACATGGATGGAGAGTCCAACTGCCCCTCCCCATCCCCATCTTATACAAATAATGAGCAGCCAGCAGCAATGTGATAAACTGAGATAATTCTGAGCAGGACCAAAGAATGTAATGCCCGCTTTGCAGTTGACTGCAGTGCTTCAAGCATCTGTCTGATAAATGACTTGCCATTTTGCTCATTTTCACCGTGTTATAATCTTATATTGTGACAAACAAGTTCTTCAAAACAAACCCTACAGAATCCGACACCTTCAGCTCAATAGGATGTGACAGCTGTATTTCCCCATTAAATCAGGTTGCAATTCTTTAGGAAACAAAGATGACAAGTTACTTTGCAGAATCCACTCACTACCTTCTGAGGTTTGTTACTTTAAAACATGATTTCCTCAAAAAGCGAAGGCGCGTTAGTACTAAAGAGGCTGTCTTAGAAGACTGTCTGAAAATAGACAAAAGGACAGAAAATCTGATGTATTCCACACCACTGAATGTCTAAGCCCTGTAAGGCACAATGTAAACTTTATTAAAAATAGATACATAGCACTAAACTCCATCCTATTTTTCCTAGTCAGCTAAATTAGCAGGGACAAAACATGGATTAGATCAGTACTAGATTAGTATTGCACAAATACGTTGTTCTTTTGCAGATTAATAAAGTAAGAGACAGCTTAAACTAGAATGTTTGCTAGAGATAACCTAGGGCAAGATGGTGACACTCCCTGCCTTTCCTCTTCCCCTCCCTCCCCTTACTCCTCCTTCCTTCCCTCCCACTTTCTCTCCGTTCCTTCCCTATGTGTTCAAATATTCTGTTGTAATAAACCGTTGAGCATCTGTTTGAAGTTGACCTATAGCTTTCACTGTATTTTGGGTCAGACTCTTCATGAACACACAAGTCACGAATCTGCTATTTGTACCATTTTTGCAGCAAGATGTTGATAAAAATGTTTACATTAGAGATATTAATGTGTCATTACACATACTAATAGTCGTCATTAAATGCAGCTTCCCAGCTATCTTGGCGTCGGACTGAATGTTTAGAATACCTTGAAGTTGGACTGTATTTGTAAGAGAAATCTAGTGAAAGACCAACATGATTTGCAAACTACTGTCATTTATCACAGTGTGACTGGGATAAGTAGCTAGTTCAGTTTACTGCTAGATCAGGAATACTTGAGGTCCCGTCCCCTCCACCCCAAAAGTGGAGGATATCTTTATTGACAAAGCTCCCGTGCCATGCAATCCACCTTCCCTCTCGGTCACCATACAGATAACAGCCTTGTGGCAATTACAGCAATTGCTCACGTGGAAGCTATGTTTTTAGTGCAGTGTTTTGTCCTTTTTCACAAAGACATCGCACTAGGCTTGATTCTTCATTTCCCTGTATTTTGTGCAGTCATTTGCCCCCGTGCAAAGTGAGAGTAACACTGCCATTCTGATGTTGGTAGCATTTTACATCCTCTGCAGTCATTTACACCAGTGCTTGGTGCAGGAAAGTAGAGTGTCCCACTGTCTCCTTTTGTTCTTTATTTTGTCGCCCTCGTCTATCTGTCCTGTTTCCCACAGCTTAAACCAAGAGGTGAGCCAGCCCCACGTGAACAGCCAGCTCATAAGCAATCAACCACCAGCAAGTGCTCCATAGGCCACAGCTTGGCAACCTCTGTTCTAGTTAACAAGAGGGTATATGGATGACCTGCTGCAACATTGATAGTTGTTTTGAAGATATGAACCATAATTCCCAACAGAACAGTGAAGGAACAGACCTCAGAGGCCTGCAGCACCCCCTCTCCTGCCACCCAGCAGGGTTTAAAGTTGGGGGAGGCAGTTTTCCCCATGACCTCATGGAAATAGTAAAGGGCCGATCTTTTGATGATTACAAGGACCCTCATACAACCAAAGGTCATCCCTGAGAATGACAGATCATCCCCACCCTAGTTTTTTTAACCACCAAGTTCTGCTAAATGATATAACATGCTGTACAAAGTCAGAAAGTCACAACTGTATCCTTTAGTCCAGGGGTTCTCAACCAGAGGTCTGGACTCCCCTGGGGGGCTTCAAGCAGGTTTCAGAGGGTCTGCCAAAATAAACCGGAGAGCAGGGCTGGTGTTAGACTCGCTGCGCCCCGGGCAGAAAGCTGAAGCCTGAGCCCCACCACCGTCCTGCCACCCAGGGCTGAAGTTGAAGCCCAAGTGACTTAGTGGCCTGAATTGTGCAGGAGGTCAGACTAGATGATCATAATGGTTCCTTCTGACATAAGAACATAAGAACGGCCGTATCGGGTCAGACCAAAGGTCCATCTAGCCCAGTATCTGTCTACCGACAGTGGCCAATGCCAGGTGCCCCAGAGGGAGTGAACCTAACTGGCAATGATTAAGTGATCTCTCTCCTGCCATCCATCTCCATCCTCTGACAAACAGAGGCTAGGGACACCATTCCTTACCCATCCTGGCTAATAGCCATTTATGGAATTAACCACCATGAATTTATCCAGTTCTCTTTTAAACGCTGTTATAGTCCTGGCCTTCACAACCTCCTCAGGTAAGGAGTTCCACAAGTTGACTGTGCGCTGCATGAAGTAGAACTTCCTTTTATTTGTCTTAAACCTGCTGCCTATTAACCTTAAAGCCTATGAGCTTCATGGGGCCCTGGACAATTGCCCTGCTTGCTACCCCTAACGCCAGCCCTGGCTTTTAATCTAGTGGATATGCAGAAAAACAGTTATGGTGGTGCAAGCGGCCCATGGAATTTTTATAGCATGTTGGGGGTACCTCAAAAAGAAAAAGGTTGAGAACCCCTTCTCTAGTCTAGTGGTTAGAACAGGGGACTAACCTCAAGGTACCTAGGTTCTATTTGTAGCTATTGCTGACTCCCTGTGTGATCCTAGGGCAAGTCACTTCATTTCTCTGTGCCTGTTTGGGAATAATAATACTTTCATAGATTCTAAGGCCAGAAGAGACCATTGTGATCATTGTCTGACCTTCTGAATAACACAGGCCATAGAACTTCCCCAAAATAATTTCTAGAGCAGATATTTTAGAAAAATATCCAATCTTGATTTTAAAATTGTCAGTGATGGAGAATCCACCATGACCTTTGGTAAATTGTTCCAATGGTTAATTACTTTCACTGTTAAAAATATTTGCCTTATTTCTAGTCTGAATTTGTCTAGCTTCAACTTCCAGCCATTGGATCATGTTAGTCCTGGGGACTGTAGACTTTTAATAAATAGCAGTAAAGTGCTTTCAGATTTTTAGGGCAAAGATGCCATGGAAATACAAGGAAGCCCAAAGACACTGGGTACCATGCAAGCGATAAAAATGGGACATGGGAGCCTATTTTCAGAATAATTTCTGAAAAGAACAATCTTTTAAAAATAAAAAGGCCATTCGCTTTATGCTTATGCAACCTGGCTGTTACATTATATGGCTGAGCTATAAAGCCTACTGAGGCAGCTACAGTAAATTTGCAGACTGTTCGGATAAAATAGGAGTTGTGGGAAGTCTGCATAAAGAGACTAGATTTTATAGATTTACAACATGCAATATGATAATAAAAACCATTTTAGCCTCTGTATAGAGTATTTCATGCTAGTTAGTTCAATGTAACAGCCGTTTGCACAATCAAGGGATACCTTCCTATATAATTTGGCTTAAAGCAATATGTTTGAGGTTAAAGGAGTATGAAAGATTCCAGCATGTTTAACCACACCACTAAACAACTACCCTTTTATGTATATGATTGCACGATTTCTGAGTTAGACACTGTGTAGCATGATTCAGCAACAGTAAATTCTTAGACAAGTTATAACTGCCTCCCCTAAAACAGAAGACCTTTCACATTGATCAACACAACCTACCACTACTACAGTATGCTTTGTAAGTCAGCTTACATTAAAGCATGTCTGTGCTATACTCTTTTTGAGAGGCGGGGGGGGGGGGGGGAACCCATTTACAGCAAATCAAATGGGATTAAGTCTTTAGTTTTCCTCTTCATACTGGACGCATTAGATTGGTGGAGTGTCTTTTGCACATCATCTGCTTGTTAGAGTTTGATCAAACAGGCAGTTCTCTTATCAAGCTACAAGATTATGTTTAACTTATCTGGTAACGTATTAAAAAAGAAGGAGGTAGAGAAATAAGTTAGTTTTATGACATAACTTTGCCCACATTAAACTGATGAGAGTATACAGCAGACCTGGAGGACAAGAGCTGTAATTATGCCATTGTTCAAACAGTCACAACCTAAGCAATAAAAGTATGAAAGGACCAAAAGTAACACTCCTGTGAAAAAGTGAGACAAGACCCCACCCCACCCCACCCAAACAACAGATCACTCGTGATCATGGAGATTGAGGATTCTGTCTCAACTCTAAAAGTCTGCACAAGAGGGCTTCTCCCTTCCCCTCCTCCCCCATCCGAGATTGATTTAGGGCTCATCAGAAATCCATGTAGGGTGACCAGATGTCCCGATTTTATCGGGACTGTCCCGATATTTGCTTGTTGTCACCGTCCCCGACCGCCGACCGATCGGCACAACTGACAAACAAACAAACAATCCTCCCCTCGATGCAGCGATGGAGGAGGCTTTCACCCCCCGCCCCCACCCCCCCCTCCCCCCCCCTGGACCCTCCCCCCCTCCCCTCCCTGACCTGCTGCCCCCCCCCCCCCCCCGGAGGGCTGCTCACACCTGCAGCCAGCCTGCAGCAGCAGGCAGGCAGGGCCCAGGGTGGGGGGGGCCAGGGGGGGGGGGGGCAGACACGCTGCAGGAGGGGGGGGGCCGGCTGCCTGGTTCGCCCCCTGCCCCTGCCCGGTCCCCCGAGCAGCCTGCAGCCGGCAGGGGCTGCCGTCCGGGCTGGGGGGGCAGGGAGAGCGCTGGCTGCTGTGGGGCTCTGGCTGCGGGGAGCTGGCCGAGGCCGGGAGCGCAGAGGGGCTGCACAGCTCGGCTCTGCAGAGGGAGGGGGAGGGGGGGGGGAGGGGGGGGGGGGAGTCAGAGAGGGGGAGAGGACGGGGCTGTGCAACTGGGCCTGGTGGGCGCCGCGGCTGGCTTTTTTTTTTTTTTTTTTTTTTTTTTTCGATTTTTCATGTTTGTCAGAAATCCATGAAGCAGCTCAACTCCGTGTTGGCACAGAGATGTAGTTTTCTCTACATATATGGTATTCAGGTCGCTCTTTAGGCATGTACACCGCAGTCATTATGACAGGAGCCTTATCTGTGTTACTAATCAAACCCTCCTAATAAACAAACAGACCCGAAATTCTAGTTTACTTTTCACCATTTACGCTGTCAGAACTGCAAAAAGTTAACATTCAGGTTGGACAGTTAAACCAGTCTAGTCAGTTTAGCTTTCTGCCTCTGAAAGAATTTTTTATCATGGTCTCCAAGGACCTTTTCATGTACCATGACAAGCACAATATACTAGTTCAGGCTGTAAATAATACAGGGGAATATTTATATCTAAAGAAAAAAAATTCTCTACTTGTGTTCACTGTTTCCCCAAAAAATGTTTCCGAAAGGAGTTTATATTAGTAGTAGGATTTGTAGAAAGCAAGTAAATACAACGTTAAACGTTGGTCCCTAGCTACCTGACAGTCCTCCTTAAAGGAGAGGAGAATTAGTCACTCAGCAAGATTACTGTTGTCACATGTTTCATGCAGCTTCCAAATTCTGAAACAAACAAATGTAGCTGTTGCTCACATACCAAGAGATGCATTTAAAGATTTTAAAACTTAGTCTTATTTTTAGCTAGTTTAAGTAGCTTAAAGAAAAACTTTTTATCAGTCCAACAAAACTTTAGCCCACACTGCTCCTTACATGTACTCTGCATTGGTTACGCAGTAGCAAATCCGCAAGTCCCTGCTTAGGGGAAAGGTAGGAAGTTGCAAAGGATGAATGCTGCAGCCTGTAAATACCAACAGCAGTAAGATAACAGGTTGGAACCACCAGCCAAAACTGTGGGTCTTCATGCCTAATGCTCCTTGCAGATTGGGGACAGTTTCTTACCCATGTTGAGTGCCTTCTGGTCAGATCTTTTCAGCTGCTTATGACTTGGAATAAGCAGCGTTTGCAGCGTGACAGGAGAAGATTCTACAGAGCAAAGGCTGGTATTGAGGGATCATATATAGCAGTTCAGTGGGCGGGCAGGAGGGTTTGAAAGAGGTAGCTGCCAAGGGGAGGTCTAATGGTGGAAAGCATGTGGGAGGTTCCAGAGTAGCACACCACCTCCTTCTTTCCCTGCCAATAATACACAGGGAAGCTTTGCAGGACTCTGCTACTCCCTTCCCCAAACGCTGGGTAATGCAGCTGGTTCTGGTGGAGCTCCCACCTGCTTCTACTCATATACTAGGGACGTGTGTATGTTTGCTGCACACCAATAGCTTTCTTACACAGAGAAAAAACAGGCATTTAATAAAACTCTCGCTTCTGGGCAATATTTCAAGTTCTCCAGCAGGCAGTGAATGCATGACCTAGTTACAGCTCCCAATTGTCTCTTGCTTGGCAGGCCGGTGTTTTTTTTCAATCCTCTAAGCAAGACAGCTGCAAAAGCTCTTACTGCTAGTTGCAGTTAGATCCATTCCTCTCATGAAAACTTCAGAGCTTAATTTTTTGTTGTTGAGGGGAGCCCTCTTCCACAATAGACCCCCAACAGCTGATTTGAAGGGGGGGGGATTATTCTGCTCCCAGGAAAGATCATCTTCCACTTTGGATACTGCTAAACTGTCCCTGATCAGGAATGAATATAATATTCCCCCCCCCCCGCTTTCTAAAGAGCAATATTTTTTTGTTCTAGAATGCAGTCATTTTGCCCTGCCATTTCCAAAAATGTTCCTGGGGAGGATGTAGCAGTGTAGAGCTGCACGCCTATCCCTTCCCCCACCCCCCCACAATCCACAAATTATTCAACTGAAACCCTAACCGCTTCTCAAAACCCACCATTGAGAACCCCCTTGACAATACTAGAGCCAAGGGACTGGTAGGCAGAATCAAATGAACAAACTGCAGCTAACTATTTATTTGGTGAGTTTAGACCTTTTTCCTGTATGCAAATTGTACATGAACAGTTTGCATTTTTTTACTAATTTGTTTGCCATTCCAAACCACTTGCCAAATGTTTTGTGCAAATAAATTCCAGCTTAATGGTTGCTCGAAAATTATTTGCTGTGAATTCCTCCATGTACTTGATAGTTACAATTCAATATTCCAGCTGTGTGATGGGCTGTTTAAGTCACATGGCATTGTTTCTCTTTCCTGTTTGGATACTCTGGCCTCTATCAATTGCTTGTTTTGTGATTAAGTTAATGTTGACGATGGGCCTGAAATTTGTCTTCTGCAAATGCTTGAATGAACAAAGCGTCACTTAAATGACACTTTGAGAATAGTGCATAAAAAAGGATGCAAGAAAATTTAGCAATGCTCTATTGATAATTCATTTAATATTTTCCAGTATGGGTTGTATTCCCAGCTCAGCCACTGACCTGCTGGGTGTTGTTGGCTAGTCTTTTGGACAGAAGGTGCAAATGTTTAACAGTGAGTAATTACTCATTGGAACAATTTGCTGGGAGTTGTGGTGGAGTCTCCATCCCTGACAATTTTTAAATCAAGATTGGAAGTCTATCTTAAAGATCTGCTCTAGGAATTAGTTTGAGGAAGTTCCTGGCCTGTGTTATATAAGAGGCACGGCCGGCTCCAGGCACCAGCTAAAGAAGCAGGTGCTTGGGGCGGCCAATACCAAGGGGCGGCACTCCAGCCGTTATTGGGGAGGCATGTCCAGGTCTTCGGCTGTAATTTGGCGGCGGGTCCCTCAGTCCTTCTTGGAGCGAAGGACCTGCCGACGAATTGCCGACAAAGAGTGGAGCGGTGCGATCGCACTGCCATGGCTTTTTTTTTTGCCACTTGGGGCAGCAGAAAACCTGGAGTCGGCCCTGATCACAGATCAGACTAGATGATCACAATGGTCCCTTCTGGCATTGGAATCTGTGAATCTATGTCTTTGTGCCTCTGTTTCTCCATCTCTAATAATGGGGATAATGACATGTTAGCTACAGATGAAAAGCATTATAATAGGTATTATTTTTCTCACTCTTCACCCTGCTCTCCGGGCACATTCATCCTCTGGCTCTGAACAAAGCCACTCCTTTAATCAGATAGAAAGAATCACTCAAAGAGAAACATGAGGCTACAACTCCTACCTGTCCTTGGGTTGGTGTTTCTGCTAATAGTTACTTTTGTACCTCATCAAATTCTACACAGTTTAATGGCTGGGGGCTGTTGTGATAATTGGGCTGACAAATGTACTTTAATTGTGAGCTCAGTTGTAAAAAGTAGATGATACAATAACCTATAACAAGAAAAGTTGATGGGAAAAGGAACAAAAGGGAGACAGGAAAACTAAATTAGTCTGAACAAAAAGTCCATGATGATATGATTCAAGGACTGATTTGAAATCATGGTTGGTAAAAATGTAACCCCTCTGCTAGGCTGAGACGATAGCAGCAAGGGCCAAGTTCAATACATAGGGGTCCCTTCCTCACCATGTAATGCAAACCAGCTCGAGCCCCCACCCAGTGACCTGGGAAAATCTTACACACACCCCTGGGTGCCTCAAGGAGGCAATACTTCCCCTCTCGCAAGCATAGACTCTTGGTGTAGCAGAAAAGGTTTAATCACATAAGATAAACAACAAGCATTAAATTTGGAAAATACCTCAACTAGAGTTCATAGGTCAAACCGTGAGCAAAGACCCACCCCAGCAAACTGGGCCGTGTCCTTCTCTCTGGGCCCTTGAGTCCAGCAACCCCCCAAATCACCCACAGTCCCAAAAGTCCCACAATTCAAAAGTCTCTGTCACGGGTCAGTGCAGCCCCAGAGTTCAAGAGTCTCTTTGCAGAGGTCCCTCTCCCCAGCCTAGGTAGAAAGGGGCACCTTACGTGGTTTCGGGGCCAAATGCCCTGCCTCTTCATGGGGTTCTGCTTCCACTAGTCGTCCCTGCAAACAGCTCAGCTCCGCTTGCTCTGTGGGCTGCTCCACTCTGCCAGCTGCTCTGGTCCACCAGCTGTCCTGTGATCCACTCCAGCCGTCCTCACGAGCTGCTCAGCTCCACTCACCCAGTGGCTGCACAAACTGCTCCACTCCGCTCTGCCAGTATTGCTTCAGGCTCCCCCACTCATTAGCACAGTGCTCTCAGCTCAGCAAGTCCAGCTCTTCAGTGATTTCAGCTCCACTCATTAGCACAGTGCTCTCAGCTCAGCAAGTCCAGCTCTTCAGTGATTTCAGCTCTTAGTGATTCCAGCTCATAGTAGGGGAGCCCCAGCACCAGTGAATTCAGCTCAGTAACCTGCATCTAGATTCTTAAGGAAATCAAAAATTAACTCTGACATTCCATAGTGGAGAGAGGCATAGGTGGAACTGGTGCTTCTGGCTCACACAAGGAGCCTATACCACCAAGTACAGATATCTGTCCCCAGCCTCTCTCCTTTCAATGGGTTTTGGAACCCATGTGCCCCATCTAGCAAGCGCTATCCAGCTGACAATGAAACCCCCCATCACAAGACAATTTTGTAGTTCCCCATTTACCCAATCAGGGTGACAACATTTCATTCCTCCTGCCCCAATAACAACAAAATTGGGGCTCCCACAGCTGTGAAAATAACCATCCCATGCTGCTTTGCGGTATGCTAAGTGGGGTGGGAGTGCCCATGCAAATAACTGAAATGCTAATGCAAATACTTGAAACTTCCACTCTGCACTCCCCATAATCTACCACCAGATGTCAGGGTAGAGCTCATCCTGACTCTGCTTACAAAAACAAAATATGTGGAACCGGAAATCAACAAACCAAAATTGGCATGTTGAATATTAGGCATAATTGGTAGACAAAATAATGAGGGGATGGGCTATTCCACCCACTGTTCCCTTTTGGGGATCCTTAAAAAAAGAATTTGTGGGGAGAATAGAAAAGAAAATCAGAGGGAAGAACAGATGGAGGCTACTGGAGTGAGCTTCCCATCATGGCTGCCACCCCCACCATCTTCTAGGACTCCAGACACTTTTTGTCCTAATCCTTAGACATGTTCTGACCAACTGGAGCCAGAGAGGGACCCTGGTGACGTCGCCACCCCTACCAGCTCCACCTGAATCCCAACACTGCCTGAGATGAAACCAGTTTGAACTTTAGCAACAGTTCCAGCCCATTTCAACTAACATCTTCTCTTTTCCCCAGAAGACCAGTTTTTACCATCTTTAACAAAATCTACAAAACTGTCAAAGAAGAGGTTTTTCCTTATAAATCTCTCTGCAGGGAAAGGGAACAAGGCATGTTGTTAAAATGAAAGCCTTACTTAATACTTTACATTTCAAATGCTTTTCCTTCTGTTCTGTATCTTTAATAAAAGGGTCCAAGGACTTTTAATAGTGTGTTTGCCATGGTATTAAGCAGGCTGAGGTCTCTATATACAAACACCACTGTGGTTATGTTAATATCTTTGGCCCATTTATTTCATCAAAATTAATACAACAGGATCCCCACTGCCTACCCCACACCCTGTTCCCTCCTTAACTTTTTGTTTTTAACATATAATTTTAG
Source organism: Mauremys reevesii (assembly GCF_016161935.1). Taxonomy (NCBI): domain Eukaryota; kingdom Metazoa; phylum Chordata; order Testudines; family Geoemydidae; genus Mauremys; species Mauremys reevesii. The sequence continues at coordinate 8,248,200 of NC_052646.1, read as the reverse complement.
CTAAAAATAGTTGCCTACTTTCGTGTTTTTCAAGCTACCATTTAAAAGAGTAACTATATCACCCCAGTCCACCTTACTATTATTTTTAGAGTACCCAAAGGCATGCTTACTGTGTTAAAGAACCCCCAGAACATATACTGAAGAGCTGCCTCAAAGAGTTTGCATTTTAAGACTCTGATCCTGCAATCAGATCTCCCCAGGAAGACCCATATGCTCCTGCAGCATCCCATTGAAGTCAGTATGAGTTACATCCATATGATCAAGCTGTTATTCAGGTTAGCCATGTGTGCTTCACACTGGCTTGGTTAATTACAAAAATAACAAATATAACAATATAAAATAATAAATATTGTTGACTTATGTCTAGTGGGTGTCGTGGAAGAAGTGAGACTTAGTACTCACCTTGGAAGGTGTCTATCATGAGCACAGAATTGTAGTCAGGCCTTGATTATGTTGCACACATATAGACCTTGGAAAAGAACTGGGCTCAGCCTTGAGCTGGGGCTCCCAGCTCCCCCCTCCTGGGTCCCCAATGCACTGGGTGCAAGATGGTGAAGTCAGGTACAGCACATTCACCCAGTCCTTGAGGTCAAAACTATAACACAGCAGGACAGAAACTCTGTTTAAGAACAAAAAAAACCCATGCGTAACGTACAACTTCATTTGGTCCTACCTCTCCGTCTGTCTAAGGTTTCTGTATAGCACTTACTACCATGACATTTAAGTGTTGATGACCAACTTCCATTCCCTTAGACCTATTTATACCTCGCTTTGGGCTGATCTACACACAGTTTTTGTACTGTTATACAAAACCGATATAGCTAAAGCGATACAACTAGGCATTTATAAGCTATACTGTTATAAAGTACCTTTATAACATACCTGCATCCACAGGAGGAGTTTGTATTACAATAACTATATCAGTTTCTAAATCAGAATATTTCTAGCAATGCAAAAATTGTATGCCCTTTGAATTTAGCCCACAGATTTTTAATTGATATCTGAGCCGCAGCTGATGTCTGATGAGAACCCTGAATTTGTTATAGAAAATCAGACATTTGGCCCATCTGTTTTGGTGTCCCACATCCCCAGTAATCACAGCAAGGCAAATTCTTCTCCTCCATGGCCAGCAGTGCAATTCTGTATGTGATGAATGATTGAGTTTTTCTTCATACCTCAAGCAATCATCTTACGCCCTGAAGCATGAGATTTAACAATACCTGCCGGCCTCCCCACTTTTGCAATAACAGATGACAGCCTGATTGCACTGTACAGAATGTGAAATGAAGGTATGTATTAAGCAAATAACTTAAAATGTCATTATTTTTATTTATAGCTCTTTGTGAGAGTCTATACAGTCCATTCTCAAACAGCACAAGATGATTTGCACGTCCTCATGTTCTGATCTATAATGTTTCAAATGCTGACAGCATGTACATTGAGTTGCCCCAGGTTCTTTCAATTTTCGGTCTCAGTGCTACGACCACCACCAATTGTACCAATTAAGAGTGTGCTGTGGATACTAGATTGTGAGTTTTCTAAGGCAACAACTGTCTCTGTTATTCGTTTGCAGACAGCCTAGTAAAGTGGAGTCCTTAGATGTTACCATGATAAAAGTAATAATAATTGTTTTACTAGGAACTGGACCGAGACATATCAAACATATTTCACATGCTGCAAGTCAACAAACAATTACAATCTGAGCTGGTAATTACTTTTGCTCAAAGCTGCCTCGGACAAGATTGAAACTGGCCATCCATCAATCTATTTATCTACCCCATCACTGACCTCTCCCCACACCCGATACTTGAACACATTAAGAAACCAAAAATTATGCAACACTTTGTTTGTATCACTTGTCCCATCATCACACCAGCTGCAAACCTTCCTCATGAAGCATGGATCTGACCTTCATTGTCCTCAGCTTTTGTGGTTGTCATATATCATTAATCCAAACAAAATATGTTGGCCAACGAAGTCAGGGTAAGCATACAAGGAAAATAAATATCATCATCTAATTGTAAACAATACTCTTCTGTCTTATATTTGTCTTTACAGGCATCTTGGGATTGGGATCTTGTCCTTTCAGTGTTTGTAAAGCACTGTGTCTGTTTAAATGGATGTCTACAAAATAAGAGGGTAAATCGTGCAGTCTTTAGGAAAAGTGGCACTGAGAGTTTTGACTGAGTAAGGACTGAAGGATTTGGCCCGATAATGTTAATTTTTTCCTCTTCTGATTGTGAAATAAGTATCAAAATAAAGGACCAAAAACAAAACCCCTACCAAAACAAAACATAATACTGCACACAGAATTCTCTTACCACAGAGGAGATAAGAGAGAGGAGAAGGAACTATATGTGACAGATGTTAGTCAAGTGGCTCAGTGCAGGACTGGAAGGAATTCAGTCCTTCAGAGATGCGGGTGGGTTAAGAACTGACACAGAATTACATCCAGAAAAATGACATGAAAAGATTGATTGATTTTTTAAGCTTAAACTTAAAAAACTAGGAAATGCTAGAATTAAGAATATCATGCAGAATAAGGATAATGTATATATACATTATTATACAGTCTTGAATTACAAGATCACCCTGGTATATTTTCCACAGGACCCCTGACTCAGTGAATGAGTAGTTATTTAATAGTTCTTTTTACCATCCACATTCAATGTGCGGCCCCAGATCTTATGTAAAACCCACCCCCCTGAACTGAATATATAGTTATTAATTTCCTCAAAGATGTATTTTTCCATCTGAGTGCTTCAAATACATTAACAAATTTATCTTCATATCACCCCTGTGAGATGAGGTGGCATTATTACCCCATTTTATAGCTTGGGAACTGAGGCACAGAGAGATTAAGGCCAAAAGCATCCACTAACTTCAGGAGCTCAATTTGAGATGCCTATGGTCTGACTTTTTCAGAACACTTAGCATTTTGCATAGTGATCAAAGCACTCAGCACTTGTACAAATCTGGCCCCAGTTGTCTCACATTGAGCAGACACAAAATGAGGAACACCCTATTAGTGGCAAGCTGTGAAAATTTTGTTTTAAGTAACTAGCCCAGCATCACATAGGAACCCTGTGGCAGAGGCAGGGATAGACTCCATGGGTACATAGGCACTGACTTCTGCTGGCGCTGGTTGGGTGCTCGACCCCCCCCCCCCGTCCCTGGCCCCACCCCGACTCCACCCGTGCCCCGCCTCCATTCCAATCTCTTCTCCAAAGTCCCTGCCCCTATTCCAACCCCTTCCCCAAATCCCTGCCCCAGCCCCGCCTCTTCCCTGCCTCCTCCCGAGTGTGCCGTGTTCCTGCTCCTCCCCACGCCCTCCCGGAGCTTGTTACACCACGAAACAGCTGTTTTGCGAGGAGAAGCAGGGACATGGCGCCCTCAGGGGAGGAGGTGGAGGTGAGGTGGGGTGGGGCAGGGAGCTTGACTGCCAGTGGGTGAAGAGCACCCACCAATTTTTCCAGACCCGGAGCACCCCCAGAGTCGGCCTCTATGCAAGGGTACGTCTACACTGTGATAAAAGACCTGTGGCACAGCCATGATTGGCCTGGGTCACCAGATTCGGACTCATGGTGCTCATGGTATAGCCCCACAGCCCGAGCCCCACAAATCCGAGCCAGCTGATCGGGACCCTGATACTCACTACTGCAGGTTTTTTATCACAGTGTATTCATACCTTGATTCTTCAAGGTGGTATTCTACTTCTTTAACCAGGAGACCATCCTTTCTCTTTTTGCGATCTCTCATTCACAACACACCTTTCAGGGGGTCCAGATAAGTACTTAGACAGACAGGTCACAGTCTGTCTCCTATTCCAAGATCTCCTGTTCCCAACAGAGACCCAGAGCTGCCTAAGAGTCACCGCCTGTCACCGCCGCTGTATGCTGCTTGGCTTTCCCATCACATCCCAGCAGCACGTGTTGCAGTCCCAGCTGTCATAAAAAGCAGCATCCCTATTACAATAGAAACAAACAAAAACAATCCCCCCACACCTTTCAGCTTCTGCAACAAATGAGGCAGAGGTCCTACAGACAACACTCATTCACTACACAACCGTGATTCATCCTCAAAATACCATACATTCTCTGCATTGAATGAGACAGGGGTTCTGTGTTAAAAATAGTATGTGATTGTGTAATTAAAGACTGTTTTCATAATGTATACATACAAGAGAAATTAAGTTTCCATGGGCAAATCTTCATTCTGGCTTTTCCTAACTTGTCAGTGCCTGACTTTGGAACCTTAATGTTCCTTTAACATAGTTTTTTGGGCATAAGCTTTCGTGGGCTAAAACCCAATTCATCAGATGCATGGAGTGAAAAATACAATAAGCAGTATAACTATTACTGCACATGGGAGTTTTCTTACCATGTGGGGGGTCAGTGCTAACGAGGCCAATTCAATTAAGGTGGATGTGGCCTATTCTCAACAGTTGACAAGAAGGGGTGAATATCAAGAGAGGGAAAAAGTACTTTTTGTAGTGACCCATCCACTCCCAGTCTTTATTCAGGCCTAATTTGATGGTGTCCAGTTTGCAAATTAATTCCAGTTCTGCAGTTTCTCGCTGAAGTCTGTTTCTGAAGTTTTTTTGTTGAAGAATTGCCACTTTTAAGTCTGTTATTGAGTGTCCAGGGAGATTGAAGTGCTCTCCTACTGGTTTTTGAAAGTTACAATTCTTGATGTAATGGAGTTAATGTGCCAGTTAATGGAGTAACTGGTAGCAATAGTAGGCTGTTATCCTCTACATGGACCAGTCTTTGGAGATGGGATGAGTCAGACCCTTTGCAAGTGGGTTTCACAGTTATTTGCTGACAACAAAGGAACAAAGATTGAGAGCTCCTGTGTTAAATTCCAGGTTCTGTAGGGGACCCATCTGCCCTTGTGCCCCTAGCTTGACTCCTTCCTGCTTCACTCCTATCCTCTCCCTCCAATGCTCAGCTTCTGACTTTCTCCCTCCCTGCTCCTCCGCAGCCTCTGACTCTTGCAACTTCTTCCTTTATTCCTCGCCACCATAATTCCTCTGCATTTGGATCAGGCAGCTTCCTCCTCCTCCAAGCTTGCTGCATGGAGGAGCATTGAGGGCATGAGAGATATTCTGCATACTCTCAGTTCCTGTGCTTGGTGCCACAGGAGCTCCAGCAGCCAGAAGGAGCAATCTCAGCTCCTGCTGCTCATGGAGGGAGCATGCCCGGTCGAGCTATCAGGATGGTAAATGCCCAGACTGGTGGTGTGTAGGAGCTGTGAGAGATGGCGTATGCTCAATGCCTATGGACTCTTTGGACTTAGAATCATAGAATCATAGAACTTAAGATCAGAAGGGACCATTATGATCATCTAGTCTGACCTCCCGCAAGATGCAGGCCACAAAAGCTGACCCACCCACTCCTGAAATAATTCTCTCCCTTGACTCAGCTGTTGAAGTTCCCAAATCCTGATTTAAAGACTTAAAGTAGCAGATAATCCTCCAGCAAGTGACCCCTGCCCCATGCTGCGGAGGAAGGCGAAAAACCTCCAGGGCCACTGCCAATCTACCCTGGAGGAAAATTCCTTCCCGACCCCAAATATGGCGATCAGCTGAACCCTGAGCATGCGGGCAAGACTCTCCAGCCAGACACTAAGGAAAAAGACTTTCAATATCCCAACATTGACCCTCGGTACTAATTACCAGTGGTCGCACGTTATTGACCTATTGACTAAATCACGTTATCCTATCAAACCATTCCCTCCATAAACTTATCAAGCTTAATCTTAAAGCCAGAGAGGTCCTTCGCCCCCACTGTTTCCCTCGGTAGGCTGTTCCAGAATTTCACTCCCCTGATGGTTAGAAACCTTCGTCTAATTTCAAGCCTAAACTTCCCGACTGCCAATTTATATCCATTTGTTCTTGTGTCCACATTAGTACTGAGCTGAAATAATTCCTCTCCCTCCCTGGTATTTATCCCTCTGATATATTTAAAGAGAGCAATCATATCTCCTCTCAACCTTCTTTTGGTTAAGGAAAAGAAACCGAGCTCCTCAAGTCTCCTTTCATACGACAGGCTTTCCATTCCTCGGATCATTCTAGTGGCCCTTCTTTGTACCCGTTCCAGTTTGAATTCATCCTTCTTAAACATGGGAGACCAAAACTGCACACAGTACTCCAAATGAGGTCTCACCAACGCCTTGTATAACGGGACTAGCACCTCCTTATCTCTACTAGAAATACCTCGCCTAATGCATCCCAAGACCGCATTAGCTTTTTTAACGGCCACATCACATTGCCGACTCATAGTCATCCTGCGATCAACCAGGACTCCAAGGTCCTTCTCCTCTTCCGTTACTTCCAACTGGTGCGTCCCCAGCTTATAACTAAAATTCCTGTTAGTCATCCCTAAATGCATAACCTTACACTTCTCACTATTGAATTTCATCCTGTTACTAATACTCCAGTTTACAAGGTCATCCAAATCTCCCTGGAGGATATCCCGATCCTTCTCCGAATTGGCAATACCTCCCAACTTCATGTCATCCGCAAACTTTATCAGCCCACTCCTACTTTTGGTTCCGAGGTCAGTGATAAATAGATTGAATAAGATCGGACCCAAAACCGAACCTTGAGGAACTCCACTGGTAACCTCCCTCCAACCCGAAAGATCACCTTTCAATACGACTCGCTGCAGTCTCCCCTTTAACCAGTTCCTTATCCACCTCTGGATTTTCATTTCGATCCCCATCTTTTCCAATTTAACCAGTAATTCTTCATGCGGTACCGTATCAAACGCCTTACTGAAATCAAGATATATTAGATCCACCGCATTTCCCTTGTCTAAAAAAATCTGTTACTTTCTCAAAGAAGGAGATCAGGTTGGTTTGGCACGATCTACCTTTCGTAAAACCATGTTGTAATTTGTCCCAATTGCCATTGACCTCAAGGTCCGTAACTACTCTCTCCTTTAATATTTTTTCCATGACTTTACATACTACAGATGTTAAACTAACAGGCCTGTAGTTACCTGGGTCACTTTTTTTTCCCCTTCTTGAAAATAGGAACTATATTAGCTAATCTCCAGTCAAACGGTACAACCCCCGAGTTTAGAGATTAGTTAAAAATTATTGCTAACGGGCTTGCAATTTCACTCGCCAATTCCTTTAATATTCTAGGATGAAGATTATCCGGGCCGCCGGATTTACTACCGTTAAGCTGTTCAAGTTTGGCTTCTACCTCGGATACTGTAATTTCCAATCCCGCACCTTTATTCCCATCAGTCATTCTGCCACTATTCCTAAAACCTTCATTAGCCTCATTAAAGACCTAGGCAAAATATTCGTTTAGATATTGTGCCATGCCTAGTTTATCCTTAATCTCCACTCCGTTTACAGTTTTAAGCGGTCCCACTTCTTCTTTCTTGGTTTTCTTCCTATTTATATGGCTAAAAAACCTTTTACTATTGGTTTTAATTCCCTTCGCAAGGTCCATCTCTACCCGGCTTTTGGCCTTTCTCACTGCATCCCTACACCCTCTGACCTCAATAAGGTAGGTTTCTTTGCTGATCCCTCCCATCTTCCATTCCTTGTATGCTTTCTGTTTTTTCTTAATCACCCCTCTGAGACGCTTGCTCATCCAGCTCGGTCTAAAACTGCTACCTAAGGACTGTTTTCCCTTTCTCGGGATACAGGCCTCTGACAGCTCCTGCAACTTCAACCTGAAATAATCCCAGGCGTCTTCCGCCTTTAGATCCCTAAATATGTTAGTCCAATCCACTTCCCTAACTAGTCGCCTTAATTTAGTAAAGTTAGCCCTTTTGAAATCGTAAACCTTAGTCTCAGATGCAATTTTGTTTATCCTTCCATTTATTTTGAACCAAATTAGCTCATGATCACTCGAGCCAAGGTTGTCCCCTACAACCATTTCCTCAACAAGGTCCTCACTACTCACCAAAACTTAGCTGCCAAACCCTAACAAGTCTCTGCTGAGCATGTGCAAACTGTGATTTTCAGAGACTCATAACTTGCCCATATTTGGGCGAATTTTTACAGGTACAGCAAAAGGCACATCGCTGACACCAGGGAAACCCCCTACCAAATTTCATATCTCCAATGTTCGAAACCATGAAGGTACTAAAGCTACTCAGTGAAACTGTTGCAAGAATTTTTTAACATGTTTTTCCCTAAACTCATTCTTGGAAATGCCTGAACCATTTTACCTAAAACTTTCCAAAAGGATTCATCCTAAGGCAGACACCCAGCATGAGACATTTTAAGTTTCATCCTGCTCTGCTCCTCTCCACTTAAAAACATGGCCAAAGTGTAAGTCAAAACAGAACCAATAAAAGGACCCCAAATTAAATCTCATGATTTTTGAGGGGCTGATTCATGACTTTTAAATGCTTGCGGTTTGTAATTCTGAAATTATAACAAATGGATGTTTACAGAAACTGCAAGAGGAAATCCCAGCTGGGAGTTGATGAGACAAACAAAACTGATGATTTAAAAAAAAACAAAACACTTTTATAGCCACAACAGCTTCCTCCAGAGAAATATCTTGGTTCAGAGCCAAATCCTAAAGTCCTTTGGATCATTAGGGTATGAATTCTGAGGTCCTTAACATAATTTTTACTAATTTTTTACTGTCTTTCCTCAGGGAGTTTGCCTGAGTAAGAAGCTCACATTTTGACCCATAATATTGTCAGTTGTCCAATACCAGAATTAAAAACAGTTAAGAAAAGATTAATCAGCATGTGTTAGCAGCTTTCTAGAAAAGCAGTCAAGCTCTTTATTTATATCTCTGGGGTTCAAAAAGGCTTTCTCCAGAATAAGAAGAGACCTATACCAGCTGAGAATCTGGGCCCTGGTGTTCTCTAGTTTCCATATTTGCGAGGTCACATGGTTATTGTCTTCTTAAAAGAATAATAATTCTTTAGGTTTAATCTGCACAATGTATATTCAGCTTTATTGGCCAATAATTTATTTAAATAATAGTTTACCCTATTAAACCATACAACTTTAAATTCTCAAGTAACTTCTTGGCAAATGGACCCAAAAATTTCAGTGAGAACTCTAAGGATATAACTTGTCCATAGACTGATTTATGCTTAAAAGAGAATATTTTTATTATGTAACTTCTGATACATACCTCCAGCTGTCTCAGATAAAGTCCCACAGGACTTCATACTGAAAAACCTCATTTAAGTAATAAAAACAACCCAAACAAATAAACCTTTTAAATGCCCCAAAGAGGAAATAAAATAAAACTTGCATCCTTATTTGGTTCTTTATGATGCATAAAAAAGACCTGAAAAGTTCTTGAAATATCATGAATGTCAAATTTTGCTGTTGTGCTCCCTTGCAAGTCACAGAGATATGGACTGAGAACAAACTGAAGGCTTTTGAATCTTTAAATTTTAAGAGTCCGAAGTCTTTAACAAAAGACTTTCAACTGTTTGGGTTAAATAGGTGTTAATAAAAACAAAGAAACAGTCAAAAGAAAATCACTTCCCTTGGCAATTAATTAGGTTCAATTTTCTTGGTATCCAGGATATTCTAAACCTGCCCGTTCTTTAGCCATCCATGGAGTTTTCCAAGAAAAACAAGGCAGACAAGACCTGGATGTCCTATATTAAGGAAAAGCGGGCGGGGGGGGGGGGGAATCTTTCCATATATCAAAAACACGCAAAAAGGGCCTAAGACCATTTTTTTCCCCTTTGCAAGTCATATTCAAGTTCTTGCTTTATTCCCTCTGCAAATTGCTGTTCCACTATTGCCAACCCCAAACACTCAAAAATCAGGAGTCAGGCCCCAAAAATCATTAGATTGTTTTAAGATCTCATGATTACTAAGAAACATAAACAAAAACAAACCCCAACTTTGGGTTCTTTTTAATTGCCTTCTGGTTTCTGAGCCTTTAGGGCACACTCATTTCATGTTTTCAAACTTTTCTTTCTAATCATTTTGTTACTTAACAAAAACAATTTTTTTTTATTCCAGCAGCTGGGATGTTAAGGAAAACATCAAATATTGCAAGACTCAAGATAAAATCATAAGCACTGTGTTGCTCCTTTAACAAAGAGGTGTTAAGCCATCAACAGGGAATCACTGGAATCTAAACACAAAGGTCAAGCAGTATTTCCACTGAACCATAATTCCTAATTATTGTGGGACAGACTGTGATACCCTCATTCACACTGACTGATCATTGACTGGTTGTATCTTACTCCACAAAAAATCCCATTGATTTCAGCAAGACCTCTTGTGATGCAGGTACTATCTAGTGGGTATCACAATCTGTCTCTATATTTCTTTCAGCCTAGATTGTGAGATAGCCATCTGCCCAGAGTAATGGGCGGGTAGGTAGGTGCAGAACTGATTCTGGAACAGCCCAGGAGAAAGTCACAATCTCTCTCCCAGTTTCCTGGCTGCTCCAGGGAGTAAGTAAACTGCACCAGATATATACTGGGCACCCTATTCACTGCCCAACATGTTGGTGTACCTATGCTGGCCATCCTGGCGATGAACCCTTTCTACCCTTTTACGCAAGGCAGTGTAGGCCTTGCATAAACAATGAAAGAAAACGGAAGTAAGGAAAAAGAGGTTAACAATGGACAAAATACAAATTTACAAATGGCCTTGTAAATAACATGTTGTCAAAAGACAAAGAAATAGTAGGAAGAATAATGCGTGATAAGCTTGCAGCTACAGCTTTGTTTACTAGCATATTTTGTAGCTTGTGGACATTTCAGGAATTGTACAAGGATTGGTTATAACAATTATTAAACCAATTATTATGTGTGATACAATGCAAAATGGAATATGCGTGCATTAGTGTATGTATATAATTTGATTTTTTATTATGAGCTTTTGGCGCTGTGGTAAACTCCTACACCCTCCCTCCTGCATATGAGTTTAATCACCTTAGTGTAGTGTTGCTGTATACCAATAAAAAAAAAAAAAACCACCTCAGTGACAAGTCCAGATCTGAGCTGATTTCTTGGGAACCGATTGGAAAAGGTCTTGGGAAAAAATCCCAACAGATGGGAACAGAGCAGCTCTGCAGAGTCTGATTCCCTTCAAGTACTGTAAGCAGCAGTAGGGAAAGCCGGCACCAGGGAGCAAACCAGCACACAGGGCTAGTGACAATCTAGTGCTTAGCTGCAATTCAGAACAGTTTCATAAAAAACATGTGACAATAAATATAATGTATTCTGGAGTAAATGTTGATTGCTGGGTAGAAAATAAAGTACAAACTCTCTTCATTGGATAATATAATTTCCAGATAGCTTTCAAATTAAATTCCCAATTTTTAATGTGCTCATTTTCTTGGCTATTTGTTACATGAAGTTATATCAAGAGGTTGAAAATGTATAACTTTGCAGGAGAAGATAGCTTACTAGAGAAATTTTGTACACCAGATGGAGGACTTTTTGGACTCAATATCTGGTGGGTATTTTTAATGAAAGAATACCTTTATCAGATACCAAGACTGAAGCTGTGGTCTTCTTCATTTATAAACTTTAAAAAGACCAAAACCATGTATTAATTACAGAATAGGCTTGTGGTGAAACAGGGATTACAAAGTACCTACTAAAATCTTGGGTAATAGTTTAAATACAATTATAGGGAAAGAGGTCAGGAGGGGGTTATTCCACAGAAGCAAGCATCAGATAATCTCAGAAAACTATTGGCTTCTGTATCATACTGGAGTCTAAAGATAATTGAAATCAACTGGCAATGATATCATTAGACATTAGGCCTTTGACAGTTGAATGACTGTGTCCGTAGGAACACTGTGTCAAAGTTCAGATGTTTGATTACATTTATTCACATCCTATTACAGATATATGGTTTAAGATCTCCTTTCTTACTTCACAGGTACACAAGGTAGGATTACCTCTGATTGCCACTGCTTTGGACCCTTTAGAAGTCATTATCAGATACAGAAAGTGACTCTGGTGCTAGAATGGGCGGCAGACTGCATTTTTTAAATTTTATTCTGACTTAATTCTGTTGTTATGCAGACATACTAAATAACAGAAACTAATACTTAATCAATAAGTGAGTGATCCAAGGAATATTATTTCTGCACATTTAAAAATCATGGAGGTTTGGGTTTTTGGTGGGTGCGGGGTCAGGTGGGGAGAGGATGGGGGGGAATCAATAGATGTAAACTAAACAATTCTTAATCAAAATTTTATTCTTACCAAGAATTAAACAATTCAGCCATTTTTATACCTTGTAAATTTAAATGAGTAACAACTAACTTAATTTATTTAGGAATTAAGTTAAATACATTAATATAGCTAGGTATTATTAGGATCTGATTATGCAAAATATGAAAGTAGATTCTGACAGGTGGAAATACAAATCTTGTGGAGTAAAGTAATGCAGTTGATTTCTTCGTAACAGATGAATGCTCTCTCTCAGATGCTTCCCATGGAGATTAGGGAGGCATATTTTAGAAAGATGGAGGCATTTATTTCAATATTTATTTGGGAGGAAAGTAAGGCAAAGTTTTTAAACTTAAATTCATGGAGGAAAGTCCATCAATGGTGTCCTTAGCCTCTGTTTGTCAGAAGCTGGAATGGGTTACAGGGGATGGATTACTTGATGATTACCTGTTCTGTTCATTCTCTCTGGGGCACCAGGCATTGGTCATGGTCAAAAGACAGGATACTGGGCTAGATGGACCTTTAGTCTGACCCAGTATGGCCGTTCTTATGTTTAAAGCTTCTAAATCAAGTGCAATACTAGAACATGCAGAAGTTTGAAACTTTCAGATCTCAAGAAATCTCAAATATATATTAATTTACCACAAATAAAATCATTCTAGATCCCAAGTGTGAATTCAACTGCATGAGTAGAGCGAGAACAGCATTTCAAGAATAAAAAGGAAATAGCGAATCTTACTATATTCAAAGTGCTGACAAATGCATAAAATAAATTGAAAAAATAAGAGGGAAACATTTGCCTCTAATCTGTCAATTATAGTAATGTGCATTTTAGATTGGCAGTGGGACTCAGATGTTTAAAGTTAGGTGCATACTTAAGTACCTTGCTGAACTGAGACTATTAGTAGGAAAAACATTTTAGTCGAAGTATAATTGCTCGTGCCTCTTTAAAGTTCTAAACCACTAAATCCTGATGTGTTCAATAAATTTGTTCCATCCAAACAACAACAAAATCATAATCCCAAGTGGCAACTTCTGCTTTGTGGACCTATTTACTGAGTCTTCCAGTCAGCCCCAGACTATATGGCAGGGGTCAGCAACCTTTCAGAAGTGGTGTGCCAGGTCTTCATTTATTCACTCTAATTTAAGGTTTTGCATGCCAGTAATACATTTTACCGTTTTTAGACGGTCTCTTTCTATAAGTCTGTAATATATAACTAAACTATTGTATGTAAAGTAAATAAGGTTTTTAAAATGTTTAAGAAGCTTCATTTAAAATTAAATTAAAATGCAGAGACCCCCGGACTGGTGGCCAGGACCCGCGGGCAGTGTGAGTGCCACTGAAAATCAGCTTGCGTTCCGCCTTCAGCACACGTGCCATAGGCTGCCTACTCCTGCTATATGGTGTGAAAAACTGCTTGTAAACTGATGTAGCAAAGCCTTCTGTTGTTCCATTTCCAAGCTATCGTACACCCTTACAATGACTTTCTCAGTGGTTAAGAAACCACATGTTGAAACCTTTTGAGTTCTTGCCTTGACACCAGCCAAGCTGCAGGTGGTTCCAATTTTAGACTCATGGCAAAAACCCTAAATGGCAGGCATCCAAGAAAACTGGCAGACTGCAGAAGCTAAACACAATGCTCCAATTTACTATCTTTGGAACAGCTAGTTTGATGTATCAATTAATCTTTGCTGTGTCACTCATACTTTTGCTAAACTGTAATTTAAGGGCTAGTCTACACTAGACAAATGTGTAAAGGTTAGGTTGGGGTATGTATGTCAACCTGCTCAATTGTGTTAAAAGGCATTACAATGCATCCATGCTAGGAATAATGACATAGGTAGGTCAAGGTTAGTTGACACACCTGGACCTCGCCTCCTCCCATTTTTCCAGGAAGACTAGCTCTCAGATAAATAGTTAATTTTTCTTAAGAGACTGATACATTTAATAGTAAGCCTACTAGGTCTTTTTATTTTATTTAATAATAGGTCCTAAATCAAAAAATCTATATTACGCCTAAGTAACTTGCCAGTGTTTGTGTGCTAATGTTCTTTGCTGGGTAGAATCAGGAGTGATCAGTTTTGGGTCATAAACCCTACACAGCCGTCAGTTAAAAAAAATTCTCCCTTATTCTCAGACATCTGTCTGAGCTTTTTGGAGCATGAGGATCTGAATCCTAACCCTATTATCACTGTGAATTTCTGAGCAGCCTAGTGTGCAGCACAGTGACAACCAGGAAATCCAAGGTTTGATACATTGCCTAAAGTGGCATTGTCTTCCCTTTTGTTTCACATGTACCCACCACACAGTTATAATAACTTGAGAGTACTGAGGTGATTGAATACAGTTAAAGCCTCTATTTCTTTTTGTCCTGCTTATTAGACTCATCTTGAACTTGATATCTTAATTGTATATATTGGATGAAGACAGAGGTCAAAGTTAATCCTTCTGTTTTCTATTCTAAAAAATATTGTAAATACAATACAGAAATCAAATCTTGTGGTGTGGTAAATGTTGATTTTTAAGTGGTTATCAGAATAGTTATTGATCTGTTATTGTTATAAAATATTGCCATTTTTAGTTCCATTATTTTAATATCTGAATTCCTTGTAGAGACATTTTTATTAACATTTCCACTTCTAAGTGTAGACCAGCAATGAATATAATTAACTTTAATGAACTGTTTTTAATTTTTGTCTCCTGAATATTTCACTCTTTGTTCAGCTAGCTCCAGAAAATGTTCATGGAAAAGCAAGCAAAAATTGCTGGTATTTCTTGAAATGATTCCATTGTACAGCACCTAACACAGTGGGGTGCAGGACCATGACTGGGGTTCCTAGATACTATTGCAGTGTAAATAAACAAATAAATACACATTACTACTACTACTATTGTTGACTTCAGTGGAAATAGCCCAGCAGAGATTTGGAACTTCAAATGGCAAAGAAGTGATACACATGCAAACACTTCCCACCAATAAGTGGTCGAGTAACCTGATGCATAGTGTGAGCTGGGAAGAATGATTGATAATTCATAGAGGTCCCTCGGAAGAAGACTAACATGCATGTTTAATAAATTCCAGGATAATAAATAACATGCTAGCAACAGGTGAATGCCTCATTAAGTTGGTCCATTTGGGCAGACTATTATTCACCAACTTCACAGGAGCGTAGTGAGAAAACGTAAGTTAATGTTTTAAATGTGCACTAAAGATGTAAATAGCTATTTATTAATAGTGATTGACAAATATATAAATGAACCGATTTACTATTACACAAAATAATGATTAATTTATTTTAATATATTATTCAGTATTGGTAATATTAATAATACATTATTGTTAAATATGTATTCCTAATAACAAGGTATGATTTGATTACTGTTATATGTATTATCAGTTAAGCATACTGTCATTGTTAATTTTGTACTTGTATGTGGTTACTATAAAATGTGTTACTGATTATTATTAAATGTATGTATTAATTATAAATGTGACTACTATTAAGGATTTAAAATATTTAATGTGTGTGTGAGAATTTTAGCCCTTGATGTTATGTGCTGGAAATCAAAAGTCTATGGTGCCGATCCAGCAAGATTCTTAAGAAAGTGCCTAACTTTAAGCTCTGAGTAGTCCCAATGACTATAGTGGGATTAATCACATACTTAAAGTTAGGCATGTGCTTAAGCATCCTACTGAACAAGGCTTGTATAGCCACTTGGGCAGTGGCTACAGATTTACTATACATTCTCTCATCTCCATGTCAGTGTGCCTGAGTCCTGTCCTGCAACAATCCCCCTGGAGGACAGCAGAGATGTTAAATTTCCATGGTCCATTTATTCCTTGGTCTCTCTGCTCAAGCTGCCAGTGTGGGAAGAAATTAGTGCCAAATACTGATGGAATTATGGGTTTTGTGGAGAGGACATGAAACATTTTTTTAACTCCAACTCCTACAACGGAGGCCCAAAAATGTCTGCTGGTAATGACTTTTGGTCCTGACTGACTAAACATGATTCAGATTCTGGACATGTCACTAATCACCAAAAATAGTTACCTGCTACAAGTGTAGCTTGAAGTTGCAAACACATTGCTAACCACAAAAACACTTCTACACGCTCCAGGCTGCAGATTCTAATCCCAACCACATCACTAGCCATCAAAGAAATGTTACTTGTTTTGGGTGATGGGTTTGAATCCTGTGGCTACACCAAGAAGGGTGGGAGCGGGAGGAAGACTGCCAGTGACAAGTTTGAATCCCAACCATGTTACTACACCACCAAATAACATTATATCTTGCAGGTGGGGAGGTCTAGTGCCAGCCATGTTGCAAACCACCCAAAAGCCATTAAATACTGCAGGTGTTGGGCTCGGTTCCAGATTTAGCCATGTTGCCAACCATCCAAAAGCCTATATCCTCTGCAGGTGGTGTATTTGGCACCTAGCC